>NC_056762.1:2340000-2678750 GCF_018687715.1 Carya illinoinensis
ACCTCTAGCCTTGTCCCTCAAAGAAAAAGGAAACAATCTCAGTCTAATGGTGTCTTCAGTAACACCATTGATATTCACAGTGTCACAAATCTCCAAGAACATTGCCAAATGAATATTGGGATCATCCAGTGGCGATCCGCTGAATTGAGCCTGCTGCACCATGCTAATCAAAACTGGTTTGAGCTCAAAGTTGTTGGCATTAATTGGCTGGCGCATTATGCTTGAGTAATTTCCATTCACAACTGGCCATACTTAGTCTTTCAAGGTGCGTGGTAGTACCTCATGATCTTCTTCAGCCATAGCTAGTATCTTATTTCTTCTTAGTGATCTAAGAGTTCTTTCAATCTCCGGATTAATAGGAATAATGTCACGAGATCTAGTACGGCGCATCCAATGTCAAAAACACACCTGTAGAACAAATTAAAACAAAATTCTAAATTAAAACCAAGATTACTTTGTATCGATATTGACAAAAAGAATAAGAATAAACCAATCCCCGGCAACGGCGCCAAAAACTTGACCGGTGCAAAACTGCAAGTGCACAGTATCGTAGTTTTATAGTAAAGTAATAAGCAAATCTCTAATTCATCTAAAAGCCTCTTTCGATAGTCAATTGGAAGTGATTCTAGTTTATCAATTCACACAAGAGTATGCAAATTAAATAATCAAGAACACAATAAGACCAATGATTTAATTACTACACAGGTTCATACAAGTCTTTCGATCTCTATACTTACCTATGCTGAAATATCCAAGATCTACCCTATGATTCCCTCTTTCGATAGCAAATCACAAGATTAATAATCATCTAATCAATGGCCAGTTAATTAGAAGCATTAAACTCAGAATAAATCAGATAAACAAAGAGAGAATTGCATTAAATTAGCATAGACAAACAAGCATAGTTCGAAAATAGGTTACATCGTTTTCCTAGAATAAAGAAAATTAGCTCATGCTAGAAATGGAATTCAACATAAACGAATTCACCATAATTGTTCTGAGAAGATTGGAAGAAAATAAACACTGAAAAATCCTACTTGCAGCCGCTACTCGGCTTCAAAACCTCAAGGAAACGATTCAACGCTTTTCTCCCGTCCGTGCTCGTGTATGATTCCAACGTACGTGCAATAATTGAAATTCCGTCTCCGAAACAAATGATTTGAATCCCTCTAGCTATGTTTTTCTCTCCCAAAATGTGTTCTCCAGTCAAAACTCGTGGCCCTAGAGTGAAAAATTGCTTTTATATGGTCTCACGGCGAAAAACCCTAATTCTGTCAAAATACGATGTTCGCTCGAGCAGGGTGTCGAGCGCACATCGAGCGTTCAACTCTGTCTGATTTTGCTCGAGCGTCCTATCGAGCGCACGTCGAGCGTTCAACTCTGCCTGATTTTGCTCGAGCGGCCAATGTCTCTGCTCGAGCGAACCTTGTTTTCCAGCAACTCGCTCGAGCTCCCTGTCGAGCAGCAGTCGAGCGTTTGAATCTGCCTGAATTCGCTCGAGCGGCCAAAAGCCTCCGCTCGAGCGATCTTGTGAATTCTGCAATATGAAATTTTTGCAAGTCATCAATGACCCAATATATATATAAACATATACATATATATTTATCAGAAAGTTTTCTCTCTCTTTTTTTCCCCCCCCAAGAGAATTGAAATTAAGGCATTATTCCCTTTTATTGAGGCTAAAGATTCAGATGAATTACCGAAAGGCCCTGCAAGCAAAACGATAGTAGCTGGAAATAACAAACTGCAGAATGCTAAGGAAGACTCTCAAAGGAATTAGAAAAACTGATTGTGCTGAGGTGTACAGTGGAGATTTGATCTTGTATTCTTTCTATTATGAAATCTGTCTATGTATAATCACTGTTTGAGTACTCGTTGTATATGGAATAGGACAAGAAATAGAAATACCTCAAAGAAGAATTTTATTCTGTCAGATGTTTAGTCAAGCACTTACTGTGCAATTCTTCTTTTTCCTCTTTCCGTCAGTTTCTCATTACCCTTCAACAAGAAATGTACTGCTGAGATGCTAACACATCAGGACAAAATCTTATTTGTCTTCTTCGTCTTTGATATTAGTCCCAAACCATAATCTACAATCCAGAACTAGAAGCACTCAAAAATTCTGAAGTTTATGGACTTCCATTCCAAAAAATCATACGTAGCTCCATAACCTTCTGCAGCTAAAGAGAGAGCAGCAGAACCCAAAAAATGTCCGAAATCCAACACCATATGTGAAGAAAAAAGAGCGAGGAGAGAGAATCAAACACAGTGACACAGGTGTTCAAGTGATGAAACCAAAACTTCTTCTGGGGGCAAAATGGGGATAGTATAATCTAATCTATAGATAATGCTACTTGGACCGGGCTCCATTAAGTAAATCTACTTTTATATAAATATATATATATATATATATATGAGAGTTGCTACGCATCCGCAACTGTGCGGATGTACACCGCACACACTTTGTATTTTTTATTTCTTTTAATTGTTAGACTCATCTCTCTCTCTCATCAAGTTTTTTCTCTCTCCGACCTCTCTCTCTCTCCTCAAGCTCTCTCTCTTCGACCTCTCTCTCTCTTGAAAATCTCTCTCATCAGCTCTCTCTCTCTCATCAAACTTTCTCTCTCAGCAAATCCCTCTCTCTCTATGCGACCTCTCTCTCTCCTCAAGCTTTCTCTCTCATCAAGCTTTTTCTCCCTCCTCAAGCTCTCTCTCATCAGCTCTCTCTCATCAAACTTTCTCTCTTAGCAAATCCCTCTCTCTCTATGCGACCTCTCTCTCTCTCCTCAAGCTCTCTCTCTCATCAAGATTTTTCTCTCTCTTCGACCTCTCTCTCTCCTCATGGTTTGGAGATGATAAGCACGACGAGGACGAGAGGGAGAGGGGGAGAGTGCACTGAACGACGATCGGGAGAGAGGAGGGATACGATCAGTAGAGAGGAGGCGACGAGCTCGAGCCCTAATTCTGCATCTAAAAGTCAAATGTGAAAATCCAAAGGGAGGGAATCGAAAAGCTAAGGAGATTTTCGTCATTAAGCCACTGCCACGTATGGTGTGCATTGGCTGATCCCAAACAGGGGCTGCTCCCAATAATATTTCATATATATATATATTTATTTAATTTCAATTATTTTTTATTCATGTTTAAATATGTTTAAAAAAATTATAAAAAAAATCAATTCATTAATAGACACTTTCTTAATCATTAAATAAAAAATACAATCCGTCAGAATTATCGATCACAATCCACGATTCAAGAAGCATTATCTATTATCCATTTTGAGCCTAAAAAGTATAAGAGCAGGAGATATGCACAAGGCTATGCAAAAATTTGAAAATCTCAGTCCGGTATAAACTCAAAACTCCAAGTTCGACTTTAACCTCCAACTCTAATATTAGTATGCATAGGTTATAAAATTATGTATTATTTATATTGATCGTATATGCTCATGTAAAAAGTCTAAAACTTATATAGTTAAATTTAATACCATACCAATATATGATAATTATTAAAGAATAATATTAATAGACTAATAATTATATGTACACGCTACACATCACTGTATCACTACCATACATATATATATGTTAAGGTAGATGAAACTTGACTAGCTAATAGTAAGTCATGTGCCATGTATATAATATATATATATTTGTAAGACTATCAATCTATTATCTAGATTCTAATATAGTCGGATGTAACTCGAAAAAGATTGTGTGTATATAACAATTGTTAATAGTTATAAACTACACATAACTCAATACTAGTAAATTAGTAATTATTAATAATCCATTATCAATTATCAATTATCAATTACTCAATACTAACAACTAAATTCTATTTGGTTTGAAGTGTACTGTGATCAACTCTATTTAGTCTAAATTTAAATTGAGTCTAACATTCAAAAAAACAACTCTCAAATAACTAAACTTATCTCCATTTAAAACTTTCTTACACATAGGACTCGTAACCTTTTCGGGAGAATACTTTGATTTTTTTTTCACATAATTTTTTTATTTAGTTTATTTTTACAACTTTTTAAAAGGCTAGCAAAATTCACATTTTATTAAAGTGAAAATATAAAATATGAATTTGTATAGGCCAATAAAATTCAGAACTCTGAGAAACAGAAATATGAAATCAACCCACACCTAAGTTACATAAATCCAACTGTATTATGCAATGATTATAATAAAACAACTCAATAGGACCAAAATTCATTTGAAAATTTTAAGAGACGTAAATAAGGAAGACTTATAAACTAGATTATTATTATTTATTTATTTATTTTGCGTGCATACATTATAAAAATAAATAGAAGGTGACTTTTACTTTTCATAGGGCCGGACTTAATTGTTTCCCAATTGACCAATTATATACTATTAACTATTTATATTAAATAGTTTTATCTTATAATTTAATAATCACGAGGGCCAAGACTCCTGCGGGTCCGTTGTTAAATCACTATTTTTCTAAAATGTTTAAATCGAATGGAAGACACTACAAGAAATATTATTATTTCCGACGACTATAAATCGCCGCAAAAATTCTCTACATCGCCGCAAATTCTTATTTGCGACTATTATTTCCCGCCGGTCTTGTGACACAATTGTTGAGTGAGGAAAAGAAAATCACAGCGCGAGTTGTCATGGCCGGAAATAGTTTTTTTGCGGCGACAAAATGTGGCCGCTAAAACTCGAATAGTGCGTCGGAATAAGATTTTA
The DNA here is from genome assembly GCF_018687715.1 of Carya illinoinensis. NCBI lineage: Eukaryota > Viridiplantae > Streptophyta > Magnoliopsida > Fagales > Juglandaceae > Carya > Carya illinoinensis. Next base: position 2,344,725 of record NC_056762.1, read on the forward strand.
GTAACCTGTTGTTATAAGCGTAATCTTAGCATTTTGCAGCGACAAATTGTTGTTATAAGCGTAATCTTAGCATTTTGCAGCGACAAATTGTTGTTATAAGCGTAATCTTAGCATTTTGCAGCGACAAAATAATTGTCGCCGCAAATACTCCTGGTATGCCTATTAGCTGCGACTATAAGTCGCGGCAAAAAGTTTTCCTTCTGAATTCAGATTTACCATTTCGGCCTCTCTTTTTTTAAACACCTGTAGTCCCCCATTAAATACAATAGCCAAAGCATGTAAATTTGTAATATATCAACATATTCCCTAATAAGCATACAATAGCATGAACTAATCGTTTACATGATATAGATGTTTCAAATTCTCTCAACATGTATATACCGATATATCATTCATTCATCATAAAAAGGACTATTTGAAATTCACCCCAACATCCCATATTAATAGATCAATGTAAGTTTACATGTATACTCCTCATATTTATTGTGTAACAAGGATTTCCTAAGCAAGTCTTGATCATCATGGAAGCTGCCTTCTTCATCTCAAAATCTAAAGTTATACCTCTTCATCTGAAAATTGGAAGCCTTCTTCATTGATCTCAAAGCTGCAAAAATTTAGATTCACAAATTTTTCTTTAGTTTCCAAAGCCCAACAAAAATTTAAATTGTAACTACAAAATTAAAAAACCTAAAAACCATTATAAACCAAAAGAAAATGGGTGCATGCATGCTTTTCTTCACTTGTGACATGAGCTCAGTGTTCTATAATATGATTTATTCTTAAATGTTGCTTAATTAAGAAGTATAATTAAACTGCAATATTAATTATTGAGGTACTTAGAAAATCACAAAAAAATGCAATTCTGTGATATGATAAAAAGAAGAGCAATATTTAGGGGGACTAATTAATATTTTAGATATATATATATAAGGTTAGAGAATCATAGATATGCACCTTTTCCACTTCTTGATTTGGTCCCAGCCTACAGAAACCAAAGTACTGCAAAACCAGACTTCCACATCAAAATCCTTCACAGTGAAGGTTGTACTGTGTGCAGCTCCAAGTCAGTGTAAACCCTTTCAAAACATACAACCTAACACCAAATATCGAATAATCAAAAAAGTTATACTAGGAGACACTTTTCTATGACATGTAAGGCACAAATCCATCTCCGCACAAAAAACTTATTGACTAAAAAAGGAATTGCCTATGCAGGTCCTTGAGTTTCTCTATGAGACTCTCCTTGGGTTTGCCTCTGTGATTCCATGTATGAACTTAATAATTTGTCGTACTCAGCTTGCTTCGCCAACACTTTCTCTACATTCCCCCGTAATTCTTCCAACTGATTCTTGTAATACTCAGCATCCTTCTCATGCCTCTCTGCACGTTCTGTTAATGCTGCAAATTTTTTTACAGTGTTCTGTCTAGATGACTCAGGGATAACCATCTCCCCCAACCCCCTTGCATACCCTGGCCTGTGGCCTAGTACCTCCCTAAAGATTGATGCAGCAACATCCTTAGTCTGCTTCTCAGGCTCTAACTTAGAGTACTTGGCAACCATTTCATTTTATTCAAGGAAGTGAAATCACACGTTAATATGTACACATGGATTCTTTCAAAACTACAAGGTAAATAATACGTACACACGGATTCATTCAAAGTCACTCACATGTTTCTCTTCTGTCGCTGGAGTCACAAATTTACCCTTCTTCTTACTCCACCTCACCTCTTTAAAGAAATCAATAAGGTGCTCATCACTCTCAGACTACAAATACAAGCAGGGATTAATACCATTTGTCGGTTAAAATCAGCAAATAATATGTTACTTCCTACATTTAAATGTACAAATCTGAATAAAATTCGTACCCTCATTTGCATTAGTCTTACGAATGAGGTTCGTCCAGCCGTGTGGTTTGTTTGTTGTTTCGCTCTATTACTTTTATTTTTCTCAGATATCATCTACAATTCACAAACTTGTATTAACACAAGTAGATCATAAACATATAAAAAATAGCACAATCAACATCGATTAGACTTACCCTAAATTCCGCGCTTGACCATCGAGCGCATAACTTCACCCAAGTAGCTGGTGTCACCAACTCTGGCACATTCGCAAGAGCTTCTTCGTTCGTCTTGTAACTCTTGTATATTTTGTGAAGTTCATACCGAATATGATTGAACCTCTTCCTAAGTGTCTTCGTTACTGTATCGCGGTGATTCTTCTTCGTCCAGTCAAGGACAAAGTCGGCCTAGAGACAAATAACAAACACATTAATTATCTGGTAACACAAATAATAACTAAAAATACACTGGAACATGTGCTAATATGAGTTTTTGTTATATTACCCGGACACGAGCAATCAACTCTTCCTTCTCATTATCTGGTAAATCATGCCAGCTCGGGTGACTCAGGTCGACATGGTGCTTCACCAACCATGTAAGCCTACTTGTAAATATTGTATAGTTTTCACAACATGGTGATGTCTCACCATCCTTTATGGTTAGTGCTATCGGCCCAAACTTTCGAATCTTGTCAAACTCGAGGTTCTTTGCAGCTCCTCGTCCACGTTTTTGGGTAGGCGGTACTAATCCCTCTTCAACTTTTATTATATTGTCCACACATTCAACCACATATTAAAGAGGCTGGTTAGAATAATAAAATTTGAAATAAATACAAACAGCAAACCATTACCATTTGTCGGTATGTTTGAGTCCACCTCAACCCCCTGCTCTTGCGGTTCGGTGCTTGGGACGACATCTGGTGGCACGGTTGAGTCATCTGAGGTTGACATGCCATCACCTCTAAGATTCAATGTAGCAATGGGTGCTTTACCTCTAACGCTTGGTTCGCAGGAAGATCTCCCTCGACCATAGCATACACCACGTGATCGACCTCTACCTCTTCCAGCTAAAGGCATGTTATGCACTGACCTGCATGGAAATATTTGTGGCTATACATCCAAACCATATAGAGTACTAAAGCAATTAATGGGTGATGTAGAAAATAACAATAATCAATAGAAAAAGAATGAATAGTTCGACATTATCTTTGAGAAAAAATTTTACATTCAGCTAAAGTTTAACATTATCTTTGAGAAAAAATGAACATCTAGTTTGCCTCTTCGTCCGTCGAGAGACTATCTTCTTCCGTGCTTCCCTCGTGTTCGGTGTTGTAAGGGGAACTAGATTCGCTGCTATCGTCGTTGATAAATGTTCTGACATCAAGGTTGTGATTTTCAGCTTCCATTACTAACGATGCATCAATCTGAGTGGGCTCGACATCAAGCCTGTGCATGGGGTTAACTAGTCCATTGTCATCAGCATGGACTAATATGTATTCTTCAAAAGAATCATCCTCTTGGTACGCCTCCACGTCACTAGCATCGTAAGCATCTTCTTCAATCAAATTTCTGAGGGGAAGATCATACACATTTCTATTGACAACCTTTTGTACTGCATACCAATTACCAGGGATCATACGATTTTTTAAGTAGAACACCTGTGAAGCTTGACACGCCAAAACAAATGGCTCGTCCTTATAAAATGTCAGAGACATATTCACACTAGTAAGATGATCATCCACACGTATCCCTCGTCTAGAATCACAGATGTCGAACCAGTCACATTTGAATAAGTACACACGGCGCCATCCCATGTAGCGAACTTCCAAGATGTCTATTAGAACACCATAGAAGTCAACACTTTGAGCATCTAGTTCACTAATGACCAGGACACCTGAATTTTGGGTCCTACGATGTGCTTCACGTTGCCTCGTGTGAAATCCTATGCCATTCATGATGCAACCAGAATAAGACACAACCCAAGGGTCAGGACCACATGCAAGTGCATATAGATCATCCGAAACATCACCAGGATTGTTAACACGTAGATTTTGAATCTGTCACAATTGCATTAACCAAAACAATTATTTGTTGTAAAGCTGTAAAACCACAAAAGCAGTAAAATACATACGTGTGACTTGAACCAATTTGGAAAATTTGTCGCGTGCAAACTGTCGACATTTTCAGGGTACTCTTCATTGACATGCATGTAGTGCTCACTGGACAACAGACCATCATTGGTGATTAAATATGATATATACAATCTATTTAAGTAATTCAACAAAGGAAAACAATAATGTCAATGTCTAGTTGAAGGCACTTACTTCAGGTATTGTCCGATCTCTCTGCAATTATTAAGCACATACCATTTTACTTTTAGAAACAGGTCATCGTCTAGTCGATGACGTGATGCAAAACCCATGGGCCTCACCTTCTGTCTAAAAATACTTAGTCCTTCTCCAACACCATCTTCTCCTCCATCAAAGTTCCGTTCTTGAGGATTGAATCTAGATTCGACATCATGGAGGTACATGGAACAAAAATTCAAACATTCTACGTGAATACAGGCCTCCGCAATTGAACCTTCCGGACGGGCCTTATTCTTAACGTATCTCTTAAATTTTCCAAGATACCGTTCGAAAGGGTACATCCACCTATATTGAACTGGCCCTGCAAGCAGCGCCTCATGTGGCAAATGATAGGCTAGGTGGACCATTACATCAAAGAATGTAGGTGGAAATATCATCTCTAGCTTGCACAAAATGACAGCTATATCAGACTGAAGCCGTTCTAACACATCAACCTTGATAGTTCTTGCACAAAGTTCTTTGAAATATGTGCTCAACTCAGTCAATGCTAATCGTATATCTTGTCGTAAGTATCCACAAATTGCAACAGGTAATAATCTTTGCATAAAAATATGACAATCATGACTTTTCATGCCAGAGATTTTGCAATCGACAACACTCACACATCTCGCAATATTAGAAGCGAAGCCATCTGGAAACTTTACATCATTCAACCATTTACAAAAACCTGCCCTCTCAGCTCCATACAAGGTGTAACATGCATGTGGCATACTCACGCGTTGTCCATCCTGGATCAAGTGTAATTCTTTTTTTATATTGAGATTGGAAAGGTCACGACGTGCATTGACATGATCTTTAGTTTTCCCAGCAATATTCATCAAAGTTCCTAAGATGTTGTCACATATGTTCTTCTCAATGTGCATTACATCAAGGTTATGTCTAAGCTTTAGAGTTGACCAATACGGCAATTGGAAAAAGATACTTCTTTTGGTCCAATTTAACTCATCAGTGGTACGCTTTCTCTTCTTTGTAGATTTGCCAAAATCAATATCTGGAATATTCTGCAGTTGATTAAGTATATCTTCTCCTGACAACTGCTGAGGTGGGCCACGATACTCTGTGCTGCCATTAAAAATACTCTTTTTCTTTCTCCAAATGTGGCCTAGGGGCAAGAATCGGCGATGACCCATGTAACAATGTTTTCGACTGTATTTCAACCACAAAGAATCTGTTTCTTGCTCACACGATGGACATGCCATCTTCCCCTTAGTGCTCCACCCAGAGAGATTTCCGTAAGCAGGAAAGTCGTTAATTGTCCACATTAAAGCTGCATGCAATCGAAAAGTCTCTTTGGCCTTGGCATCGTATGTATCGACACCATTTTCCCATAGATCTAATAGTTCGTCTATTAGAGGCTGCAAATAAACATCGATATCATTTCCTGGAGATCTTGGTCCTGGAATCAACAATGAGGTGATGAAAAATGGATCTTTCATGCATAGCCACGGGGGCAAGTTGTAAGGCACCAAAATCACTGGCCATATGCTGTAAGGTTTTGCCAAATTATTGAAGGGGTTGAAGCCGTCACTGGCTAAACCAAGCCGTACATTTCGAGGATCTTCCGCAAACCAAGTATGTTGTTGATCAAATGCCTTCCAGACCTCAGAGTCAGCAGGATGCCTTTGAATACCTTCCTCATTGACACGCTGATCCCTATGCCACCTCATATTAGCTGCTGTTTTACGTGACATAAATAATCTCTGCAACCTTGGCTTTAATGGAAAATGTCGTAGAACCTTTTGAGGAATTTGTCGTTGCTTATTGTTACTAAATATCCATCTTGATGACTTACATTTAGGGCACTCTTGTTTATTTGCATTTTCCCTCCAATAAAGTATGCAATCATTTGGACAAGCATGTATTTTTGTGTAAGAAAATCCCAGGCCTCGCTCTAAGTTCCGTGCCTCTTGATATGATTTCGGTAAAAGAGCATTCGGAAAAGCTGACTGTAGTATTTGAAGAAGCATGTCAAATGACTTTATACTCCAGCCACCAAGTGTTTTAATGTGTAGCAACTTAACTGAAAATGAAAGTTTAGAATACTTGGAACAACCTTCATAAAGAGGACGCTGTGAATCAACCAACAACTGGTCAAAATTCATAGTTGATTCACTTCCGACTGAGGTTGAACCCCCAGCATAGAATGACTCGGGTGAAGGAACATTAGGGAAATTCCCTGCCCGAATGTCTTGTAACATAACATCAATGTCATCAATGTAAGGATCAGCTTGTTCGGGATCATGAAGGTCATCATCATCAATAAAAGGTAAATCTTCCTCCTCGCCGTGAAATATCCATGTCGTATAAGTTGGTTCAATACCTTTGATGAACAGATGTCTCTCTACCTGATTTATAGGTAGGAAATAATTATTTGAACAAAGGGTACATGGACACCGAATTTCATCACTTGTAGAATGAGATCGAGCCAAAGTAATGAAATCTTTAACGCCTGTCGCATATTCACTGGATCGAAATCTATCAGTGATTTTCATCCAACTCTTGTCCATCTATGAAAAATACCTAAAGGTTAAAAATTGGTAAATTGGGAAAAATATCCTTTAAAGAATCATTCCATTCCACCCATATATGGTCCTATAAAACCAACAGCCATTTATGTTCCACTTGAAGAGATTTTGAAGAAGAATACTTAGTTTTATAGCGATCTAATATCGTGTGGGTAAGTGTTATTGCTCATCGCTCTTCAGTGTGGTATATCATTATTTAATAATGATCAAAGAGTTTGGTATTGGTAGCAAACAGAAAAACAATATAACTGCATCTAGTATTAATAATACTTTCACTAAGAATTAACAATAGCCTATGAACAGAATTGGGAATTAGTCCTGAGAAAAAACAATAGCCCACAAACAGAATTGACTTTTTATTTTTTATTTAGTAAAAACAGAGCATATATGATGTCAATGCAGTAAGAAAAAGAACCTGCTAAACACACAGATAAAAAAGAGTGGTGAAGATTCGCATAAAAAACTAATTCCCAACATCTGTGTTTAGGGAAATGTTTTCAGTTTCTAGTATAGAATCCCCTGTTCAATTGTTGGAATGATATGTAATGTTAGAAGGCGCATGTGTTTTCAGCATTTGAATGCTTAAAACCTGTACAATGGGAAAAACATCTATCAAGTTTACCTACTTGTACAATGGCAATGGCAGGTGGTAAAGTAGTGGTAGGAAATAAGGAAATGCAAGGTTTTCAATAGGAAACTGTCTAAACTATTGGATCTATGGGTTGTGGACTCTTTCATATCTGCAAAGCAGCAGAAGCATGTTGAATCAACTTTCTTAGTGATCTAATATGATATTGCCACAAAAATAAGTACAAATCCCGATAGTCTATCATGTATCTGTTCCATAATTGTGGAAGGAAAACTATGGGTGTTATATGACATCAAACCCATCCCTTTCACTTGTTGGGTGTTATATGACAGTTTTAGGTGTTTTTTTTTTCAACTTTTTTTATATTTAGTTTTTTTAACACTTTTAAATATTTTTTATAAAGAAAATTTACAACACTATTAAAAAAATACTTTCTTACTCACGAAGTAAAACCCACAGTCCTGCCAACCCTTCTTCTTCTGCCAAAAGCCCACTCATTGCACCAATTCAAGCACATAATAACAATTCATTCAAAAAACTAGGAACTCCAAACCAGCCCAAATAATATGTGGTTCCATTTTGGTTAACATAACCATACACAAACCAGCCCACAATACATGTCATTTTAGAACTTAAAGCCACATAACAATAGCCATACACAAAACTTTCCGGTACTTGTAACCACCAAATCAATAAAAAAAAATTCTGCTTATTATCTTCACACCATATATTATAAATAATTTTTAATTTTTTAATTTTTTTTCTCTAATCAAATGTGTAGTGTGGATTATGAGTTGAAAAACTTAATTAGTTTAAAAAGAATAAAACCAAAAAATAAAAATTAGTGTGGTGTGTGATGTGTAGGGATGATGAATAGTAAAACTCAATAAATAATATGTCATTCTAGCTGCCATATAAAAAATTAATACTAGCAATGTTCAATCCAAAAATCTGGCCAGCCAGAACCATGGGCAATGAATAAAAACTGGCCAGCCTTGTATCTTAGAGTTAGGCAATAATTGTTAAGAAGTTAGAGCAATGAATACCAACAACTGTGCAATGTATAAACTGTTTATTGGATCAGTTTAGAAGTATAATCCAACAACACCATTGTAATCTAACAAGGATTTTATAAAGATGGGCTATCATCCTAGATATAATACCCAATATCTTTTTGAAGCAAATCACACATAGGATAGAATATCAATATTCACATGTCATCCCACCTCTTGACTGACGTGTGGAGAGTGAGGGTCAAACTCTTTTATTAAAACAAATCATCCTACCTAGTGTGATAATTGAACTATGTAAGTCATGTGATATCATTATAAGATTAAACTATGTAGAAGCAAGTGTGATAATGTGGCTCTCTCGATTTCAGTCTTCAAATCTTGAACTTGGATAGTGAGAAACAGAGGATATTTTAGAGGTTGTTCCCAATCTTTGGATAGAACATAGAGTGGTTTTTGGGTGTTTCAATTTACGTTGAATTTTGGGGAACTTGTCCACTGAACTTGAATTATAAAAATTCAACACATCAGATGGAAGTTTATATTATTAGAAGAAGCATGATTCTGTAAGAGAAAAAGAGTAAGAAAATATGGGTTGAACCTTTACTAGAGTGGCTGCTACTTCCAAACATTTTTCTCCAATAATTTTTTTTTATAATAATATTTTTTAGACCACAAAATGCAGAACATGTCGATTGTTAGAACCATTGTCCCAACAATGACCAAAATCGGACAAACCACTGAACAGATGCCACAATGTCATGAACAACAAATCAGTAAACATGGCACCACCCAGAAGCACAAACGCTAAAACCCACAACAAAAACACTTTAAAAAAAAAGCTAAAATCCATCCAACAAACGTACGGCACAATCATTGGACAAAAGAGAAAAAAATCAGCACACAATGAAATAAGATAAAAGAGATTTCAAAAACCGACTCTAACCACTGCCCTCCCCACCCCCCTCCCAAGGGGGCCCACCTACCGTCTCCACCCCATTGTAATGTAGTGCATACTTAACTTAACACAAATGAGAGAGACACGAGGAGTCAGGTAGCCGAGGGAAACACCCTAAATTCTCACTCTTTAAACTGCATTTTCCTAGAAAACCTAGAGAGAAATCACGTAAGGAACCGCACTTAAACAAGTGAGTTATTGCTTTCCATGATAGTGAGCAAATTTGATCTACCTCATTCTGAGACTCTTCCCAAAACATTAGCACAAGCCATACTTTAGCAGACTGAACTTGTCTCATTAAATGGTTCTTCTCAAGAATCCCTTTATTGATATAAAAGAAAGGAAGTTTAAAAAATAAAACTTTTTTAACGTCATTTGTCAAGAAAACTATCCCGTAGAAATCATACTCTCCAACAAAATTAATCGAGGAGAAAAAAACTCAGCACAAAAAAATTAAAATAAAATAAAAACAGATAAAACGAAAGAACAGGTAGTCTGCCAATTTCATAGAGCAACGAAACACAATGCATATATTGCTAAAAACTAAACACTACAAGGTTGAAATGGAAACATTCAAATATCTAGAATTGGCAACAGAAATGAAAAAATCCACCTTACATAGGACTGACATGAGTAAAGGACAGAAACAACACGAATTTCTGGAGAATGATCAAAACAAGTGAAATTCCTGACCTTGGAAAGTTAGCATAAGTGAACAACTAGGTGGCTTAAAGCATGAATCTAAATACACGTTTACTTTGAAAGGAACTCCATGGGTGCATCTTAAAGAGTTCAAATCCTTTGAAAAAAGAGATGATGAAGTTCGGGCACTTACATTATAAATTAGATATAGACCTTCTAGGATTTTTTTTTTGATAAGTAAACAATTGTATTAATATAATAGGCATAGCCCAAGTGCACATTTATTTTTTATCACAGTTCTGAAGAATTACAGTGTCTTCAGAGACCTAATAGCTATGGCCATAGCTTTTATCAAAAAGAAAATGATCTGCCCATTAAAGAAGTTGAATAATGATATGTGCAACTAACCCATCTTGAAGGGCAAATACTCTCATATGCATAACAAGACTGGTATGCGCTCATCCCCCTTGATTTCTTAACATTCACCACACCAATCACTCTCAATGCTGTAAACAGGTCACTCTGACTAACATTAAAAAGTAAATGAAGCAAATACCAGAAGAATAACATTAAAAAGAAGAAACTCAAACCAAGAGGCTATACGATTTCAGAAATTACAATCAAGAGGCTATACGATTACATTGTATATATTATACAAAAATGCATTACAATCAAGAGGACGATTTCAGAAATTAGAAGTGCTTTAACAGAATATTTTGCCATTTCAAAAGCAACAGACCGACAAAGCCCTAAGTACCAAGAGAGAAACATTGTTGAGACAGCTCGGAGAGTAAGAGAAACATGAGAGAGACTCATCGGCGTCGAGAGGGCACAGCAACCGGCACACGGCAGAGAGACGACGGAGAGAACTGAGTCTCACTATCGGTAAAGGATTAGGGGAAAGGAAAAACACGCGGGCCGATTGGGAGTTTTCCCACCATTTAACAGATTAAAGACTTGTTGCGGCAGTATATAGGTCGCCGTAATAAGCATTCTCCTGCCACAATAAAAAACTTATTGCGTCGAAACTTATTACAGCGACATAAAACGCCGCTACAAGTACTTGTTCCGGCGGCACTTCACAATGGACAGGTAATAAACGTGGAAAAATGGAAAAGGTCTATTTCCGGCTGAATTTTACCCGCCGGAAATGTTTTCAGCCGCAAATACTAACTTTTTTTGTAGTGAGATGTAGATTATTATATTTATAATTGAGTCTAATATATTGAATATTTAGTTCGTAAGTTGAAGCATAGAGTTAAAGCTCGAATTTAGAATCTCTATTTTAATATTATATAAAATCATCATTAATTTTAAAAATTTAAATTAATAAAAAAAATATAGATTTAATAAATGAATAAAATATTGAGACAAGACTCAAACTCAAAACGTGACTTTGATATTACTATAATTTAATATTTATCCTAAAAATTTAAACCGAAATAGATAAAAGAGAAAAGCTTGTATGTTGCTCATGTTGACCGCTAGTCATTTTTTTTTTACTTAATAATTAAGGAAATAATTTTAAATATATTAGTATATTTTTTTATTTTTTAAAAATATTAAAATATATTAAAAAATGTGAAAAGAAAATTAAAAATTTTTAAAAAGTAACTATCAATCAAATAAAACGGCATTATTCAGGCGGCAAAGTAGCCCACTCCATGAATAAATTATTGTATCTATTATGGACGGGCTACATGCATCGAGGATAGCTATCAAGAAGGTTACCAATCGTTGCTATATTTTTTTTTTACTTTTTTCTTTTTAATGTTTGAAAAGCATTTTTATATGTAATTTAAAAAAAATACTAAAAAATAAACCCACACAAATGTTTTAAAAGAAAATAACTAATGAATATATTTTGTTATCATTTTCCATTTTGTTGAACCCAAGATTTCAAGTTTCGTGTAATTTTAAATCTACATATGGATTTTGATGATAATAAATGAATTCAAAGAATAAAGGAGTCTCAAGCTCAAGTTGTCTACACAATGAAGTCAAGCACATCAAAGAAACAAGCATGAGCAAGAAGGGAACAATTTCACATTAAAGTTATAGAGTAATGTTGTAAATCTCTTAAAAATTCGAAATTAGGATTAAGGCTCAAAATTAATATTTTATCATAAAGTATAAAAATACATTTTCAACATGTGCATGAATTTTTTGAAAATTAAATTTGAAAATTTTGAAAGATGATTGATTGTCATCTTTCACATGTGCATGCCTTGATTAAAGGGTTGAACTTTGAAAATATTAAAGATGATTGATTGTCATCTTTCACATGTGCATGTTTTATTTGAATATTTTCAAAAGTGATTGATGCTTTTTTTGACTTATACAAAAGGTAGATGATTTTGTTTTAAAAATTTGAAAAGTAAAGTGTGCTCCTTTTGTCATATGCAAAAAGTAAAAGATTAGATTTGAATCTTTTGAAAAGTAAAGTGTGCTCCTTTTGTCATATGCCAAAAGTAAAAGATTAGGTTTGAAGTTTTTGAAAAATGAATGATGTTGTATTTGACAATTGAAAAAGGAAGAACCTTTTATTTGAATTTTTTGAAAAAGTGAATGATGTTATCTTTGATATGTGAATCTTTTTAAATTTGAATATGAAGTCTCATATGCCTATAAATAGATCATTTGAGAGTTTCACATTTACAACATCTAGAGCATACAACATTCATTCAAAGCTTTCATTCTCTCTTCTCTAAGCATTGAGCCTTAATTCTTGTTCATTTTGAGAGATATAGTTTGCGCTGTATTGTTCTTATTTCACTCATTGAGGAGTGTTTTCTGATAACCTACTCACTATCAGCTCTTGTATCAGAAAAAGGGTGTGTATAACCCTTGTGCGTGTAGAAAGTATTCTACACGGGGAATAGTTGAATCACCACGTGTAAGGTGATTGCAAGTGTAGAGGGTGTTCTACACGGATCCCTTGTAGCGGTGTTGTTCAAAGGTGTAATAGGTTTCTATCTCCACCTGAAGGAGATTGAATAGTGAATTCGGGAATCCTCAAGGGGTAGCTTGAGGCGAGGACATAGGCAGTGGGGCCGAACCTCGTTAACATACTGAGTTTGCTTCTCTCTTACCCTTACTCTTATATTTATTGCTATTTCATATTTTGTTTATATTTTATATTATATATTTGATTTATAATTATTTTTTTTAATACAACTCAATTCACCCCCCCTCTTGTGTTAGTCATCTGGGCAACAATTGGTATCAGAGCTAAGAGCTCTATTATAAGATTAACTATCTTTTGAGTTAAGATCTTATGGCTAACATTTCAGCTTCATTTGGTGAAGGTCAATCTAGCAGTCGGCCTCCACTCTTTTGTGGAGATAATTACTTATTCTGGAAAGTTAGAATGAGAATATTCCTTCAGGCTCAAGGTCGAGAAATCTGGAAATGTATTGTAAATGGACCTTATATTCCAACAAAAGTGGTTGATGGAGTAAAGGTCAAAAAGGAAGAAGAAGAGTTTGATCGTGAAGACGATAGACTTTATACTTTGAATTTAATTGCTATGAATTTATATTTTAATGCTCTCAATGGAAATGAGTTTAATAGAATAATGACTTGTGCTACGGCAAAAGAAATTTGGGATAACTTGGAAGTTACTTAAGAAAGAACTTCGCAAGTCAAAGAATCAAAAATTTATATTCTTACTCATGAATATGAAATGTTTAAGATGAATGATGATGAATCTATTTCTAGTATGCACACTCGTTTTACTAACATCATAAACAGCTTGACAGCTCTTGGCAAAGTTTATTCCAAGGTGGAGATAGTAAGAAAAATTCTCAACTCTCTACCAAAACGCTGGGAATCAAAAGTGATAGCGATTCTTGAAGCTAGAGACCTCAAGAAGCTCGAAGTGAATGAACTCATCGGGTCACTTATCACCCATGAGTACACATTGAAAAAGGAGAAGAAGAAGTAAAGCCAAAAAAGAGCTTGGCACTTAAAGCTGTTCCTCATGAAAGTGAAAGCGATGACGATGAGGAAAATGAAGACAAAGATGAAGAAGTTGCGATGATAACAAGAAGAATTCAGAGGTTCTTAAAGAAAAATAAAACTCCTCTGAGGAAATCTTTCAAAAAGTTTTCCAAGCAAGATTTAGGTAAAAATGACACTTTAATTTGTTATAAATGCAATAAGCCTGGTCATATCAAGCCAGATTGTCCTCTGCTAAAGAAAGATCGAAACAAGGGCAAGAAAGCAATGAAAGCTACAGGGGATGATGATTCAAGTAGCTCAGATAGTGAAGCAAGCAATGAAGAATCAGCAAATCTTTGTCTTATGACTAAAGATGACATTGAGGTAACAAATCTTGATAATATTGAAGATCCTTCATATGAAGAATTACAAAATGTTTTAGATGAGGTTTATGAGGAATTTGAAAAATTGGGTATCAAATATACTGCTTTGAAAAAGAAAAATTCTTCTTTAACAAACGAAATTGATATTTTAAGAAAAGAAAGTATCATTTTGAAAGATGAAAATCTTGAGTTGAATAAGAAGAAAACCGATTTAGAAAATATTGTTGAAAACTTTACGAATGGAAAAAGAAATTTTGAAAAACTTATTGGTAGTCAAAGATGTGTTTTTGACAAGACAGGTTTGGGATATATGCCAAAACAAAAATACAAACCTTATAAAAATTTCTTTGATAATCCTTCTACATCAAAGACCAATATTCAAAATTCTTTTCATAAAAATAATTTTGTCAAAAAAAGATATTATTATAATCATTCAAGTTCTTCATATATGTCACTTGCTATTTGCAATTTCTGTAATAGAAATGGTCATAATTGTCATACTTGTCCTATTAGAAGAAATCATACAATGACTATTAGGGCTATATGGGTACCTAAAAATCTTGTTTCTTCTAATACTAATAAATAAAGGACCCAAAGAACTTGGGTACCAAGAAAAATCATTTTAATTGTTTTTATAGGTATGCATGAAGTCATCCACAAGCAAAAACAAGTAGTTTTTAAATAGTGGATGTTCAAGACACATGACGGGAGACAAGACTAAGTTCTTTGATCTTAGATCTAAAGAAGAAGGACACGTGACATTTGAAGACAACTCGACAGGGAAGATCGTGAGAATAGGTAAAATTGGTAATGAATCTCCTCTCATAATTGAAGATGTTCTACTTGTTGAAGGTCTAAAACATAATCTTTTGAGCATAAGTCAATTATGTGATAAAGGATTTACAGTTACTTTCAAAATGGATAAGTGCATTATTTTGAATGATCATGATTGTAATATTTGTTTTATTACTTTTAGAAGTAACAATGTTTATACAATCGATTTTGACGAAATTAGCTCATAAGATGCTATTTGCTTTTCAGCTCAAAATGAAACTAGTTGGCTATGGCATAGAAGATTAGGTCATGCCAACATGGAACTTATTTCTAAACTTTCAAAAAATGATCTTGTGAGAGGTTTACCAAAAACAAATTTTCTTAAAGACAAAATTTGTGATGCATGCCAATTTGGTAAACAAACAAAAACTTCTTTTAAAACCAAGAAACATATTTTCACTACTAGACCATTGCAACTGATACACATGGATCTTTTTGGACCAAATAGAGTTGCAAGCCTAGGAGAAAAATATTATGCATTTGTTATTGTTAATGATTCTCTAGATATACTTGGGTCATCTTTCTTGCTCATAAAGATGAGGCACATAATGCCTTTACTAAGTTATACAAGAGAATTCAAAATGAAAAGGGCTATACTATTTCAAGTATCCGAAGTGATAGGGGAAAAGAGTTTGTTAATAAAAATATTGAAACTTTTTGTGATGAAAATGGTTTTGTGCATAATTTTTCTGCTCCTCGAACTCCTCAACAAAATGGGGTAGTAGAGAGGAAAAATAGATCTCTTCAAGAGATGGTAAGAACAATGCTCAATGAGAACAACTTGTCTAGTTATTTTTGGGCCGAAGCGGTAAGTACTGCATGTTATGTTATAAATAGAGTTATGCTAAGGTCTAAATTAGATAAAACCCCCTATGAGCTTTGGAATGAGAAAAAGCCCAACATTGGTTACTTTCATGTATTTGGATGCAAATGTTTTATTTTGAATGACAGGGATAATTTAGGCAAATTTGATGCAAAATCTGATTAAGGTATCTTTCTCGGATATTTTATTAATAGTAAAGCTTATAGAGTATTCAATAAAAAGACTTTGACTGTACAAAAATCTATGCATGTAGTATTTGATGAATCTAATTTTTCACTCTCCAAGAAATCTATTGATGAGGAAACAGGAGGTATAAATAACACGAAAAGTCTCAATCTCAACAAAGAGAACACAATAGAGGAAGTTCAACATGGAGCCATCAGGAAAGATCATCAAAATTTAATACAAGATTCAACCAAACTGTGGAAATTTGTGAAAGATCATCCAGTGGAACAAATTTTGGGAGAATCTTCACGAGGTGTAAGTACTCGATCATCTCTTAGAAATATTTGCAATCATACTGCTTTTCTATCTCAGATTGAACCCAAAAATATTGATGAAGCACTTCTTGATGAATTTTAGATTTTAGCTATGCAAGAAGAGTTTAATCAATTTGAAAGAAATGATGTTTGGACACTTATTCCTAAACCCAAAAATCATACTATTATTGGAACAAAATGGGTTTTTAGAAACAAGAAAGATGAGTCCGGAATCATTACTAGAAATAAGGCTCGACTTGTTGCCCAAGGTTTTAATCAAGAAGAAGGAATCGATTATGATGAGACATATGCACCAGTCGCAAGATTAGAAGCTATTTGAATGCTACTTGCATATGCTTGTTATAAAGATTTCAAACTTTTTCAAATGGATGTTAAAAGTGCTTTCTTAAATGGTTTTATAAATGAAGAGGTATATGTTGAGCAACCTCCAGGTTTTGAAAATCATATTTCCCCAAATCATGTTTTCAAACTCACAAAAGCACTATATGGACTCAAACAAACTCCTAGAGCTTGGTACGAGAGACTCAGTAGTTTCTTGATTGAAAAAGGTTTTTTAAGAGGAAAAATCAACACAACTCTTTTCATTAAATATGAAAATGATGATATTCTTTTAATTCAGATTTATGTTGATGATATAATATTCGGTGCTACTAATGAAAATATGTGTCAAGTTTTTGCTAAGACTATGCAGGAAGAATTTGAGATGAGTATGATGGGAGAACTTACATTCTTTCTCGGATTGCAAATTAAACAAGCAAAAAGTGGGACATTCATCAATCAATCAAAATATATTAAAGAATTACTGAAGAAGTTTGGGATGGAAGGTGCTAAGGAAATTGGAACACCAATGAGCCCATCAACTAAACTTGATAAAGATGAATCCGGTAAGCCAGTTGACTCGAAGATATATCGAGGTATGATTGGTAGTTTATTATATTTAACAGCCAGTAGATTAGATATTATGTTTAGTGTGTGCTTATGTGCACGCTTTCAATCATCTCCAAAAGAATCACATTTAATTGCAGTTAAGCGCATTCTTAGATATCTTAGTGGTACAATTAACCTAGGGTTATGGTACCCTAAGCACACATCTTTCGATCTAATCAGCTACACAGATGCAGATTATGCTGGCTGTAAAATAGATCGAAAAAGCACTAGTGGAGCATGTCATTTCTTAGGTCATGCACTAGTTTCCTGGTTTAGTAAAAAATAAAATTCTGTTGCACTATCTACTGCTGAGGCAGAATATGTTGCTGCGGGTAGTTGTTGTGCTCAAGTTCTCTACATGAAGCAACAACTTGAAGATTTTAAACTCATGTATAATCACATTCCAATCAAATGTGATAATACAAGTGTTATAAATCTTTCAAAGAACCCAGTACAACATTCTAGAACTAAACATATTGAAATAAGATATCATTTTCTTCGAGATCATGTGCAGAAAGGCGATATAGTACTAGAGTTCACAAACACACACGATCAGTTAGCAGATATTTTCACAAAGCCTTTATCAGAAGATAAATTATGTATGATCAGAAGAGAAATAGGTATGATGCATGCTATGAATATCTCTTAAAAGATAGACCAGAGTCAATAAAAATAGAGATAGATTTTTTAAATACTTTTACATAAACTTGAGATTCTTAGCCTCATGTTTGAGACGCTCATTCTCTTCATACAATATCATGTCATTCTTATCCATGGGAACCGGCAAGCGGAATGAAGAATCTAATAAAGATTTCAACTGTTTATTCTTCTGCCGAATGATTCATTCTCTTGTGTGAGACTCTTGAACAATTCGTTGAAGTACAACAATTTGTTCTTTGAGCTTTTCAACTTCATGATTTTTGGCTTGTAGCTGCTGAGAAAAAGCAACAATAGAGGAAGAGTAGCGAGTCCCAAGACTCACCAAGTCATAAATAGCATCAGAATCTGACTTATTAGTCAGATTATTATTTTCTTGCTGCAACATGGCACCAATGGCAGCTGCAGAAAGGACAGGAGGTTAAGATGCAGAATGCCTCATGGATGGATCTAGAGAAATGTTAGAAGAATGAGCCATTGAGAAAAGAATAGAAGGCTTAAAATGAGAATGTTGAAGGAATGCATATGAGTTATAGAGATGAGAAGAAAACTTGATGCGGATTGGATGAACTTCAGGACTGATTTTATAGAGATAGCATAAAGAATAAGACAAACTATTGTCTCTTCAAATCTTATTTAGTCAAAAGAAATATAAGATATGCTGGACACACATTGTCAAAAGTTTTCTTACTAAGCCAGCGAGATTAACAGTAGATTGTCCATATTTTTCTAGTAAACGATGAACCTCTGCTGTTACTTGCCGATGTTGATCTTGTATCTGAACCCTTTCTCGTTCCAGCTCCTCTATTCGTGGTTGCAGATCATGAGCATACCAATCTGCAAATTTTTTCAACTCTTGGTTTTCTTGCTTTAGCCTTTTATTCTCACTATCCTTATTAGCAAGCTTCTGTCGTAACTCAGATATTTGCATATTAAGATGATCAATCTCACTCACCCTCGCCATTAACCTCCGAGACATGATCGTAACAGAGGCAGCATATTGACTACTGAGCATTCTTGATTCTGCAATAATCTCAGAATCAGCCTTACTAGAAAAACGTTTCTCTGCTCCTATCATGGTATTGACGGTCTCAGGAGAGAAGATTGATGATTGATGCGTCAAGGGTTCTTGATTTAAGTCTGGAACATTAGTGGAAGAGAATTGTTCGGCCATTCTATCGTTGTGGAAAAACAGAACTCAGGTCAAGAAGTGATGTATTTTTTTTGGCATCCGATAGATGAAAATGATCATTTTTTTTATAGAAACTCAGAGCCTTCAATCACATTTGTCAACAACATCAGGCGATTGTTTAAATCTCCAGCCGCAATAAATTCATAGAGTTAGGCCTCGAGCCTTTGCAGCATTTGTCGGGTCACGGATGACTCCTTTTTTTTCAACTATCTACAGTGTCTATTAACGCACCGTTTTCTTCAGTGTATTTACTTGTTACCGATCCTTTTTAATGATGCCAAAAGGGGGAAAAGTTTTAGACTAGAACATTAATATTGTTTAAATTGCTAAACTTATTATATATGCTTGGAATTATATTTATATTTTTGCTTGAAAAACTAACGCACATTCTCAGGGGGAGCTTAAGTATTAATACAGACTTCAGGTTCTATCAAGTATTTGTCATCATCAAAAAGGGGGAGATTGTTGAACCCAAGATTTCAAGTTTCGTGTAATTATAAATCTACACATGGATTTTGATGATAACAAATGAATTCAAAGAATAAAGAAGTCTCAAGCTCAAGTTGTCTACACAATGAAGTCAAGCACATCAAGGAAACAAGCATGAGCAAGAAGGGAACAAGTTCACATTAAAGTTATAGAGTAATGTTGTAAATCTCTTAAAAATTTGAAATTAGGATTAAGGCTCAAAATTAATATTTTATCATAAAGCATTAAAATACATTTTCAACATGTGCATGAATTTTTTGAAAATTAAATTTGAAAATTTTGAAAGATGATTGATTGTCATCTTTCACATGTGCATGCCTTGATTAAAGGGTTGAACTTTGAAAATATTAAAGATAATTGATTGTCATCTTTCACATGTGCATGTTTTATTTGAATATTTTCAAAAGTGATTGATGTTTTTTTTGACTTATACAAAAGGTAGATGATTTTGTTTGAAAAATTTGAAAAGTAAAGTGTGCTCCTTTTGTCATATGCAAAAAGTAAAAGATTAGATTTGAATCTTTTGAAAAGTAAAGTGTGCTCCTTTTGTCATATGCCAAAAGTAAAAGATTAGGTTTGAAGTTTTTGAAAAATGAATGATGTTGTATTTGACAATTGAAAAAGGAAGAACTTTTTATTTGAATTTTTTGAAAAAGTGAATGATGTTATCTTTGACATGTGAATCTTTTTAAATTTGAATATGAAATCTCATATGCCTATAAATAGATCATTTGAGAGCTTCACATTTACAACATCTAGAGCATGCAACATTCATTCAAAGCTTTCATTCTCTCTTCTCTAAGCATTGAGCCTTAATTCTTGTTCATTTTGAGAGATATAGTTTGCGCTGTATTATTCTTATTTCACTCATTGAGGAGTGTTTTCTGATAACCTACTCACTATCAGCTCTTGTATCAGAAAAAGGGTGTGTATAACCCTTGTGCGTATAGAAAGTATTCTACACGGGGAATAGTTGAATCACCACGTGTAAGGTGATTGCAAGTGTAGAGGGTGTTCTACAAGGATCCTTTGTAGCGGTGTTGTTCAAAGGTGTAATAGGTTTCTATCTCCACCTGAAGGAGATTGAATAGTGAATTCGGGAATCCTCAAGGGGTAGCTTGAGGCGAGGACGTAGGCAGTGGGGCCGAACCTCGTTAACATACTGAGGAAATCTCTTACCCTTACTCTTATATTTATTGCTATTTCATATTTTGTTTATATTTTATATTATATATTTGATTTATAATTATTTTTTTTTAATACAATTCAATTCACCCCCCTCTTGTGTTAGTCATCTGGGCAACACATTTATTATATATCTCAACATTTTAGCTAATAATGTTGATGAAGACGGGCCAATTCTGTTCCTGATATTTTAGCTAAAAATGCTCCTGGAGCTAGTGAGGATATTGTTGACTTGGAAGTATGTCCCTCATGTATTGTTTCCGTCAATTGAAGTTATCAATGAAATGATTCCTTTTATCAGAAACTATATATTTCAAATAAATTACACTAACGAATTAAAAAAAATGATAATGTGATTATCAAATATATTCATTAAATGTGTCTATTGATATTTTATATTTTTTTTTATTTTTTTCTTAACATTTAAAGAAGTGATTATTAATTATTTTTTCTTACCATACTCTCTCAATTGTATACAGCTCAAGTTATTCACAATAAAACGTAGAAAAATCATACATTCAGTCGCTCGAGGTAAACGTCGCTCAAGCGGCTGTTGATGTGGATTCATTTAATCGAAACGCACCGTTTCGATTTCAGAAATTTCACTCAAAAATTTTTCCTCATCGAAACACACCGTTCCTTTTCAATTTCACAGCCGTCTCTCAAAATTTATTTCCTTCCACTGCATTTCCTCTCCTTAGTTTTGAACTCCCTCTCTCAATCCTTCCATGATTACCCTTCTGTCGAAGACAACACGTCTCTCCTCTCGAAGCTGTCGCCCTCCCTCCCTCAGTGTCGCAATGGTTCTTTGTGTGGGTATTATGGGTGTTTATAATTTTCCCTTCGTTGGGTCTGAAGTGCTTTGTGTTCTCTCTAATTTCACTCCATTTCAAGATTAAGCCAATTAAATCTATGGATGTGGGAGTTTATTGTTGTTGTTGTTGGGTTTGGGAATTAATCGTTGGTGGAAAAGAAAGGAGTTGAAGTAGTTCAAAAGACCTAGCCCACCGGATCGTGAAGGATTTGGGTGCGGGTGTTTGTTTCTTGATCTATAAACAAGTATGGGGAAATAGCTAGAGCAAAAGTCCGCAACTTACTTGGGAACGTAGAACATTTTACTCTCCTGTGATCAGAATTGATGTTTCAGCTTTAAATACGAGTTCTAAGAGCATAGAAGCAAACATTGCTACAAGAACTCTTTCTAGTGACATCCATCCTCAGTCTGGTTCAGTTCCGTGTTACTTGTTCTATGTTGGGTTTTCTGCATTCTTGTTTATTTTTTTATTGCTTTTTTCAAATAAAATATTTTGGAATATGAAAGGTTTTTGAATGCTCTGTTATGAAGAATTCTTTGGACAATAAGCCGATACTCTGGATTACAAAGAATGCTCTGAAGAATATTCTTTTAGAAGAATGAACTAAAAGAAATTCCTTAGCCAAACTGATGAAGAGAAAAGAAAAAGGAAAAAAAGTAAAGCTTTTCTAGATTATTCTCAGATGCTTAAAAGCAGACTATATTTTATTTTTAGCGACAAAGGGAGTGAGTCTCTTCTGTTAGTTATGCTGTAGTCACCGAACGAACATGGAACTAAAGACCAAAGAGAACGAGAGAGAAAGGAGCGAGCAGTAGTGGTGTTCTACTATTGACGAAAACGAGACCCACGAAGACCACCAAAATGCTCTCTTGAAGTTCATCTACCCACGAAGATCATGAAGAGAGACCCCTCCCTTTGAAGATGAAGAGCTCGTGCACTTGTCGTTTGTAACTTTTTTTCTTTCATATGCCTAGTTTTTTTCCTTCTATTTTTGTCCGTTTTTCATTTTCTTTCTTTCTTTCTTTCTTTTTTTGTTTTTTTTTTGTTTTCAAGTGGCAGGCTGATGTGGCAGGCGACTCCCCCACTGTTGCAACTCCCGACTGTACGTACCAGAAGTGTTCTTGAAAAAAATAAGATCAATCTGTGTTTGTTTATATAATTTTTTTTTTCCAATCTCTTAATGATTTATTCTTATTGATTTCTTATGATATATAATTTTGAAATTTTTATCTTTGTTTTATTCTCCTATGAATTGAATTGTTTATTTACTAATGTCAAATTTATAATGTTATTTGAGGAGCATTTACAATTTAAAATGTGGTATAGTTTTTTTTCTTTTTTAACCTAAAGGAAGATATTTTTTTATTATAATTATAAGATCAAATTATGTAATATTTATCATTGCATTTTTGAATTTTAAAATTTAAGTGTTATATGTTTATTATGGAAATAACAAACATACAACATACGCTTTCGATTTTAGATGTTCAGAGTAGTAATAATAAGTGGAATAGTATATTTACAATTTTTCATAAAAATAAATTGTAACTTCTTAATATTTTAAACATATAAAATTTGATTTTTACTATTTTACATAGACAGGTGTGAGAATATTAAATCAATTACTTTTTTAATTTTTAATATTTCTTATACTATCATAGAAAATTGAAATCATTAAGAAATTTTTGAGTATTTCATTTTTGTGTCTTAATAATGCGAAAAAAAGGTTATGAAAATTCTTGAAGTAAATTAAGATGATATGGTTTTTATTATTAAAGTAAGAGTCAAACAGCCTTTGGAGAGATGTAATGATGAAATTATTCTTTGTAGTACTAAATAACATGATGTAGAATATGTTAATATATATATATACTATAACATTTTTAATCGTTAATTTCTTTGAAAATTTATATAATGGTGAAATTTATTTTATACACATTTATAAATAAATGTTTGATAATTACTGAGAAATTATCTTCTCACAAAGAAGAGAAGATTTAATAACATTCTTCGATAATCTGTTAGTATAGTCCATAATTTAAAAATATTTTCTCCCGTATAAATATGAAATAGATTCATTTTTTTAATATAGAAATATAATAAAATTACCATCAATATTATTTCTAATTGGGCACACGTGCACTACACGTGTACTATTTTTATTGAATTTTTTTATTTTAAATTTCTTTTCTCACATTCTTATTTACTATTTTGTACTGTTTTTATTTTTATTTTTTATATTTATAATCTGGGTGCACGTTGTCCTTGTTAGTAAAACCTTAAATACATATACTAGGTTCAGAGGCATGTGGTCATGATCACTAGTATATGGTATAAATTATAAGGAGGTGATGGAATCTTATTATTTTTATATAAATAAAAGAAGAAGCCATATGACTTGTTGATGACAATGCATTCCTGCCTCTGTGTTTTGTTTTTCTCTCCGATCCTTAGTATATCTTGGACCCACCCACCCAGACGTGAGACGACCATCTTCTTCCAGCCAAACTCAAAAGACACCCCGACAACTGACAATTGACAAAAGTTAATTCGGCAGTTACGTAAACAAAGTTGGGTATAGCACAGACAAAAGTAGTTTTTATCCAAGCTAGTTTCTGTAGTGACAAAGATCTCACCAGACTCTGGAGGCCGTTGTGGTACTCACTCCTCTCAGAAATTCTTTTCGGATTTAGCGTATAAGGGAATAAGATCAGGACATCTTCATTCCAACTCCATTCCTATATATATAGCTTCTAACTAATTTAGGGTTTGAGTTCATACGAGTTAAAAACAGGCTAAGTTGGATAACAAAACCATCTCAATTCAACTCGTTTAATCATTATAATTTTTATATAAAATATAATAAATAATTTAATTTTTTTAAATCTTAAAATAATAATAATATTAAATAAATATTTTTTCAACTTTTAATTTTCATTTACAACTATTTCATCTCATCTCACTATCCAAATCCTACCTAATACTCTCATTGAAGTTTCCTGCATGGAATTATAGTAAAGTCCTCCTCTTTCCGGTATGCAAATTTGCCTGGTTTGGTTATCAAGACATTTCATTTCATATAATTATTACAACATTCTTAAATTTTTATACAAAATATAATAAATAATTTAACTTTTTCAAATTTTAAAATAAAAATTATATTATAATAATATTTTATTCAATTTTTAACTTTTTATCTCATCTCATCTTATTTTATCTGTATAACTAAACCATACCTTGATTGGATACAAGTCTAGAAAGTATGAATCTCATATCAATTCTTTAAATACAAGTGAGATCTAGAGTAAAAAGGTGAGCTTTATCAAGGGAATTCATTGTTTCTCAAAAGAGTTTGAGCCTTCAGCTTTCTCAAATCATTTTCCTTAACAATTTTTTCCTTATAAAATGAGACTTCATTACTAACCAAGATCTTAGAACAAATAACAAACCAGAAATTAAAATCTAATTAACAATGAGCAGCTACATCAGGTGGATATTGCCTAAATCACATATGACGCATGCAAAAGAGTCTTCTCTCTATCGTCTTCTAGAAGGCAATTCTGGTGAAGTTAGTTTATCTACTCTATTTCCGAGGGAATATGAGGAAAGTGCGTTCGTTGGTGATGGAGGGAAGGGTGATGGATGATCTAGAAGAGATTTGTGATCGTTTGAACTTGAATGAAGAAGAAACTACACCGACCGTAGTGGATATTGGAGATCTGGAGGAGTTGAAGAAAAAAGGAGATATGAGTGTGGTGGGGAAACTCTGTTCGGAAAGAGCAATAAGGAAGGATGTAGTGAGATCAATGATGCAGAAGTTGTTGAGAGTTAACAAGAAAATGAAATTCAATGAGATCGAGGTGAACTATTTTGTTATTACATTTGATACCCAGGAGGATAGAAATAAGGTGCTCGATGGCTGTCTTTGGTTATTTGATAGCTTTTTGTTGGCACTCAAAGTGTTCGATGGAAGTACTCAGCAGCATTTAATTGATTTCTCCAAAGAAAAGTTCTGGATTCAACTGTTCAATTTGCCATTAGGAGGGATGAACCGAAGACTGGGGGAGTTGATTGGAAATTCAATAGGGAGAGTGGTGGATGTGGACACCAAGGAAGGCAGTATAGCATGGGGCGATGCTTAAGAGTAAAGGTTGAATGTGACTTATCGAAAGCCCTGGCCAGAGGTAGAACTATATTATATGAAGGTAAACAAATGTGGATTCCACTCAAATATGAGAAACTACCAAAAATATGTTTTCATCGTGGATGTATTTGTCACAATAAAAAGGGATGCAATGGTGGTGAACAACTGGGAGGGAAAAACCAATTTGGTTCATGGCTGAGAGCCCTAGCAGCAAATCGAAAAAGAATAGAGAGAAGGGGGGAGGGCAATTCACAGAGTTTTGAATCTAGGTTTGAAGAAGTTGTAAGGGTGGAGGGAATGGAAATTACTAAAGTAGTTGAGGAGGGGGAAAGAGCAGAAGAGAAGGGAAAGGGATTGGAAGAAAACACTAAGGTAGAGGGTGAAAGAACAAAGTGGGGGAAGAGGAGGGGTGGAATACTGAAGGGGAGAGACTAGTAGATAGGGTGAATACTCAAAAAATGATCATAAGGGGAATTAGGAGTAGAAAAAAGTATGATGATGGGTAGTGAAGTAAAAAATTATGAGATTAAGGTAGGGGTAACTAAGAGGAGTGTTAAGAAAGAGACAAAACAGCAGGGAAGTGGATGGAAGAGAAGGGCAAGGGGTAGAGGAATAGGAGTTGAACCAACTAGCCTTACTTCCTCATTAAAAAGAGGTGTGGAGAGTTGTGGACTGGAGGAAAGGGAAGATTGTGGCAGAGAGAAAAAAACAAGAGTTGAAAATGAAAAGGAGGGTATGATATTGGTGGAGGTATTGGCGGAGGTTGTGAAGCAGCCCTGCCAGCAGCTATGAATCTATTATGTTGGAACTACCGAAGGCTTGGGAGTTGATTAGTTACTCTCAATAGCATGTGAATGTCAAAGTTCATGAGAATGTTGGGAGAGTGTGGGTTTTCAATGGCTTTTACGGTCATCCAGATATAGCAAAAAGGAAATACTCTTGGAATTTATTGTCAAGAATTATGCTAGAAGAAGGGTTAGCTTGGTGTGTAGTAGGAGATTTCAATGAAATCCTAACACAAAATGAGAAGGTAGAGGGAAAAATAAGAGCAGAAAGTCAAATGAGAAACTTCAAGGAAGCTTTAGAGGTGAATGAGTTGTTTGATGGGGCTGTGTGGGTTCTGTGTTCACGTGGAGCAATGGTCATTTTGACCATTCTTTCACTAAGGAGAAACTTGACAGATATGTAGTGAATAATGAATGGAGAAACATGTTTAAAGATTTGGTGGTGGAAGGTTTGGTGGCTAGATGCTCTGATCACAAACCAATGCTTATGACTGTTCTGACGGCTGAGATACTAAGAAGGAAGAGAAAGTCTATGTTTCATTTTGAGGCAAGTTGGTTGAAAGAGGAGGATTGTGGGAAAATAGCGGAAAAAGTTTGGTTTGGAAAAAAAAAAAAAAACTCATGAACCAATGAGGCAAATTCAAAAGTTACTAAACACTTACAGTGGTACTTGGATAAAGAGCTTCAGAAAAAGAGATAAGGATAGGAATAGTAGCATAGAGAAGTTAACTTTCATAATAAAAGAGTTACAAGATATGGAAGGGCCACAATACATAGCAGAGATCCAAAAGCCACAGGGGGAAGTGGGCAACCTATTAGAACAAGAAGATATAAGGTGGAAACAGAGGGCGAAAAGGAGCTGGTACAACTCAAGAGACAAAAATACAAAACATTTTCATGCCTGTGCCAGCCAGTGAAAGAAGAAAAGCCAAATACTTTTTGTAGTTGATGCTCAGTCAGTGTTGAGGAAAAATCATAAAGAGATAGTTGAGACTTTTAGAGGGCATTTTTCTGAGGTGTATAAATATGAAAATCCACCTCAGGAAGTAGTAGAAGAGTGTGTTAAGGAGATGGAGGTTAGGATGACAAGCAGTATGAATGAAGAGTTGATTAAGGCTTTCAATAGAGAAGAGGTAGAGGTAGCTTTGAAGCATATGGGGCCTTATAAATCCCCAAACCCCGATGGATGTAGTGCCTTTTTTACCTAAACATGTGGTGTAAAATTGGGACAAATATTAGTGAAGCTGTTTTAAGCTATTTAAATGGGAGTGGCAGGTTGAAAAACTCTTTGAATTTTACTTATGTGGCCCTAATTCCTAAGGTTGCCAACTCAAAGAAAGTGGGGGACTATAGACCAATAAATCTGTGCAATGTATTATACAAGTTAATTGCAAAGACTTTGGCCAACAGAATGAAAAAGGTATTGCATGCTATTATCTCCAAAAACCAGAGTGCATTTGTGTCGGGGAGATTGATTGTGGACAATATTATAGTGGCTTATGAGACTTTGCATACTATGAAATGTAGACAAAGGGGGAGAGTGGGAAGTATGGCCATAAAACTTGATATTTCAAAAGCTTACAATAAGGTTGAGTGGTCTTTTTTGAAAATGGTAATGGTGAAGATGGGGTTTAGTGAGAGATGGGTAAAGTTAATCATGGATTGTGTTACTTCAGTCACTTACTCAGTGTTGATAAATGGAGAACCAGGGAATGTGATTTGCCCAATTAGAGGTATGAGACAAGGGGATCCTCTGTCCCTTTACCTTTTTCTATTTTGTGCTGAAGGCTTAAGTACTTTAATCAATGGGGCAGAGGCTACAGGTGAGTTACAAGGTGTAGCTGTGGCAAGAGGAAGACAAAGAATTACACACTTGCTCTTCGCGGATGATTGCATAATTTTTTAGAGAGCTTGTTGGAAGGAATGAGAAAAAATCAGTAACATCTTGAAGAAGTATGAACAAGCATCCAGCAGTGTTTAAACAAACAAAAGACATCCATAATGTTCAATTCCCCTGGCAGGAATGTAGACTGTGACATAATTGTACAAGAGTTGGGAGGAAGGGTGCATAATAACTATGAAAGGTACCTAGGTCTACCTACAATGGTGGGTAGATCTAAGTACAATACTTTTAGAGGCATCAAAGATCGAGTCTGGCTCAAGATCAACAATTGGAAGAACCATTTTCTCTCACCTGCAGAAAATGAGGTACTTTTAAAAGCTGTTATACAATCAATCCCTACTTATTATATGAGTGTCTTTTCATTACCAAATAAATTGTGTAAGGAGTTGGCTGTATTAATGTCTAAATTCTGGTGGGGTCACAAAGAAAATGATAATAAGATAAAATGGATGAGTTGAGGAAAGTTGGGAGCTTCAAAATACAATGAGGGACTAGGGTTTAGAGAGTTAGAGAGCTTTAATCAAGCTCTGCTAGCTAAATAATTATGGAGAGCACTTAAGGATCCTTGTTCTTTAGCTACAATAGTTTTGAAAAACAAGTATTACAAACAGTCTAGTGTATTGGAAGCAAGGCTGGGAAACAACCCCTCACTGATATGGAGGAGTTTATGGAGTTCTTTAGAGTTGCTCAAGGAAGGATTAGTGTGGAGGGTGGGTAATGAGAAGAAAATAAAAATTTGGGAGGATAAGTGGATCCCAAAGCCATCCTCCTACAAAATTCAATAAGGAAAATGGAGGGAGGAGTTAGTGAGGGAAGTTTTTAGTGAAGAAGAAGCTGGTCTGTTTTGTACACTACCCATTAGCCAATTTGATAGGGAGGGTAGACTGATTTGGGCACCTGCTAAAAAAGGTATTTTTAGTATAAAATCTGCTTATCACTTTCAATTGAGTAGAAAAAGAAGAATCAATGGGGAGTCATCTGTGGGTTCTGAAGGAAGTGAGGGTTGGAAGAAGTTATGGACGCAAAATGTTCAAGGTGTAATAAAGATGTTTGTATGGAGGACACTAAACAATTGCTTACCTATAAAAGGAAACCTATTCAAGAGGAGAGTGGTGGAGGATCCGCTATGTCCCATATGTGAGAAAGAAAATGAAACAAGTTGCCATGCTATCTAGAGTTGTCCTGTTGCAATTGATGTATGTGCTGAGGAGGGTAGCCCGATTAAAAAATGGGCATAAGGTGAAATGGATATAGGGATGATATGGAAGAAAATGGTGGAGAGGCTGAATGAAGAAGAACTGGAATTAATAGTTACTGTGATGAGGTATATCTGGTTGAAGAGGAACAAATATGTGTTTGAAAAGGGATTTACTAGTCCAAAGGATATTCTTATACAGGCCAGGCATAGTACTACAGAATTTCAGTAAGATCAAACCAACAAATTAGAGACTATTATGCGAGTCAACAGAGACATGGTAAGATGGAAGGCTCCTAAGGATGCTGTTGTTAAAGTCAACTGGGATGCAGTTTTTGACAAAAACTCTCTACAGATGGGGCAGGGATAGTAATTCGTGATGATGAATGGGAAATCCTAGTGTTTCTTTGCATGTCAAAGTCTCATGTTGGCTCCCCAGCTACAACAGAGATAGTAGCATTGTGGAGAGCATTGACTCTATGTACATAATTAAATATCTCTACAACAGCCTTCGAAGGTGATGCTTTGGGAATTATTAAGGCTGTCAATAGCAAGGAGGAGACTTGGAAGTGGAGTGGCCAGTTGGTTGAAGATATCAGAGAGTTGTTAGTAAATAGACCTTTGTGGAAAGTTTAACATATATACAAAGAAGGAAACGGGTTTGCACATTTTTTAGCAACATTTGCTTACAATGTAAATGAGGAACAAGTTTGGATAGAAGACGGCCCAGAAGGCTATTTTAGTTTCGTTTTACAAGATAAGAATTGTAATGAAACCAACTGATGAATGACAGAGGTATTGTTTTGATTTCAAAAAAAAAAAAAGGGGTGGATATTGCCTATGTGAAAACCTAGTGGACATGGTGGGATTTTGATTCAGGCCGGCGGTATGCTTCCGGTTACACTGTTGGATGATGCCCATTGAGCATTGGCATGCGTGCATCAATGTGGAGAACAATGTATTTTTATCACTTCCCAACTCTCAAAGTTTCGCAACATTAATCTTGTATCTCTTATAATAACTTCTACAATCAACTCTTGAGTTCCTTGATGTTCCTTTAAAGTTGATATAGCTCTTTGAGAGTCTCCCTCTACTATGATATTCTTTAAATACTTGAACTGAAATTCTTTACTCCTATGAACTCTGCTATAACTTCGCATTGATTTGAATTCCAGCTCCTTGTGCTCAACTACTATGAATATAATTTTTCCACCGTGTGATTAGTATATTATAGCAAAGGTGTTGCCATTTGGTCTGACTACTACATAAAATGCGATTGAAAATTTTTCTGTAGGAGGGGACCATCTGATTTTGTTATTCAGCTCTTTCCATTCTCATGCATTATAGTAATCCCTATATGAATGGCTAACTCTTAAGACAAATTGGTCTAAAGATAGGATTTGAGACTCATGGACACTCTAATTTATGTAAAGCCACATATTATCCATTGCAATTACAGCAAAAAGTTAGAATTTGTGGATATTAGCTGCCAAAATTTGAAGGTTATCCCCAAGATCTAAAATACACAAAACCCAATTATTGATATCTTGTATTCCAATGGAGGAGATGTGAAGAGGCCATGTGAATTGTCTCCAAAACAATTTTAGAGTAGGAGCACTCTAAGAAAAGGTGGGAGGAAGTTTCATCTGCAGATTTACAGATTGGACATAGCATTTGATCTTCATTAAGAGAAATGCAACTTTTCAATAAGGATCTTGTTTGAAGGATATTATAAAAGGCTTTCCACATGAAAGAGTTTAAACATGTCTTGAATTTTTAGAGATCGTATTCTTTTTCCAAGTTGAGGTATGCTGGGAAGGGTAGTGCTACTGTTTTGTTTACTAAGATAGAGTATACAAATTTGATTGATAGTCTAAGGTGAGATTTGGATAATGAGATGAGATGAGATGAAATAATATATTTTTAGATAAAAATTGAATAAATTATTGTTAAAATATTATTATTATTTTGAAATTTAAAAAATTGAATTATTTATTATATTTTATATAAAAATTTAATAAAATTGTAATTATGATATTAATATGAGTTAAGACTATATTTGTATCCAAACCTAGAATGTATCCTTACCTATTATAACGAAAATGTGGGGGCATGATTTTAGCAACAAATGATTTTTGGCATCAGAACTTACAAAAAATTAATGTGATGATCAGTCATCTACCGCCATCGACTCGGAACTTAAATTTGGTCCCCAACAAGTGTAAAGGATTTTTTTTTTCATATATTTTTAAAATATTTTTAAAAAATATAATAAAATTTATAATATCAATAAAAAATACTTATTTATTATATAAAAAGAATAAAAATAAAAAGTCGAGAGAAATGCATCCATCATTTCTCTTTCAAACACTTTCAAATCCAGATGCTTTAAAAGGGATTGTCGAGGATTCCTAGGAACCGACGTTAGCTGACAATAGAAAAGGGTTTGGCAGCAATCTAGATTCTAGATTCCAAATGCTATAAAACAAAAAATATATTATATTGGAGATACAAATTTAGAACCGAATGTCTATATTAGTGTAGGAGCTTGCAGCTGCAAATGGGCCAACCGGATTAGAACGTAACATACCAGGTGTCCTACAATTACTCATTAATAGTAAAGTTTTATTACATACAAGTACAGTCACGGACCCAGGGACATACAAGCAGCAGATTAGGAACAGATTAGAGAGAGAAGCTCCCCCCACTCTCTAAGGAAAAGCCAGAGCCAGAGGCGTCCAACAGGGGGGTGGGAGCCTCGGCTCCCTCCTCCCTCCCCCTCTCCCCCCTCTGTTTCTCTGCTTTGTCTGGTTTATTTTCGTCTAGCTAGTTTTTTCTGCTTTGTCTGTTTTTGGTATAAGTTTGCTCGGTGATGGACTGTGGTGATGGCGGGATGCCGTGGCTCATGCACGTAGCCCTCTCTCCCGGTGGTTCATCCCTCTCTCTCTCCCTTTTTCCAGTCAGAAACAGAGCTTGTAATGCAGTTATCCACGCACGGTCGGAGAGTGGGCGGAGAAAGTAAGGGAAGGATGTTCTCAGTCGGTTGATCCCGGTCGGATTGGTTTTTGAAAATGCTCTGGTTTAAGAGCATAAAACAGAGGATCACATCATCACATACACGGTGCACCCACGGTCAGAGCATAACACAGAGGATCGGTGGACGTTACCAAAAGGTAACAACGGCCTCTGAAGTGGTGGGATGAGGTGCAGGATGGTATGGGCATCGGCCGCGGGGGGGGGGGGGGGGGGGGGGGACCTACGTGCGGGATAGGAACGGAAATGGTTGTCTCGTGGAGGTGCAGAAGCCGTTGATTTTGCCGAAGTGCAGCTCTAGTGAACCGCTCGCGGCTGCCGGTGCCCGTGCGCTGGTGAATCCGTTGAGAAAGGGAGTCGGCGGCAGCACAAGTATATGATGAAACCCTAGCTCCCTTTGCAAACAGATTTGGTCCGTGGGCTTTGTGGTGTAATGGGCCATGTGTTAAGACTGGGCCTTATGGTTTTGTTTTAGACTGGATCATGTATTTTGCTTTTATGCATTTTGTTTGTTTTTATTTTATAAATAATAGGAAATGGGCTATTGGACTTGAGGTCCATAGCAGTCGAGTCCCACTCCTCCTTTGGAGGAAGGTGGGTGGCTGTCTCACTCCTCCGTTGGAGGAAGGTGGGTGTTTATACTCTTCCTCCTTAGGAGGGTGGAGTGTGTTAGTACTTCTCTTTTTTGAAAGAGAGGTTGTTTCAGTTCTGTTTTTTAACAGAGCGCATTCTCTATTGACTGTTGTCAATAGATAATGTATAGAAGTTAAGACAATGTCTGCCATAAAGAAATTTATGGGCAGGGGAGCCCCTCACAGTTGAGTAGTTTGGCTAGTAATCTGGAATTTTTTCAGCATTGATTAGTCACAGTTGTAACTTCGGTTTTATTGAATGGAATGAAGCCTATTTCAAAAAAAAAAAAAGTACAGTCACGTATTAATCTGTGTATTAATACTGATTTATTTATATTTAAAATTTAAATTAACATTGTTTTCAATAAAATTTATTTTTTGACCATTCATATCATATTAGTGTATAGATTAATGCATAATTATGCTTGTAACTATATTTTTCCTTAATTGTGAATCAAGCAAAGCAAATCCTACATTAATTATTACATGGGTTACCGTATTCCTGCTTCTTTGACTAGAAATGTTTTAACTATAAAAGATTATATAAAATATAAAATAAATCTAACGGATAATAATAAATTCTATTAATTTATAAATATATTTTTATATATCTTCTTATTATACGGAGTGCTCCACTTCCCTTTATTGGACTACACAATATTTAAAAAGCATCAAAGATATGGTACTGCCTAGGTAATATTAAAAGCCAGTGGCTTAGCCACCAGGAGAAGAGGAACCTTTTTTTGCATTGTAATCCCAACTGCTTCTTCCATATCCAGTTCTTCCCTCTTTACCCCATCAGCCATTTCCCAATCAAAACGATGCAGCAGATTTGCCAGTGCAAGTTCAATCAGCTGGGTAGCAAATTGTATTCCAGGACAACCCCTGCGGCCAGCTCCAAATGGTAACAGCTCGAAGTGTTGTCCTCTAAAATCCACTGAGCTATCCAAGAATCTCTCGGGTCTAAACTCTTTTGGATTCTTCCAATATTTTGGGTCTTCTCCTATGGATTTAGCATTGAAAAACACCCTTGTTTTTGCTGGAATATGGTACCCTTCAATTGTGCAACTCTCAGTTGTTTCCCTGGGAACAAGTAATGGGGCTGGAGGATGAAGTCTAAATCCCTCCTTTACAATTGACTTTAGATAAATGAGTTTCAGAAGGTCGCTTTCTTCCACCTTTTGTTTTCCCTTCACAATTTCTCTCACCTCAACTTGCGCTCTTTGCATTACAGATGGGTTCCTTATTAGCTCAGACATTATCCATACTATTGTGGCTGAAGATGTATCTGTGCCTGCAATAAACATGTCCTGTATTGGCCATAAATGGTAAATTCTAGCAAAAGTTTATCAAGCAATTGGATAAATGAAAACAATAGGAAAAAGTAAAGAAAGAAAGAGAAGCTGCATACAGTGAGGACAGCCTTAATTTGGTCAATATGGAGCGGGAGTTCTTGATTTGAGTCTTTCTGAATTCGGAGCAGTACAGCAACAAGATCTTCATCATTTTCAGGTTTAGAGCTTCGGTGCTCCTCAATCACTTTTTCATAAAACTCATCCAGTTGTCTAAAATTCTTTTCCACCCTTTCTTCCAGACCATTAAACTTGTTGAGCCAACCCATCCATGGAAAGAAGTCTGCTATGCAGAATCCTCCCAATAAATCCTGTGTCTCACGAAGAGTCTGATGCACTCCACTCTTGCTGTCACTTTCTCCACCATCATATTTCTTCCCAAAAGCCACACGGCAAACGATATTATTTGCAAGCGAAAGTGTCAGTTCACTAAGATTGACAGGGCCAGAAGAAAGAGATACAGAATCAAGCATATGTGCAACCTCTTCGTCCCTCACAGACTGAAAAGATTGGACCCTCTTAGCACTAAGTAGCTCCAAAATCACAATCTTCCTGACCTCTCTCCAGTAATTACCATAGGGAGCAAAGGGCACAGCGGAGAGATTATAACTAAGGCTCTTTGCAGCGTAAAGAACTGGTCTTCCTGAAAAGACACGATCATGGGTTTTGAAGATCTCTCTTGCCATGTCTGCTGAGGAGACTATTATAGTTGGTATGAAGCCCAGTTGCAAGAACATGAGCGGTCCGTACTCAGCAGAAAGGCGTTGAAGAAATCGATGCGGCATGCCACCAAGCTGGTGCAGGTTCCCAACCAGAGGCAGCTTTCTAGGACCTGGAGGGAGCCTGATCTTTGCCTGATCAGGTTTCTTCCTTTGCCTCAACAATAATAAATACAGAGAGGGTAGAAGGAAAACCAAGAATGGCATCAAGAAAATTTGGGTGCTCATGGTGTTGTAGATTTGGAACAATGAAAGAGGAGGCACAGTCAGTTCTCAGTATAAATGGATTTGTGTAAAGAATACACCTACACTTATAATTTTAATTACTTTTCTTTTAAAATTTAAATTTTAAATATCAAATTTCATAATTTTGAAAATATTTGCCACGTGCAAAATAATTTTTTTTTTTCTAAGTTTTCTAACTACAAGTATTTTTCTTGTGTAAATGTGGCCTTGGGACCTTATGGAACCGCGCACGCATCCTCCAGCTTTCGCCATTGAATAAAACGTTTTTGTAGCCACATCCTCTATTTATTGACTCTACTAGTAAGGCGCTACGTGCACGGCACGTATGCCCCTTGCACGTGACGCCCGGTTGAAGCAAAAAAAAAAAAAAAAAAGAAAAAAAAAGCCTGTCAAAAGATAAAATCTTCTCACAAAAATAGATTATAGTAGCAATTTATTTAAAAAAATGAAAAAGTTAAATAAAATATTCTAAATAAAAAAACAGCATCATCTCATAACAACATATATATCAAAAAAATGTCAAAAAACTCCTTAAAAGACAGATTATGAAGAACAGTAAGGCTCTACACCGATGGGTTTGGTGTCGGTATCAGTGCCAAACCGAGACACCACCGACGTCTGCCATGTGTCTATTAAACTGGCTGAAATTGAGGGTTTAGGAAGAGAAAACCGATCATATAGGTCTCAACGTGCGTCGGTGCGGTCTTCAGTCTACCATCGACGTCTTCTATGAAGGAGGAGGAACTGAGGAAGAAGGAAAAGGCGTCGTGCCATTGTCTGCCATGAAAAAAGAAGAAAGTTACAAAGATGAAGAAGACGACGCGGAGAAGAAGAAGAGGGATGGGGGGTTATTAATTCATTTTGAGACAACACCGTTTGACGCCGTTCTATTATATATATTTTTTTAACATTCAAACCATAAACAACGTTGTTTCACTTATTTAAGTGAAATAGAGCCATTTTATATACATATATTCTAAAATATATATATATATATATAAAGAGATCGGATTGGTCAGTTCAGCGGTTTTCCAGGGGTTCAAACCGGTGCCGAACCGTCGATGTCGGTTTTCTCTCAATTCCTCTTGCCTGCTGACTGGTTCTTTGTTGGTTTTGGTTAGTTCCGTGCTCTAGCAGTCGGTCTGATTGGTTCACTGCTGGTTTGGTCAGTTCCTGTACACCTAGTAGTATATACAAGGCAAAAGATTTTTAAAGAAAACAATTTTTTTATAATTCGAGGGAAATATATATCCAAAATTGATGTTCTTTATAAACTTACAAGATGGATAGAGACGATGTTGAATCTCTTGTGCCATTATTGGTAGACTTCATTTAGTTTTGCATCAAAGTTTATCATCCATTCTTCTCTCAAGCCTGCATCGCAATGGTTTGTAGGTATGTTAAATATTTCTATATGAAATAAATTTAAAATTTAGAAGATCTTGGAGAAAAATAATACTATCTCAAATATTTATTTTAAATCTAATGGATGATTTTTAAATTGAGCTAAGTGTTTAAAAATATTTCAAATATTTAAAAAGTCTAAAATTATTTTAAATGAGATTTTTTGTGTATTAATGAACCAAGCCTATTTTTAAGTAAGTCTCTTTAAATTTTAGAATCCAAAAATAATATAGTTTTAAATTTTTATTTTATTTAAATGATTTTATTTTTTTAGAAATAAAAAAATCTACTTACTTAGATGAATTTATTTCTCCTAAGCATTATTTATTAAAATTCATTCTTTTATTTTTGAAGAATATTCTTTTTGGATTAAGAATACAAATTTTTGTTTTAAAATTTAGCGTATTTCCCTTCCTTAAATATTTTCTTTATTTCTTATTTTCTTATTTCTCTATGTATTATTTTCACCCTTAGATAAAAAATGGGACACATTTACAGGTAGGATCGGATTGCCCAAAACCCTAATTCCTCCTCTCTTTCTTTTCCTTCTCCATCTCTCTCCCCATGTCATCCTTCTGCCCCACTCCCTTCCCGTCTTCCATTCTCTCACTCTAGCGACCTCTACTGCCGTCAATAGCTCCATCTCAGACTACCGTCACCACTATGCTCTGTATGTGTGTGTGTGTATGTGTCAAGGGTTGAATTTTGGGAGATTAATCTGAACGAGTGTAGCTATATGGATGATGACAATCAATTGTAGTTGATTGTATGTGTGAATGTAATGTTGTTTAAGTGTAAATAGCTGGCCATGTCGTTTTGGGTAATACGTATGGTCTCATTAAATAGAATGGCATCGTTTGATGCTTTACTTGTAATCAGTCAATATGGCGTCGTGGTATCCTAACTGTAATAACAGACTCATTTCATGAATAAATAGAGGAATGGAAGGAAGGATCCCATATCCTGAATTTGATGCAAGAATCATCTCTCTCTCTGAATTACTTCTACTTCTCTTCTTCCTCTAGTTTTCTTGGAAAGTGACTTTCTCGAATTAGTCTATAGAAAGGGCCCATTACACACACACACACACACACACACACACACTCTCTCTCTCTCTCTCTCTCTCTCTCTCTCTCTCTCTCTCTCTCTCTCTCTCTCTCTCTCTCTCTCTCTCTCTCTCTCTCTCTCTCTCGTCCCCTCTACATCTCACCCCGTTAATTTCTCTATTTTCTCTCTCGGTAGCTCCAGCAACGTCATGCACCACCTACAACCACCACGAGCAGCAGGGGCGTGACCTTGGGCTACGACTGGTTGAAAGAGTATGGGTGTTTGGTCTTTGGCATCCAACAGGGGCGCTTACTTGGCCTACTACTGGTTGAGGGAGTAAGGGCATTTGGCCCGAATGGTCGCTTAGCATAACTTGAAATAAAAGCAAACTTTTTAACAAAATTTTCCGACCATATATCAAATAAAATATATTTTTACAAAATAATAATAGTTTAATAAGTTAATTTATGAAAGTTACATTCATTTAAAATATAATGTATAGTGCAAAGTCTTGTGTAGTTATCCTTATTCATCCTAAATTGGATTTGGAATCCAATAGGGCAATCTTGCTAGTACAAATGGGACTACCAATTGAAGGAAGGAAAATACTAAGGCCACCGCTGGGGGCCACCACTGGCCAATTTTTATTTTTTTATTTTCTTTTTCTTTTTCTTAATGATTAAGAAAAAAATTTTTAATATTAATATAAATTTTTTATATATTTTTTAAATATTTAAAATTATTAAAAAATGATTTGAAAAAAAAAACAAAAAAAAAAGTTTTTTTAAGCCTAACGGTGGATCCAGCGGGAGCCACCAGCGATAAGTGTAGCATTGTCCTTGTAGGAAAAATAAAATAATTTAATCAATAGATTTGAAAAGTAGTGCTCTTTCTTTTTTCTTTCTTTTTGGAGGGTTTTAATATGCATTAGACTTATATATGATAATATTATTGTTGTATATGAAAGTATGCACACCATGCAAACTTGAATGAAAGGCAGAACAGAAGGCTACATGACACTCATATCTAGTAAGTATGTACTGTTAGTTATTTCATTCTTATAAATGGGATCCCATAGAGAAATTTCAAGCCTTTAAGAGGAATCAGATAGAGGGACCCCCTTTCCCCTTATTTATTCATTCTTAATTTGTTTAGAAGTTTTAAGTTGTATATTGAACAATGCTAAGGAAAAAGACCATATATCAGGGACACCTTTTGCTCGAGGTTCTTTACAAATTAACCATTTATATTTATATTTTTGCAGATGCCAACCTTCTTTTCTACAAGGCTAATTTCTAGAATGGGGCAAGTTTTTCAGATTTCTTGAAACATGAATATGCATCAGGTAAAATATTGATTCTAAAAAAAAATCAATCTTCTTTAGCAGAAACACCAGACAAGAAATCAAGGATATTATCTTGGCAACAATATGAATTAGAGCTACAAAGTCATGAGAAATATTTGGGTTTATCTTCATATGTGGGCAATACAAATCAAAAGCCTTCAATTCAATACTATACAAGATTAGAAATAAGAGGAGTAATTGGAAGGTGAAATTCTTATCACAAGCAGGTAAAGAGATCTTCCTCAAATCTGTTATTCAGGCTATACCCCCATATAGCATTGGAATTTTCTAGATATCAGCAGTTTTATTGAAGGAGATTAATAGAGTTATGCAAAACTTCTGGGAGAGACAAAAAAATCATTTGTTAAACTGGCAGCAATTAGGAAAGACTAAGAG
This sequence comes from Carya illinoinensis, assembly GCF_018687715.1. Lineage (NCBI taxonomy): Eukaryota > Viridiplantae > Streptophyta > Magnoliopsida > Fagales > Juglandaceae > Carya > Carya illinoinensis. The sequence continues at coordinate 2,384,607 of NC_056762.1, forward strand.
TGTAGGTGGCCTTGGTTTTAAGGACTTCGAAAATTTTAATCTAACCTTGCTAGCAAAGTAGGTATGGAGGCTAATTCATCATCCACAGTCATTGGCATCAATGGTTTTAAAGTCTAAATACTTTCTTTGAATAGATTTTCTCAATGCTATTATGGGAGGCAATTTATCCTTTATATGGAAGAGTATAGTGGCAACTAAATAGCTTTTAAAAGAAGGCTTGATATGGAAAATAGAGAATGGAGAATCAGTGAAGATATGACAAGATAAATGGGCTCCTAGACCCCCTTCTTTCAGGATTCAAACTCTAGTGAGGCTATTGGATGAAAATGCAAAGATCAAAGAATTGATAGACAATGACTCAAAGCATTGGAATCTTCCTTTACTGAAAGAACTCTTCTCTGATATTGATTATGAGATTATTAGTAGACTTCCCATAAGTCTATGTAATAGTTCAGATAGGTTGGCTTGGAGGTGTACTATAGATGGTAAATTTTCAATTAAAAGTGCATACCATCTACAAAGAGAAATCATAGAAAGAAGGAAGTGCCAATCATCCAGCAATAACTTTAACTTAGAGATCTAGCAAAAAATATGGAAGCTAAAAGTTCCAAATTCTGTCGAAGTCTTTCTTTGGAGGGTTAGTCATGAGGCTCTTCCCATAAAACTTAACCTGTTTAAAAGAAATGTGGTGAATTCACCTAACTATCCTTTATCTTTGTAGAAACTATAGTACATGCTTTGTGGAGCTGTAGGTCAGTTTAGGATGTGTGGGGCTCATGTTCAAGAAGATTACAGAAGTGTAGTGTTGAGGATATCCCATTCAAGGATTTGCTCACTTATTTCTATTCATCCATGAAAGAAGAGGAACTAGAAAAGATAGCAATAACAACTCATCATATATAAAGAAGAAGGAATATTTGTCTTTGAAGAAAGATTCATAGCTTTTGGCAAACTGGTTCTCCATTCACACCAAGCACATGATGATAATGGAAAATCACTGCAAAAGGTTACCATTAGTGTAGGAGAATAGATCACCAATGGACCGCACCTCCCCCCGACACTTATAAGATTAATTTTGATGTAGCTATTGATAAAACCCAATGCAAAGTTGGAATAGGAGTCATTGTAAGAAACTAGGAAGGTAGAGTACTAGCAACACTAACATCATCTCGGGAGATATTTCTAGATGCACAGTTGGGGGAATCCATTGGAGCTCTAAAACTCATTATTCTTTGCAATGAACTGGGACTGCAACAAGTAATACTCAAAGGAGATGCATTGTTAGCGGTTAATGCTATCAAAAGCTTTGAGTGGAAATGGAATTCAATGGGGTTGATAATAAAAGATGTCAAAAATTTGTTGGGAAAGGTGAATTACTGGTCTATTAGGCATGTTCCTAGGAGTATTAATAATGTTTCTCATGTGTTAGGAAAGAATGCTTTAGAACCCTTTAAGAAGAGTATTCAATTAGTGGAGATTTCTCCTTCTATACATTTTTTGGTTAATGAGAATCAATAAGATCAGTCCTTTTCTTAAAAAAGAAAAATATTATTTTCAGTTAATTTTTCTTAATTCACCTAAAAGAAAATATTCAATCCCAATATAAAAGAGAGTAATATTAGATACAATATTAGAATTATGTGTAAGTATCACGTATTGCTTTTCAAAAAAAAGGAGTCCACAATTAAAAATAATATATATTTTTTTTCATTTAGTTTTCTAAACTTGCAAACTTTAGGATTCCAAATATTATTTTTCATATAAAAATAGTATACTCACAAAGTGACGTGCCCTTATGTGATTTGTTAAATCTACTTTAATATAAAAGTCATTTTATAATTTAACCTACTATATCTAACCACATTATTTTATAAATTTAATTTTATACCATTCCTTTATAGTTAAAGCATTTTTTTTACATATAGTCAGTATTAAAAAGAAAGGAAAGATAAAACGTTTTAGCATATAGTGCACTGGCCCAGTTGTTATAAGCCCTATTCCATAAGTTGAAAAAGGAATTATTAGGTAATCTCTAAACGCGGGTATGACAATGATCCTCCAGACCCATCACAACAGCCATGGCCCATGACATTAAAGTTTACTTTTTCCATTTCCGGCTTTCCATTCTCATCCAGATCTCATTACCCAGGGTTTGACAATACAACAAAGATTTCCATATTTGAAGGCATAAACTAATTTTTGTCACAAACAGTACTACTACTCCACACACGTTTATACCATTTAATTTGGGTTGGAAAATGATACTATACTTGTTGAGTTTGTCCATTTAGTTTGATGGTTCATGTAATTTATTTTATTTTTTTAATATTTTTTACATAATAATTAAGGAATTGAGTATTAATGTATCAGTTTTTTTTTTAATATTTGGAAAAAAAAACAAAAACGAAAAGAAAAGTGCAATTTATACTAGGAGTCTACGAGCACAAGTAAACAAACTTAGGTGGCATAGTAGCACTATCCATTTGGGTTTGCCTTATATTTGACAATGTTAAAGTATATATTTCATCTCAACTCAATAACCACTTTACTTATAATTATTTCAACAGTGGACTTTTTATTTTATTTTTATTTGAAAAAACAACAACTATCACTACTACAGATGAAGTGGACTTATAGATAGGGAGAGTATACAGATCCCATAAAATTTTCTTTGAGGTATTCCATTGATTTAATGAAAATTTTCTAAAATTTATAAAGTTAGGCGACTTGTGCCATGCACAAAGATAGCTAATTTATTAAATAAAACTTCTATATAACTAATAGAACAATTAAGGGTAGAGAGGGATCAAAGTAATTTTGACAATCAAGAATCATAACTAATTAATTAATTATATGCACTTTTGATTCTATATTCTGATTGTTTTCTTTATACAATGTAAAAAGAAAGTTATTTTGCAAAAATATATTTTATTTAAAACATAATTATATAAATAGTAGAAAAATAATTGTGCTTGTATCATTTGGATCACCCACGACTGTCATAGCTAGAAAAATTAAAAAAAAATAAAGAAAAGAGAAAATTAACAATAAAATATAAAATCACAACAAAATCCACAATAATTAAAAAAATACAATTTAAATGCACAATACAATACACATAAAATTGGAAACAACAAGAAAAAAATAATAATTTAAACTAGTAAAAAAAACCACACGACCACTGGCCCGCAACAACTGTAAGACGGACTTAAGGAGAGAGAGTTTGAGAAGAAAAGGATGAGCTGAAGAGGATCATGAGAAGAGAGAATGTGCGTTGTGCCGCCGCTAACAACTATGAGAGGGATAGAATGTTTGAGAGGCAGCAACACAATGAGGAAAAAGAGAGATGGGGAAGAGAGACAATGGGAAGGAGTTAGGTTTCAATGTGACATAATTTCATTGTTAAATATAAAAATAATAATTTCATTACCGAAATGAAGTTGTTTTGATAACGAATTTATTAATTTTTTTTTCCATAGATAGGATCTTCGCCCCAACATCGTGCGGGAGGGGTTTGTCACAACCCTTAGGAGGATTGCCCGAGACCACACCTCGACACAACTCTTGGAGGGTTAGGACAGTCACATGGCTAACCTGCATGCATGCCTTGGCTCATGTCCCGGACATGCAGCAGGCACCCATGGAGGCTACTAGCGGAGCGTAGTCCCTGGGTGTAGGCCTGCACATTCCTTTGCGCTCGCATGCTTACCCCAGTACCACTCAGCGAGGTGATAGGCACGCCATCAGCACACAGCTCGAACTCGTGCCTTGCAGGCAAGGCCAATGGCATACCTACCAGGCATGCCATCCAGCGCACAGGTCCAGCCCGTGCCTTGCAGCCCCAGCGCCCATACCATCAACTTGGGCCATGCATGCCATCGCCCAGGCCACCAGCCCAGGCCGTGTAAGACCAGCGCCCAAGCCACCTGACTGGGTCTCATAGTAATAGCACGACATCGCTCTGTCCCCACCATTAGGCCTAAGCATGGCACCATACCATGCCCACCATCAGCAGGCCACGCACAGCACCATGTCGTGCCCACCACCAGGCCAACGCATGACACCATGCCATACCATTCAGCCAACCATCGGACCGAACCAGGACTAGCCCAGCCGTGGGCCATGCACCATTCTTACCCACCATGGGCCTTGCATGCCATAGCCACCATAGGGCCTTTTATCCATTATGTTTATTTTATTTATTTGTTTTATTTATCTAATTTAATAATTTGCTAAGGACCTTTTGGGAGTTTTCTATTTGTAAGTTCTATAAATAAGACCCTTAGTCATTTCATTTGCATTTTTTGAACATTTGATATTTGCCTTGTATGGCCGGTCATTGTGCCTAGGATTATCTATTCGGTGCTTAGCACTAGGGTTTCTTGGGGTGCAATTCGTGAATCTCCAAGGAGAAAGATCACATTTTGTAATTCATGAATATGTGTGATTCTATTTATCTTTATTTATCATTTGAGGTTTCTTTTCAATCTTTGTGCAATTCGTGAATCAAAGTTGATTGGATTATCTTTTGTTCTTTGGAATTTATCTTTGTTATTGTTATGGAGTGTTGTTGATTAGAGTGGCATTGTGTGGACTCGAAATCTTCATTGGGATTTTTGGATCTGTGATTGAGTTCTTCAAGTTATTCTTGTGATCATGCATTTTCTTGCATGGTCATAAATTTTCCTTGAGAATTCTTGAAGTTACCCTTTTGCCAAACATAATATTCGGCCAACCCTAGCCCCACCACTTACCTTACACGCCTACACCACTTTCCATAGTCGACCATCAATCAAAATCCTAATTACCATATTGAGCCATTCGGCCATAGCCTAATTGGATTGACCGAAACCCTACTTCCCATATTACCCCCACCATATCTTTCCATATATTATTTGATTAGTCATTATCCCTTAATTGACTCAATATAATTTCATCCCCAACCAAATCAAATCCAACCCTTATCCTTTATCCCTATATTCGATCAACCATTACAAATCAAAATTCAAATTTCAATCCAAATAATTTAGGAGATCACCATCCATCTAAGCCCTTGTCGAATCCCATCACTACCCTTGGCCAAAACACACATCCAACCCTAGCCTCATTCACCCACCTTCCAACCCTAAATAACTCAAGTGGCGCCTAACACCCAAGAGAGACCTTACCGTGCCCCATTACCACCATACCCGAGATCACCATAGCCTATACACCGCTATTATTCCCACCACTAAACACTAGCCTCCATTCATCAAAGCTCCCATATTGGGCTACAAGTGGTTAAGACCAAGCAAATAAGTCCATTCGGTCAATCAAGGAGCAACAAGGAGAGGATAGACCCCTTAGTGTGTAAGGGCTTGACCGAGGTCCCCAACACGGTTCCCTGCATTGCCCTTACTCGGACAGGACGGTGGATGCGGGGCGGTGGGGACATTATCCCGCGGCCCACTCCTATTTATTAGGAGATTAGATTTAGCAAGTGAGATGAGATATAAAATTCTTATCTCACTTCATTTCATCATTATAACTTTTTAAAATTTTTACACAAAATATAATAAACAATTCAATTTTTTTAAATTTCAATTTAATTTTTTTAAATTTTAAAATAAAAATAATATTTTAAATTTTCATCTAAAACTAAAAATTCTAATTTCTAAAACTACCCAGTCTCGAGCAAAATACAATACCGGAGAAAAAAAATATCCTTACTTTTTTCAAGTTAGATTTCTAACAGATAAGAGCATCCCCATCCGGGTATGCTTATGAGAGTTTTCCCTATAATTTAGGGAATTATTTAGGGTTTTGCTCAAAAAGCCCTCCCCAATCCGATCCCCATTTTGCGATCTCTGTTTCCAGTCTGTACAAGAATTCTCCATCTTTATTGAAGTACTGTACATTCGTATCGTGTATTTGGCTCCAACATTCTCCCCTTCCGTCCCGTGTCTTCTTCTCTCTCGCTAGGGTAAACGGTTTGCTTCCTCCCTCGCACTTCAAGCACCATCGATTGTAGATTGAATCGCCAATTTTTGTAAGTGAAAAACGTTGAATTTCTCCATCAAGTTGTTTGTCTTCCCCAAATTTTCTTCTATTTCTCTTTTTCTCTCTCTCTCTCTCTCTCTCTCTCTCTCTCTCTCTCTCTCTCTCTCTCTCTCTCTCTTCCCCTTTTTCTTCCTCCTGACGCCATGATCAAGTCTGTGAAAGATGAAAATTCATCAGTAAGCTACGTGGCTTGATGAATCTAAAGTTATATTGATGAAATTTGAGGTCTTGATTATTTCTTTATCGCAGCTCTTGTTTTTCTCTAATCTCGGTGTTGGGTGTAATTTGCAGGTAGTTTTTTTTCAAGTTCTCTGTGTGTGTGCATGTGCGCGCGTACGCGCTACTTTCTGATTTAAAAATGTAGCTTTAATGAGATTTGTAGTAGCATAATATACATGTCAGCCCCATTATCTCTCACATGGTGTATTTGGCATGAATAAAATGCATGGATTTATAGTCACTAAACACTCTACTGAAGAAGTTAAAGATGATGTTTTGAGATTCTTGTTTGATTGATTGATAGCAACTACTAGTGGAACCTCTTCATTTTGGATTTTATGGACCTTTGTAATGTTAGATCTTAAGTTTCACTTTGATTGGGATCGTGTACATCTTCTTTACTTAAGTGCTTGCTGCTTGTCAAACGAAAACATGACACTTTTTTAATTCAGTCTTTTGTGTAAAGCAGTTGACTAGCCATAAACTTGTATGTCTATATTACAATAATTTCTAAATGATTAATCAATAGAGATGGTGAGTTTGTAACAATAGGCTTAGCTCACTTATCAAAAGGGGAAAAAAATCTCCAGCTAAGCTATCTTTTTCTCTGTCCTCTCTATTTTTTCCTTCCTCTGTTTCAAGGTTGTATGAGTTCTGCATATCAAAACTCAAGTCTCTTTTAGAATGTTTCAAGGATAACATTCTTGGTCTCCCTACTTTCTAGAATGTAGGCTCTCCCTACTATTTCAAGGATAACTCATGTCTTTTTTGTTTTGTTTTTTTTTGTTTTTTTTTTTTTTGAATCTACAGATTTCTTTAACATTCACAGTGCTTTTCTTTTCCTTGTAGTTCTTGTTTTTTTTTTTTTTTTTTTAAATCATGGCTGGAGATGCATGCAGTTGGTTTCCTTATTCTTATTGATCATATCTAATTGGCATAATACCGTTGCAAATGTTTTTGAGATATTGATAACGTGACAACCTAGTTTTTATTGGATTTCCAATTTTTCATTGAATTGAATCACTTAGGTTAATCACTCAGGTAATTAAACATCTTTGCTACTCTTCCCCATTTTATGTGTTTAGTTCTTTTACATTGTTATTTACATATGTTTTGTTATTGATTGTAATTTTTTTTTTCCGGGATCTAGATTGATTTATGGGGTGATATTTGTTGCTTTGTCATGTTTTTTTGTGCATTCCTTTTACATATATATATATATATATATATCTGATCTAAGAGATATGTGGTAAAAGAACGAATATATTAGCTATATATTCGATTGAGCATGGTTTCCTTATTCTGGTTTTTAGTTTACAATATCTTTAAATGTTTGGTTTTTACCTGAAAGAAAATTTACATCCAATCATATAGCTTAAGCGGTTTCATGAGCAGTAATTTTAACATATATGTGCCTAAATGGCCCAAGGCACAATCACTGATAATGTAACTTGAGAAAAGAAATTTCATCTCAAAGCAATGATCAGTCATATATGCTTATCAAACATGGATGTGGTTAAACTTATAAACTGGACCCTGGAATGAATTGACTCGTGCATGTATTGCCCCTCTCTTGATTATCATTGGAAAACCCCATTTTTTTTTATATAAGTATCATTGGTCAACTGCATTTTTATTTTATTTTAGCTATGTGCACTTTCATTGCTCTTTCCAAAGGGTAATTTGTTCTGTGTTGTTGGGTCATTTGCAATATTTCGTATCTCTTGGGGGAGGGGGCTGTTATTAGGCTGTGATGATGGTGTTATTGTGCTGGTTAATTCATAAGTGTTAATGGGGCCTCATCGATATGGCGGGGTAATCCTCACCTGGATGACCATATTGCAGTTTGTGGTACATTCCAAAAAAGGCAATCGGGGTTTGGGTGGGGTTTTGCAGCCATTCGATGTTGGGCTCCTTTCTCACGCACGCTGTTAATAGTTACACCATTCTGAGCCCCATTTATTAATATATTCGATATAAATTGACTAGATGGGGATGCTCTTATTTAGGCTTATTATAATTTGCATGCTGTTTGGTTGTTGTTTTGTGTTATGTTGTGATATAGAAGTAATGTGAAAACTAATGGAACTTGGCTGTGATGATGACAAAGTTTGGTGGGCATATAGGAAATTTATGGTCATTTCCTCAATGGCTAAGTAACTCGGATGACCAACAAGTATTGACAACCGGTTGTTGCAGCCATGAGTGGGTGACCAAATTTTCAAGATGTCACCATTCGGTTCCTGAGCCGGCGACCCTGACTAAACCCCAAACTTCAAAGTTTCATGTTCTAACATTTCAATGCTTTTTCAGAGATGAGAGAAAAATTTAGAACTCAGAAAGATGAAATATACACTTTTGGAGGAGTCACGCGCTCAAGAGAAAGAGTTTTATCGTCTTCAGGCCAAGAAGATGGAGTATGACAAGGAAAAAGAAGAAAAAAATTGCGTCTCAAGGATGACACACTAAGCTTGGAGGCCGAGAAGATGATAATTGATCGGGAAAAAGAGCTAAATAAAATCCGTCAAGAGGACGAAAGACTCAGTTGGAGGCGCAGAAAATAGAGCTCGAATTGAAGGAAGCATATCAGCGCATTATGATAATGGATGTGAGTCTCATGCCAGAAATGCAGCAGTTATATTTCCAGCAACTCCTGAGGGAAATCATGGCGAGACGCAATGCTCCAGTGGTTATATTAGATAAGACACTTTTTTTTTTTAAAAAAAAGAGGACAGTACCCTAATTTTATTGATTATCCTCGCTTATGGCGAAGGAATACCTTGTACATATAGCGAAACTTGGGAGCTACAAGGAGAAAAATAAAGGGCCAAACCCAAGTTCCTAAAAAGAAATAAAGACCTTATATAGATATTACAATAAAAGAAGGAAAAACCTATAAAATTTAATGCCTAATAGTAGGAAGACCAACAGTGTCTTATCTAAAATATAAAATTTAGATAAGACACTGAGGGATGCAAATCACTACTAAAGAATAAATCCAAGTACTGTTGGTATAACATGGAGAATGGTATTTGTTATCTCCTCCCACTTATCTCATTTTGTAGTTCATTATACTGGCAGGTCTCTAGCTGCTTGTGAGCTACTTTATAACGCCGGATACAGAAACCTTTTCTGGGTGCAAGGTGGCCTGGAAGCTGCAGAAGAGGAGGTATTTGATATGAGAAGTAGAGGCCTTCCCTTTTTATTATCGATTTGTTTCCTGCTCATTTTTGTTCCTTTTCTGTCAATCAAATATGAATAAGGGAAGATACCAACAGTCATTTTATGTGGAGCAGGATCTTGTTATCGAAGGTCCTCAACCTCTTAAATTTGCTGGAATTGTTGGGGTTTCTGAGTTTCTTGGGTAACTATTTATTACTTTTCCTATTTTCCTTTGGAATTGTATAATAAACAATCGCTATGAGACAATATAGTACATGCTATAGTCTGTAAGTTACCCAGCTGTGAGAAATTATAGTACGCCTCATTCATATGGAAATATATAAAATTCCATACTACAGGTTAGTACACATTATACTACATGCAAGTTTTCCAGCACCCAGTCTCACCTGGCACTTGTCCTTTGGGTTAGAAAATGATACTGGTACGATCCACTTCTGATCTACTTCATAAAGAAAAATGCATCCACAGCTGATCTCTAGACTGCCATAGATGAATTATCCAGTAGATGCCAGTAGATCCGATTTGGCATTATTATCAGATAATGGTTCTACTTCCTCTGAACAATGAAAAGCAAGGGCTGGTCTTGTTGCTGGTTGATGTCCCATATCTGAGTACAATGGTGCTTCCATAAGAATGGAGCGTGTGGGTTTGGTTGTGGGTTGAAGACCTACTGAGGGCACGTGTTAACCTGTCAATATTTCAGAAACTTAGTTTGAATATTTGATTCAACTAAAAGAGAGCGCGGTTTGCAGTTCTGGATCACCTTTTGGAGACGAGTTTGCCAATGATCGCAAATTTTCCTTGCCGAGTACTTCAAGAAGCCAAAATACATATTTGCTTTTCAATAATGTATACCCCCATATTACATCTTTTCCGATGCGTTTGAATCGTCAAATTTCATCACTTTTTTTTTTTGGTCTACCATGTGCTGTTTTGGAGCTAATCAAGAGTGATTGTCTATGCAAATTTTGTTGAAATCTTTGTGGAGTTGCTAAAAGTTTACATTTGATTGCCTTGTATTGTATAGCTTCTGTTAGCGCTATTGCCGGATAATTTATCCTTGTTTCCTTTATCTGAGCTCAAGACAATTTATGGACGTGTCCACTAACTCTCGGTTACATATATTTATTCCTGTGGCATCAATAGAAGATGAGAGAGAATAGGTTAGTTACCAATGCTGAGTTTATCTCTGGTGACAAGTGTGTTTATTTTCATTTTCCAATGTTCAACGCATAAGCCTTGTAAATTAGCTCTGGTAGAGTAATATTTCTCCATTTCATGCTGAGCTCAACGCAGATGAGGTTCAGAACATGTAAATTCGAGCGTTGTCCACACACGCAGCTATTTGGGAGTTGGATATTCCCAAATGTAGGCAAAGGATAGGTAGATTATTATTTGAGATTAAAACATTACACATTCAAACACACCTATATACCTATTTGGGAGATTGGTTATCCCTAAAATATGCAGAGAGAATTGAAGATTCTCAATTGACATTAAACATTAGATGTCTTTATACGAAAATTCAAATAAAAACATCAGAGTTCATTATTCGAAAATGCTCCATGGGACAGCTGTTGATCAAGTATCATCATTTGTTTTGTCCAACTGGAAAGCGCCGTTTGGCAATGACGATTAGGTGAGCTATCCTATGCATTGTTATGCCGAAAACTTCTGACATATCCAGATCTTTAGGTGTAGTGCCAGGAGGTAGCTCCCAATCAAAGCTGTGGAGAAGTTGAGCCAGAGCGAGCTCTATAGTTGCTTCTCCAAATGCGATAGCTGGGCAAATTCTTCGTCCAGCGCCAAATGGTATCAACTCGAAATGCTGCCCCTTGAAGTCGATGGTGCTATCCATAAATCTTTCTGGTTCAAATGCATTTGGATTTTCCCAAGATTCTGGGTCTCTGCCTATTGCCCAGGCATTGACGAAAAACCGTGTTTTGGATGGAATATTGTAGCCATCAATACTAATATCTTCCATGGATTCTCTAGGAACTAGTACTGGAGCAGGAGGATGCAACCGAAAGATTTCTTTGATGACAGCTTTAATGTAGTGCAACTGGGGCAGATCACTCTGTAAAACAACTTCTCTATCTCCGACGACGCTTCGTACTTCGGCTTGTGCTCTTTCCATGACTTTTGGGTTCATGATAAGCTCTGTCATTCCCCAGTCAAGGGTGATGAACGTTGTATCAGTTCCAGCAGCAAACATATCCTGCATAAACAGTAATGATACTAATCTTATTTTAATCTGTATGACAAAAATCATTCATACTCATTAAGTTGGGACTTTTATAGCTGTAAAAGAGAATCTTCACCGACCAAGATGATAGCCTTTATGTTGTCTGTGGTAAGTGGCATTTCATCATATGAATTCTTCTGTAGATCGAGTAACACATCCACAAGGTCCTTGTGCTCCTCTGTCTCTCTTTTGGGATCACGATGTTCAGTCAAAAACAAGTCGAAAAGTTGATCAAAGCGTCGAAAATTATCTTGAAGTCTGGATTTCATGCCTGTTAAACTGTGTAAAAATTCCATGGAAGGGAAGAAATCTCCAAGGCTAAACCCTCCAAGCAATTCCTGAAACTCCTCCAGCATCTTTTGAAACCCATGCTGATCGTATTCTCCTCCTCCCGAGAAGTCCCTTCCGAATGCAACCCGACAAAGAACATCATTTGCGTATAGTCCAAGGATCTTGGATAGATCGGTGGTGCCAGGATAGAACTCTGCAATTCGACGAACCAAACGAGCTACTTCTTCTTCTCTAACAAAGCTATATGATTGAACTCTTCTGACACTAAGTAGTTCAAGTATGCATATTTTTCGAATATGCCTCCAATAAGCACCATAGGGGGAGAAGACAACATCGGTGCAATTGTAAAACAGATGTTTTGCTGAAAAGATTTGTGGACGACTCGACAGCGCAAGATCGTGGGTTTTCATGGCTTCCTTGGCCAGTCGAGCCGATGAAACTACCACTGTTGGGATCTCACCAAGTTTTAAGAAAATTATTGAACCATACTTCTTTGCTAGCTTATGGAGAGAGAGATGAGGCATGTTGCCCAGCTGGTGAAGGTTTCCAATGATGGGCAGCTTTGGAGGGCTTGGTGGGAGGTTGGATCTTTTCCTTGACTTCTGCTTGAAGAAAAACTTGAGCAACACTGCTAGGAAAATGGATGCAAAGAGCAACATGAAGGGTTGGAAGCTTTCCTTTAGCCATTGCAGAGAAGCCATGAGAGTTTTCATAAGCATGAGTATATGGTTGTAGACTGGGGTCATCCATATATCTTTGTAGCTGTGGCTTTGAGATTTTCTCTAGTGATTTTTTTTTTTTGTTTCCCCTTTTTGGTGTTTACTCTTTTCCATGTTTTCCTCTCATGCCATAGGCGAAGTGCAGAGGTGACATAAGTGATCGGGACTGACAGTAACAGATGAGACACTGAAATTTGAGCAATTGAGCCCTTTTCTTCATGGGACGAGCGGCAGCTTGCATTGGGTCTAAAAAATTCCACTGTCATTCATATTTTCCAGCATTCCAGTACAGCCAAGACTTTTTAATTTCCATAGTTAAGTCAATATTGGAATATTTCCGGTTGCGAATAAGAAGCGGGACCATAAATTGCCTGTAATTTCCAATAAGAGTTGTTTTTCTTTGTAATATTCTAAGAGTTTTCATTATTATAAATAGAGAATGTTTTAGTTGAAAAAAATTTTCAATGTAAACTCATAAATTGACCTGATTTTAGGGATGTAAATGATCAATTTGTTCAATAGCTCGTTCGGTACTCACTTAATTAAATTCGAATCGAATTAGACTTGTGAAAAAAAAAAAAAACTTGCCCATAGAAGCAAATACCCGCTTGATTAATAAATGATACATACCCGACAAAACTTGACTTGACTCGACTCGACTCGACTAAGGCTCGTTAAACTCCTAATTTATGCTCAATTCGACTTGATTAAAACACATTCATATATTGATAAATACACACATGTACACACACACACACACACACATATATATATATATATATATATATGTGTGTGTGTGTGTATTAGCTAATAATATAAACATAGCACTTTTATAATTGAATATAAAATACATAACCTAATTACTTATTTCTATATATTAAATATACTTCATAACTATATTTTATGATTTGTACAATAATTAGTCGATAAGATTTAATTATTTCATATATTAGTATGTAGGAACCATATATGAAATTGGGAACCATAAATGAAATAAATATATGCTATCATATTATGTGTATGTATTAATAATTTATGTAGGCATATAATATATTGTTATTATGATCAACTAATTAGATATTAATTATTTATAATATTTTAAAATCTTATAATTTAATAGATGTTTTATTTGTTAACTGTACAAATTCAATATTAGATTTTTTATTTTTTCTATTTATCTAATGTATTTATTATTAAATCTTATTAAAAAAATAAACAATTTGAACCGAGTTTGAGCTCGGCTCAACTTGAGCTTGTTTTTGAAGAGGATATTAATCTTGTCTTATTTGATTCTAAATGATACATAGCTTCTCGAGGCCAAGGTAATCCAGGACAGATGGGGGCTGGTCGGGTTATAAGAAATGACCAACATAAAATGATTCTAGCCTTTTCTCTAGGCTTGGGACACGGAACCAACAACCAAGTAGAGCTTATGGCCCTGCTTCTCGAGCTGAGGTTTTGTAGAATACTTGAATTAAGAAAGTAGAAGTAGAGCTGGATTCCCTTCTGGTAGTGCAATGGCCGGAGAAAAAGAAAGTTAGAATCTGGTACCTAGAGGATTTCTGGGAGGAGATACAAGCCTTAATCTCAACCATGCAGGTGGTTGTAAGGCATGTGTACAGATAAGGCAACGCAGTAGATGATTTTCTAGCCTACAGCTTGCCTCCGCAACTAACAGAGTGGATGCAGGTGGGGGACATGCCCCATCTACTCAAAGGAATACTGAACATAGACAGACTAGGACTGCCATGTATGCAAAGTTAGTTCTTTAGGTTTCTTTTCCTTTTGTGCCAACGATGTATATCGATAGGTTTCCTTTTTTGAAAGTGTATATGGGTTTCCTCCCCTTTACTGAGACTTTAATACATATCCCCACGTACTGGGTTTACTAAAAAAAATAAAATAATAATGATACATAGCTTTATATAAGTAAATGTCGAAAGTAGAGAAGGAAACTAATAGAGGAAATGAATTCTGGAGATCAACTAAATATACACACAGTAATTACAAAGCAAATAAAGATTGTTTCCATATATTTGGAGCCAAGAATCAATGAGAGAATTGTGGCTTGACTTGAGGAGCCATGGATGGCTTGAATGGAAGAGCAATGGACATAATGGATGTTGTTGACTTATCATGCCCCTGCATGATTGACTGGTTATTGAGGACACCAATCTTGGTATGATGAGTGAGAAAGTGGGGATGAGGTAGCGGCTTGGTAAGAGAATCAGTAAGTTGATTCGAAGTATGAATATGGGAAACACATAGATGAATTGTAGCAACTTGATTATGAACAAAGTGGAAGTTGATAGAGATGTGTTTCATATGAGAATGGAAGACTGGGTGGCATAGACATACGTAGCACTCACGTTGTCACAATAGATGACTGGAGTAGGGGATATAGGTATGTGCAGCTCTTGAAGAAGATTCATTACCCAATTTACTTTAACTGCAGTAGAGGCGATGGCTCGGTATTCAACCTTGGTGGAGGAGAGAGCGATGGTCTTTGCTTTTGGAAATAGTCAAGAGTTTCGACTAGATAGCGAAGCAATTGTTTAACTGTGGACCAATGAAGGATGGAAGGAGAGTGCATGAACTGAGACAGCTTGTTGATGGCAAAAGAAACATCAAGATGTGTCAAGGAAAGGTATTGTAATGACCCAAGAGTTTGGCGATACAAGGTACCATCAAACAATTTGAGAGCTTCAGTAGTGGCAAGAGGGGTAGAAACAGGCTTGGCATCTGCCATGTTAACTCGGTGCAAGAGGTCATTGATATATTTCCTTTGAGATAAAAACAAACCATTAGAGGTAAAATGAGCTTCAACGCCAAGAAAATATGAGAGATTACCAAGGTCCTTGAGGAAGAATCGTTTGGCGAGAACAATGATAAAGGCATTCACATGAGCAGCGGAGGATCCAATGATGATGATATCATCAACATAAACTAAGAGATAAATTACTGAGTAGGAAGAGTGGAACATAAACAAGGAAGTATCCAATTGAGAGTTGATGAAGCCTTCCAAGGCAAGAAAGTTGCGAAGTTTGTGGTACCATACACGAGGGGCTTGTCGAAGTCCATATATAACCTTGCGTAAGCAACAAACATGATCAGGAAGATCAGGGTGGGTGAAGCCAGGTGGTTGGTCCATAAAAACTTCATCAGATAAAGAGCCCTGCAAGAATGCATTATTCACATCAAGTTGGCGAAAGGACCAACGGTTAGTCACAGCAAGAGTAAGTAATAACCAAACAGTTGCAGATTTAAGTAATATTCAAATAGTTGCAGGGTTGACAATAGGACTGTAAGTTTCGGAAAAGTCTATCTCAAGTCGTTGACGAAAACCTTTTGCAACTAAGTGAGTTTCATAACTAGCTATGGGCCCGTTAGGATTCCTTTTAATCCTATAGACCCGCTTACACCCAATAACATTTTGTGTGGTGTTTTGGGGAACAAGAGACCATGTGTGATTGGAGAGTAATGCATTGTATTCATCACTCATGGCGTCATGCCATGAGTGATGTTGGTGGGCCTGTTTGAAGGTGGAGGGTTCAGTGATGGGAAGGTTGGTGGTGGTGTGATGATCAAGAATACATTTTGGCTTTATGATGTGATTATGTAGTTTGGTTTTATAAGGGTGAGGTTAGGCTGGAATAGAAGATGAGGGAGAGGATTTAGGAGATGAGATACTTACCTGTGAAGGATTGGATGCATCCCAAGATGGAGATATGGAGAAGGAACTCGAGAATGTGATGTCCTGGTTCAGAAAGTCAATCTTACAAGAAGTCACCTCACCACATGGATTAGAAATAAGAGAAGAAGATATATGCTCGATTGGAGGCGTAGAGGGGATGGGCAACTTGGAGATATTAGGAGAAGATACAGGTATGGACACTTGGGTAGAATCATGAGTTGGTTTGGATAACGAAGTGGCAGAGGAAGGCAAGATCGAGAGTGACTCGGTATGAGATGTGTTATTCTGGAAAGGAAATGTATTTTTCCACAAAAACTACACGTCTAGAGATGAAGAGTTTGTTTGTGTAGGGATCAAGACACATATGGGCATGATGTGGAGTTGAGTAGCCAACGACACAAAAAGGGGATTGTGGTTGGAGTTTGTGAGAGGAGTAAGGTCGTAACCATCGGTAACACATACAACTAAATAATTTTAAAGACAAATAATTAGGTGACTGTTTAAAGAGATGAGAAAAGGAAGATTTATTACAAGTTACCAGAGAGGGCATTTGGTTGATGAGATAAATAGCAGCTTGAAATGCTAAGGACCAATATTTGAGTGGAATAGATGCATGATGTAGCAAAGCAAGCGTAGTTTCAACAACATGGCAATGTTTATGCTCAGTTGTGCCAACACGTTCAGGGGTATGAATTCCAACCCAAAAGAGAAAATGACCGAGACTAGTGGCCTCGCCACTTCCATTTGTATAAATAGTTTTAATCGTTGTAGAGAAATAATTTTCAACAAGAGATTTAAATTGTTTAAATACAGAAGTAACATTTAATTTATTTTTATTGGACAAAGCCAAGTATATTTGTTAAAGTAATCCATAAAGAGAACGAAATAGTAAAAACTATCAAATGAAAGGAGAGGAGCAGGTCCCCAAACATCCATAAATAGAATTTCTAGAGGCCTAGAGCAAGTTAATGAATAAATGCTAAAAGGGAGTTTATGGCTTTTATTACATAAACATGCATTACAAGAATGAGAAAAGGAACTGGACTTAGATGAAGGTAATTTATGAGACACAATGATTTGATGAAGAATTTTGGAGGGTGGATGACCAAGACAATTGTGCCAGAGGCTGATGGTTGGAAGGGAAGGACTGGACCAGGTTGCTATGAGAGCCGAATGTTGAGGTGAAGAAGATGGTCTCTGAAGTCGGCCACTCATATACGTTTCCTCTACTCCAGACTTGCACCAAGGATGCCTCTGTGGTTAGATCCTTCACAAGAAAGAAGCTAGGAAAAAATTCAATAGAGGTATTATTGTGAGTACAAAATTGAGAAATAGAAAGAAGATTTTTCTTGATGTTGGGTGCACATAAAACATTGTTGAGTTTGAAAGTGGAATAATAGGAATTAAGAGTGGTAAATCCTACATGAGTAATAGGGATGTTATTACCATCTCCAACCATGATATCTTCATTGCCACCATACTCAAAGTGAATAGAGAGATGTTGCATATCTGAGGTGATGTGATGAGATGCCCCAGAGTCAACTATCCAACCTGACTGATTATTTGGAGTCTTGTGAGCTTTGAAGCTGGCTTGAGGCCAGATGGAAAGTAAGGGACGTGACCTGCATACTTTGGCAACATGGCCAGGTTTGTCACACAATTGACAAATGACTCGAGGTTGATTCTCATTGAAGTTAGGCTGCCAATTCTGATTTGAGTGGTTGGACGAAAGTCCTTAAGCGTATGGACTGTTGGAAAAGTTTTGGTTGCCATGGTTTCCATAGGAATTCTGTTTAAATTGATTGCTATTGTTTCCTAGATAGCCATTATTGTTTCCTCCGTATCTTGATTGTTTTTTAGAGGTATTGAAGTTGTCGTTTCTGCCTTTCTTGTTGTGCTGCTTCTATGAATATTGAGCAGTGGTGACAGAGTCTTCTTTTGTCGAGTCTAATTGCTTGAGACTTGTTTCATAGTCTATAAGTTTTTCCACTAATTCTTCGAAGGAGATGGTGATTCTCTCGCACATAAAACAACTTTGAGCTCTTTGTAATCATTGGTGAGACCATTGAGCATATGTACCACTATTTCTCCATCACTCAAATCGTGCCCAATCATAGCAAGATCATCAATAATAGTTTTAATAGTTTGCATAAATTCATAAATGTTCTTTCCTTCTTGACTAACCTTGGTGAGGGAGTCAATGAGACCAACCATCCAAGATTTATTAGCATAGGTAGCTTTGAATTTGCGTCAACATTTTAACATCGAGATACAATCAGCCCTGCTGGTCCAGTGACAGCTATTTGGATAGCAAGAAGTAGTAGTCGATCTTGACGAATCCAAGTTTTGTACTCTAGATCGTCAGTTGGTGGGCATGAATGAGTTCCATCTACAAATCCCATGAGATCATACCCAAGGAGAAGGTTTGTCATCTGTGAGTTCCACATTGAATAGTTTTCTTCTTTGGTAAGTTTATGATAAATAAGTGTGGTAATGTTGATCGAGACAACATGTGAGGGGAGAGGATTTCCACTATTGGACATAACCGTGACTTCACTTGATTCAGTCATGGTTAAAGAACTAGAGCAAGATGAAGACAGAGCCTAGGGCTCTGATACCATAAAGAGAATGTATTAATCTTGTCTTATTTGATTCTAAATTATACATAGCTTTATACAAATAAATGTCAAAAGTAGAAAAGGAAACTAATAGAGGAAATGAATTCTGGAGATCAACTAAATATACACATAGTAATTACAGAGCAAATAAAGATTGTTTCCATAGATTTGGAGCCAAGAATCAATGAGAGAATTGTGGCTTGACTTGAGAAGCAATGGATAGCTTGAATGGAGGAGCAATGGAGGTAACATACGTTGTTGACTTATTAGTTTTTTGGACGAGCTAGAGCTCAAGTTAGGAGTTTGGCTTACCGAGTCGAGTTTGAACAAAGAATAAATAAAAATATCGAACTCGAGCTCAATTATTTTGAATCAAGTCAAGCTCGGCAAACCAAAGATCGGCTTGGTTTGACTTGATTACAGCCATATTTGATTTGATGTGGTACATCAAATTACAAAATTATTTTTATTATGTTGGTATTTTTTAATTAATAATATATATATATATTTTTTTTACCATTGCTTATATTTACCATTGCTCTGTGCCTAATATGTTATTGCATGCTTTAGTTAATTGGCCAACGTCCTCATTAGCACAATTGATGGCCAACGTCCTTTTTATCAATTTATCTTTTTTATTGCCCACATGCCATACGTACAAACGGCTACCGCTACTTTTTACATGCATAATTGAATTTTCTATATAATGGGGGCGAACGTACGCCTTTAAGGTTTTAATATATGTTGTTATGTTTCTATACAATATAAAGAAAATTCTATAGAGAGATAAAAAAGAGGATTATAAGTAGATATTTTTTAGAATATTTCTAGATAAAAGAAATGTATTCTTTTGGTGAAGTTTTGAATTCAACAAGTATTTGTGCAGAGTTAATTTGGGTTATACGATGATCAGTTGGGCTGTTGTGTTCTAAAAAAGTCAAATCAAGAAGAGTTCTGCTGCCCGGTTAATCTGAGATTTTGTAAACTGCATAAGACTTGAATCTCCTTAAAAAAAGTAAGATATTCGTGCCTTAGTCCAAATTGTCTTCGTTTTAATTTTAATTTTATTGTAATTTTTATTATAGTATTGTGTATTTCACTAACATATTATAAATTAGATTTAATATATCATATGAAATAATGTCAGTTTCTTAATTTACTTTTATGAAATCTCTTTATAACCATAATACTTCTCTAATAATGTTACAAACTTGTAAACAATGTTAAAATCAATCTAAAGATTAATATAGAGAAGAAAATTATATACTTCACAATATCATTTCATTTTTATTCTATTATCTAAGATATAGCATATTCATCGCCATTAGATAATTTTTTATTAGATAATTATTTAATATTTAATATTGATAAATGTATCACATCTTACATATTACTGAAATGAGAATATATTGTATAACATTATTTATATAGAAAATAAAAATTCTATAAACCATATTTTCATCTCATAATATAAGATATGATATATTTATTATTATTAAATGATTATTTATTATATAATTTATTATTATTTAAAGATAATAAACGTGTCACCTCTTCTACGATTAAAAAATAAAAAATAAAAAAAATAATCGTACGGTGTTTAAGATTATTCTACAGAAAATATGTCACAGCTCAGTAATGGTTTGTCATCCTGTCATTTTGACGCATAGACTATCTTTAAAAAAGAAAAATATAGCATAGGCCACTTGGTCCTTCGATATGACTTCACCAAGAATAAAAACAAATCTCGATTATAAAACGTCAAATCAAATTCATATTATTGCATAATCCGGCTACTATGCATGCATTGAATTCTCTCCTGCATCGTCTTCTTTCCGAATGCTGACAAATTATTAATAAATTATCATTATTGAGATACAGATATTATCTAGCAATAATAAAGCTATCCTCGATCGAGAATCTTGAAGATTTGCAGCCTGAAGGGCTCCAGGCAATTACTCTCTAGTATCTTTACTTTATTTTATTTTTGGTTATAGACAATAGGGAATCACTTTTTTTTATAGACAATAGGGAATCACTTTTTTTTATGTTATTATTTTTTTGGTTCTTTTTTATGGCTGCCTGATTGCATCGGTGCATGGTACGTTGAAGATACTAATAATAGCAAGCGTTATATATAATATACTAGAAGTAGAGCAACGTCGTTTGCTTAGTTTAGATATATGATTTTTTTAAAATATTAATAAATTATTTAATAAATTTTAACAAATATCTTTAGATAATAATATATTAGTAAACTATAATAGTTACATGTTTGGATAGATTAGAAAACAAACAAATTAGTTCAAAATATATCATAATTTAATACAAATTTTACAAATTGATCATTTTGCTAAATTTGTTTAATACAAGTTTAACAAAAAGATTAGTTCAAAATGCTGGTCAGTTGGTTTCTCACAGACCATGCAATGCATGACACCTCTTTATGATCATTGTGTAAATTAAGTCATGAAAGATGCACACACACACACACATATATATACTAGTAAAGCAGCACGTGCGATGCACGTGTGCCCAATCGATATTTTTCTTAAGTATAACAATTTAAAAATTTTTCAATTTAGTTATAAATGCTTTTGCTCTTCTGGAAACACTAAAGCATATCAATAATTTGTAGAAGCAGATAATAGCACAAATTAATTAGGAAATGTGTTGATTACATATAACCTAGCAAATTACTTTATTTTAGTACACTGCAGGTAGAATTCCATGCATATTATGCAGTAGTCATCAGTTCATCTTCAATTATGTTATTACTACAATAAATGGCAAAAGTTCAAAATGTCTTAAAATAAAGAACAAAAGAAATAAGTACATCTCATTCAGTATACTGAAGCAACTGAAGTTATTCATGTGAATCAACCTGTTTAGAAGGAGAGCAGCAACACTGTCATGATTGTTGATATCTTGATCCACTGGAATTTTTCTAAATAACAAGCAAAGATTTTACAAGTGAATGGTAACTAAAAATTTTGTAAAATGACAAGCTTCAATTGGAATTTAGAGAATATTCATGGAGGAGATAAATGAAATTATTAGATCTAAAATATCATCTTTTAAATACAATTAGTATTTCAGATTCATATTACGGTTTTATAAGAAATTGTGCATTATTAAAGGAGAAATAAAATGGAACACATAAAAGATCTAACAGAAGATAGAAACACAAATATGAATATTGTCTTACAAGACCAACTTATTATCTCGACCATCAATTATTCTCTTACTGATCCTGTCCTTGCTCAAGTAATTGAATGCACTACTTCACGTGATGCTTGGACCACCCTTCATTCTCTTTTCTCAACACAATCTTTTGCACATGTTATGCAGACCAAATTTCAATTAGCTACTCTCAAGAAAGGCTCCAAAACCATCTCTGAATACTTCAATAAAGCCACCTCCCTTTCTTCCTCTCTAAGTGCTGCTAGCCATCCACTTACTCCCTCCAAGTTTACCATCTACCTCTAAGCCGGATTAGGATCTGATTATGAATCTATCATGACTTCCATTACCACCAGACCAAAAACATTATCCTCCTCTCAAATCTCCAGCTATCTCCTCAACCATGAGTCTTGCCTTGCTCACCAAACCCACTCTCTGCTTTCAGCCAGTCCCATTTCTACCAACTCCACTACCACACAGTCCCAGTCTTCTTCCTCATCTTCCAACCAAGGTCATGGACGTGGGTCTTCTCATGGTCGTGGCACTGGTCGTGGACCTCCTTCCCATCCCACCTTCCTCACTCAATCCTCTGCACCTCGTCCAACCAGGTCTATCATAAATCTGGCCACAAGACCTTGTCATGCTACCATCGCTTTAATCAAACCTATCAATCCACTCCTCCCTCTTCTCTTCAAGCCAACTACACAGTCTTCTCTAACCCCAATCCCTCCACTTAAAACTATTTTCCAGATACTGTAGCAACCAACCACTTCACAACTAACTTCTCCAACCTTCAGTTAGATCCTACTCCATATCATGGTGCTGATCAAGTCAATCTTGGTGATGGTTCGTCTATCTCCATCCAGAATACTGGCACAACTTAGCTCACCACTCCCTCTCGAAAATTTTTACTTAAACATCTTTTACAAGTTCTTGCCATAACTAGAAATTTGTTATCTGTTAGACAATTCTATATTGATAATTCTGTGTTTTTTGAATTTCATTCCTCTGGCTTTTTTTCTGAAGGACCAGCATACTCGGGAGGTGCTTCTCCAAGGACCTGTTAAAGATGGGCTTTATGTACTTCATCTTGATGCCGAGGCCAAATCTTTGCGTTCTCAGTCCTCTTCATCATCTCATGCCTTCCAATCGCAAGCTTTAATTGGTGAAAGAACTTCCACACAAACATGGCACTTCCGTTTGGGACATCCCAATCCATGTGTTACTTCATTTACCTTACATCAATTTAATTTACCCATTTTTGTTATTGTTTCTACTTTTGTGTGTCAAGCTTGCTTGCAAGCTAAATCTCA
Organism: Carya illinoinensis; assembly: GCF_018687715.1. Taxonomy (NCBI): domain Eukaryota; kingdom Viridiplantae; phylum Streptophyta; class Magnoliopsida; order Fagales; family Juglandaceae; genus Carya; species Carya illinoinensis. The sequence goes on from NC_056762.1 coordinate 2,408,111, forward strand.
TGTTCTCCCACATCCTCCTTCCCTTTCTCGTTCTCAATTTCCCTTTCAACTTTTGTTTTTAGATGTCTGGGGACCAGCGCTTGTGCTGTCCTCCAAGAGATTTCGGTTCTATCTATCTATAGTGGATGATTTTACTAAATACACTTGGTTTTTCCCTTTACATGTTAAATTTAATGTGGTTTCTGTTTTTCTAGTCTTTCTCCAATATGTGAGCAATACATTTTCATCAAATGTGGTTTCCATACAAACCGACTAGGGAGGGGAGTTTTGTCCTTTCAATTCCCTACTTAAAACTTTTGGCATCACTCATCACATTACATGTCCATACCAAATAAATATTGTCGAGGCGGGCCTCTCTCTCTTAGCCCACTCTTCCATGCCAAATGAATATTGGGTAGAAGCTTTTCAAACGGCCACCTTTCTTATTAATTCCATGCCATCTCCAATAATTAAAAATGCTTCACCATTTCAAATCTTGTTTCGTCAGATTCTGGACTACTCATTTTTTCATTTTTTGGATCCGCTTGTTGGCCCAATCTTCGGCCATTTAATAAACACAAAATTGATCTCTATTCTCACCTTTGTGTCTTTATTGGTTATAGCCCCGATCATAAAGGCTACAACTATCTCCATGGTCCTACAGTCCAGGTCTACATATCTCGGATGTTCGTTTTCATGAGTCCTTGTTTGAGTTGTCTCCCTTTGCCCCCCAAGGCCCATCCTCTCCCACATCAAATACTAAACATGTATCTCTCTCTAGGCCGCAAGCATTACCCAGCTCCAATTCTCCTTCAATCCGGTCCACTAATTTATTCCCTTCTAATTGGCCCAGCCTCACTCCTTCTCTGCCCTCTTATACTCCCAACTCATTCTCCTCAGCCCACTCAAATAATCTCTCAAACTCCTTCACGGTCCACTTAGCCCATACTCACCTCCCCTCAAGTTATCCATTCAACTCCTGACTCACCTTCTTCATCCTCCTCGACAAACTCATCCTCCTTTTCCCCTTCAAACCCTAACCCGAATCTTGCCACATCCTCTTCTTCAGCACTACCACCCTCTCAACTCGCTAGTTCTCATCCTATGCTTACTCAATCGAAGACCAATGTTCACTGCCCCTTCTCCACTTTGACGGACTGTGCCATGGCCAACCCACAAATCAACCTCCCTTACTACTTCGGATTCTTCCCCAATCCCTGAGGAACCAACTTCATACATTGAAGTTGCAAAATTTCCTGAGTGGCGTGAAGCAATGTCCACTGAGTTCCACGCCTTACTTCATACCCGTACATGGGATTGCGTTCCTCCCTCACCAAAACTCAATATCCTTAGCTATAAGTGGGTTCTCAAGACCAAAAGGCATGTTGATGGCACCCTTGAGTGGCGTAAAGCTTGACTTGTCACTAAAGGGTTCCACCAACAACCAGGTCTTGACTACTTTGAAACCTTCTCTCCTGTGGTCAAACCTGTAACCATTCGGCTTCTCATTTTGATTGCTGTCACCAAAAGTTGGCCACTTCATCAGCTTGATATACAGAATGCCTTCTTGCACGGAGACTTGGAGGTGGATGTGTTCATACATCAACCTATCAGGTTTGTTAATCCTAACTTTCCTCATTACATTTGTAAATTAGGTAAGTCCATTTATAGGTTGAAACAAGCCCCTAGGCTTGGTTCTCCAAGTTAAGCTTAAAGTTGTTATCCTTAGGATTTCATGCCTTTATTTCTGATTCCTCACACTTTATTTTTTCTATTGATTCTCATTCTATTTATGTACTCATTTATGTCGATGATATTATTGTTACTGCCTTTAGTCAATCTCTGATCACTGATTTTATTTCCTCACTTCGTTCGGATTTCCCTATTAAAGATATTGGTGTTTTGCATTTTTTCTTAGGTCTTGAAATCTGTCACAACTCTTCTGGTTTATTCATGTCACAATCCCATTACATTACTGATCTCCTAAATAGGACCAACATGCAAAAATCAAAACTAGTTTCTACTCCTATGTGTTCCACAGTTAAACTTTCTGCCCTTCATGGTTCCTCATTTGAAGACCCTTACCTTTATAGAAGTGTTCTTGGAAGCCTTCAGTACTTAGCCTTTACCCAACCTGATTTATCCTTTGCAATTAACAAAGTGTGTCAATTTATACACTGTCCTCGAGTTCCCCATTGGCAAGCTTTCAGGCATATATTACACTATCTTTGACATACAACCAACTTTGGCCTTTACTTCTCTCCTTCTTCCTCTCCTAAACTCACTGCATTTTAGGATGTTGATTGGGTGGGTTGCCTAGACGATCGTAAATCAACTGGTGACTTTTGCATTTATTTTGGTTCTCATATGATTTCGTAGGGCTTTAAAAAGCAACCAACTATTGTTCGATCATCTACAGAGGCTGAGTACAAAGTTGTGGCTAAAACCACTTGTGAAATTTTATGGATTCAATTTCTATTAAAAGAATTGGCCATTTTTCTTACAGATCTGCCTACATTATGGTGTGATAACCTTTCTGCCACCTACTTATCTGTGAACCCAGTTCTACACTCTAGAACTAAACATGTGGAACCTGACTTTCATTTTGTATGAGATCATGTGGCTGCCAAGACCTTCAAAGTCTCTTTCGTTCCTAGCAAAGATTGAGTGGCTGACATGCTCACTAAGCCACTTTCATCAGCCCAATTCAACTTATTGCACTCTTGCCTTACCATCTCTCCAGTGCTAGTTGGAGCAAGGGGGGCTATTGAGGCTAAAGATTCAGATGAATTACCAAAAGGCCCTGCAAGCAAAACGACAGTAGCTAGAAATAACAAACTGCAGAATGCTAAGGAAGACTCTTGAAGGAATTAGAAAAACTGATTGTGTTGAGGTGTACAGTGGAGATTTGATCTTGTATTCTTTCTATTATGAAATCTGTCTATATATAATCACTATTTGAGTACTCGTTCTATATGGAATAGGACAAGAAATAGAAATACCTCAAAGAAGAATTTTATTCTCTCAGATGTTTAGTCAAGCACTTGCTGTGCAATTCTTCTTTTTCCTCTTTTCGTCCGTTTCTCATTACCCTTCAACAAGAAATGTACTGCTGAGATGCTAACACATCAAGACAAAATCTTATTTGTCTTCTTCGTCTTTGATATTAGTCCCAAACCATAATCAACAATCCAAAACTAGAAGTACTCAAAAATTCTGAAGTTTATGGACTGCCATTCCAAAAATCATACGTAGCTCCATAACCTTCTGCAGCTAAAGAGAGAGCAGCAGAACCCAAAAACTGTCTGAAATCCAACACCATATGTGAAGAAAAAGAGCGAGGAGAGAGAATCAAACACAGTGACACAGGTGTTCAAGTGATTCGGCTAGGGATGAAACCAAAACTTCTTGTGGGGGCAAAATGGGGATAGTATAATCTAATATATAGATAATGCTCTACTCGGACCGGGCTCCATTAAGTAAATCTACTATTTTTTATATGTATATATATATATTTTTAATTTCAATTATTTTTTATTCATGTTTAAATATTTTTTAAAAAAATTATAAAAAAATCAATTCATTAATAGACACTTTCTTAATCATTAAATAAAAAATACAATCCGCCAGAATTGTCGATCACAAACCTCGATTTAAGAAGCATTATCTATTACCCATTTTGAGCCTAAAAAGTATAAGAGCAAGAGATATGCACAAGGCTATGCAAAAATTTGAAAATTTGAGTTCGGTATAAACTCAAAACTCCAACTTCGACTTTAACCTCCAACTCTAATATTAGTATACATAGGCTATAAAAATATGTATTATTTATATTGATTGTATATGCTCATGTAAAAAGTCTAAAACTTATATAGTTAAATTTAATACTATACTAATATATGATAATTATTAAAGAATAATATTAATAGACTAATAATTATATGTACACGCTACACATCACTGTATCACTATCATACATATAATATAAGTTAAGGTAGATGAAACTTAATGTTGTATTCATGAAAAAAAGGAGTATGCTCTCAACCGTTTTTCAAAAGCGATTGAGGAGGAAAGGGAAAGTACTTTTTGTTTTTGGCGGAGGAGGTTGGCTGAGTATCTGCTTGCGGTGATGAGTAGAGTGGTGGTATGGAGGAGATGGAGGTGCGTTGGGCTCGTATGAAGTTAACTGAGGAGGAAAACTATCCGATAATTGTAGAAAGGAGAAAGGTTTGCGAAGTGTGGTTGGAAAGATTTGTTCAGATCGAAGGATTGGCTGGGACATTGTGAAGACTACTATGGAGAAAATATGGAAGGTAGGGAAACCAATGGAGTTCAAGAAGATTGGATCGAACTATTACGTTATCACTTTTGTAAAATTAAGTGATAAACAGAAAGTTATGGAGGGATGCCCATGACTGTTTGACAATTTTCTTTTCGTCTTAAAGAATTTTGATGGACACATTCAAATCAATAAGATGAACTTTGATCATGTAGATCTGTGGATCCAGATGCATAATTTGCCTCTAGGAGCAATGAACAAGGAGATGGGAGAAGTGATAGGAAATACGATTGGAAAGGTCACTGCATTCTATGTCTAGGAAGATGGATTAGCAAGGGGGAGGATGCTTAGAGTCAAAGTACAGTGTGAGCTTAAAAAACCGTTGGCTAGGGGGAGGACTGTAACAATGGGAGGGGATAGGCTCTAGATTCCCTTCCAATATGAGAAACTCCCGAGGATTTGTTTTGACTGTGGAAGGATAGTGCATGAAGTGCAGGAGTGCAAGAAGGATGGACAGGGGGAGAAGCCATACGATACTTGGCTAAGAGCTAGTGTGGATAATCGCAGAAGGTTATCGAGAAAGGATCTTAATAGACAAGAAATTGTAGGTGAAAATAGTGCTGAGGACTTGTATACTTCAGAGAGTGGGAGGGTGAATAAGGAGGGAGAAGGAGGAGGGATGGAGCTACATAGTGAAGAAGGGGCGAGAGAGGTTAGTGCAGGTAGGGAAGGGGTGGTGATACTTGGTGAGGGGGTTGAGTCTGTAAGGGTAGGGGCTGTCATTGGGAATGAGAAAGAGGATGGAAGTGAGGAGGTAAGCAGCATAGGTGTTTGTAAGAAGGCCTTATTGAGTCCAGAAGCTAGGCTTATCATAGAGATAGTGGAGGGTGAGAAGGAGAATGTTTTGGAAGAGGAGGTGGTTGAGTGTAGGGAACAAAGGGTGGTTAAAGGAAATTATAGGAGAAGTTGGATGAGAAGGGCAAAGGGGAGACCTAGGTGTGATGTGGTTTTACCTATTATGGTGGGTACTAAAAGGGGACTGGTTGGGGAAAGTGTGAATAATGAGAGGAAAAATGGTGAGAAAAAAGCAAAAATTGGAGGTCTTGTTGAAGGAAGTGATGAGTTGGGTATGGCAGAGGCTGCTAGTTAGCCCCGCTAGGTATTATGAAAATGATAAGTTGGAACTGCCGAGAGCTTGGCAACCCTCGGACAGTTCAAGACCTTTGCTTTATGGTAAAGGATAAACAGCCTGATTTGGTGTTCATTATGGAAACAATGGTCAGAGGGAGGAGGTTAGAGAGTTTAAAAAGAAGAGTAAGGATGGAGGGATGTTTTATAGTGGATCCAGTAGGGAAAATGAGGGGATTGGCAGTGCTGTGGAAAAGAGAAGAGGAGGTGGAAGTGGTTAATTTTTCTTAATGGCATGTTCATGCTTTAATCAAAGATGGAAGAACGAGGAGGAAATGGTATTGGACTGGTTTCTATGGTCATCCTGAAACTGGGAAAGGAGAGAGTCTTGGGATTTGTTGGGTAGGTTAAAACCTATGGATGGGCGTGCTTGGTGTGTGGTTGGAAACTTCAAGGAGATTGTTAGAAAAGAAGAGAAAATAGGGGGTAGGCAGAGAGCTGAAGTACAAATGAGTATGTTTCAAGAGGCTCTTGTGGGAAATAATCTGTCTGATTTAGGGTGTCGTGGTTATCCATTCACATGGGGCAATGTAGTGACAGAAGAAAGGTTGGATAGATGTGTTGTTAACAATAAATGGAGGGAGATCTATATGATGTCCAAGGTGGAAGGGATTGTTGCCAGAACCTCTGATCATACCCATTTGGTTGTGTCATTTACTGAATCATTTCAACAGAGGATTTGAAGATCCTATTCTTTTAAGTTTGAAACCTGTTGGACTACTGAGATGGGCTGTGAGGAAGTGGTAAGGAGAAATTCAGCTATAAAGAATAAGCTATCTGAGCCTATTGAGAGAGTGCAGAATCTATTGAGGATATGTGGTGGTGAATTAGGCAGATGGGCTAAGGGGAAGGATAAAGAGAGAGTTAAGAAAATTGATCTGTTAACAAGACAGATTAAAGACTTGCAAGAAGCTGAGGGGTTACTAAATAGTGACAAGATGAGAGACTTGAAGAAGGATGTGGGTCTTCTATTGGAGCAGGAAGATATCAAATGGAAACAAAGGGCCAAGAATGATTGGTACAGGTTGATGGATAAAAATATGAAATATTTTCATGCTTGTGCAAATCAAAGAAGAAAGAGAAACCTGATTAGTTCTGTGTTGGATTCCCAAAATAGAATGCATGTTGAGTATGAGGAAATTGTTAAAGCTTTCTTTGACCATTATTCTGAAGTTTATAAGAGTGCAGAACCTATAAAAGAGGCGATGGACAGATGTTTGGAGGGAATGGATAGGAGGGTTACTGAACCTATGAATATGATGTTGTAGAAAGACTTTACTAGGGAGGAGGTAGAGGTGGCAATGAGGATGATTGGACCCTTCAAGTCCCCAGGTCCAAATGGATTTGGGACTAGTTTCTTTTAGAAATATTGGAGGATTATTGGTGGAGATGTGAGTGAGGCAGCGCTTAACTTCTTAAATGGTGAAGGTATGTTACATTCCATCAATCACACTTTTGTTGCCTTGATCCCAAAGATAAAAGAGCCTAAAACTGTTAATGATTATAGGCCAATAAGTTTGTGCAATGTGATGTATAAAATCATTACTAAAACTTTGGCTAATAGAGTGAAAGGGGTGTTGAATGACTAATAATAACTGATAATATAATTGCTTCCTATGAAGTGTTGCACACGATGAATACTAGATAGAGGGGAAAAGTTGGGAGTATGACACTGAAATTAGATATTTCAAAGGCATATGATAGGGTAGAGTGGTCATTTATGAAAGCTGTTATGGAGAGGCTGGGTTTTGGGGAGAAGTGGGTCAAGCTGATTATGACATGTGTGACTTTAGTTTCTTATGCAATTTTAATTAATGGCCAACATGGGGATATAATTTATCCTACAAGGGGGTTAAGACAAGGGGACCCTTTATCCCCTTACTTATTACTCCTGTGTGCAGATGGGCTAAGTTCTCTGATAAGTAAAGCAATTTCCAGAAACAAATTAAAAGGAGTATCAGTAATGAGGGGTGGGACAAAAATTACCCATCTCCTCTTTGCTGATGATTGTATCATTTTTGGTAGAGCTAATTGGGCTGAATGGTTGAAGATTTGTGGAATTCTTGAGCTGTATGAGAGGGCATCGGGTCAAAGTCTAAACAAACAGAAAACTACTTTGTTCTTTAGCCCAAATGTAAAGCAGGTATTCAAGAACAAGTTAGTATAAGGAAAGGGGGCTCGAGTGCAGTCTGATTGTGAAAAGTACTTGGGTTTGCCTACAATGGTAGGGAGATCCAAATATAATTCTTTTAGAGGGATCAAGGACAGAATTTGGTAGAGGGTCAATAATTGGAAGAACCATTTCTTGCCTCCTGCAGGAAAGGAGATTTTACTAAAAGCAGTAGTTGAAGCAAGTCCTAACTATCATATGAATGTGTTTAAGTTGCCAAGGAGATTGTGTAAGGAGATGGCTTCTGTTATGGCAAGGTTCTGGTGGGGTTACAAGAATAATGACAGGAAAACTCAGTGGTGTAGTTGGTACAAGATGGGAAGATCTAAAGCAGAAGGGGTTTGGGGTTTAGAGAATTTGACAGCTTGAGCAATGCATTGCTAGCAAAGCAGTGTTGGAGAGTTATGACCATGCCTCAATCCATTGCAGCTGTGGTGCTAAAAGAAAAATATTTTAGGCAGGTTGATCTGCTTAAGGTACCTCTAGGTCAAAAGCCTTCTTTGATTTGGAGGAGTTTGTGGGGATCACTTGATTTATTAAGGGAGGGGCTGGTATGGAGAGTAGGGAATGGACACAGTATAAGGATATGGAGGGATAAATGGATACCGAGACCTTCTTCTTTCTCAATTCAATCTCCTATTAAGGGGATGGATGCTGCAGCAAGAGTGAAAGAGTTAATTGAGGGAGTTGGAGGAATATAGAAGGCAGACTTGGTGAAAGCAAGTTTTAATGAAGAAGATGCACAACTGATCTGTAGTCTACCTATAAGTAGAGCAGGTCTACCTGATAAACAAATATGGGCTTTTACTAAGAATGGTATTTTGAGTGTAAAGAGTGCATACCATCTTGACATGTGCAGGAAAAAGAATATAAAGGGGGAAATGTCGAGAAGAGATAAAGACGGGTGGAAGGTGCTATGGAGGCTGAGGGTTCCAGGTGTTGTTAAGATGTTTATGTGGAAAGCCCTCTTGGATTGTCTACCAACAAGAGTGAACTTAGTTAAGAGGAAGATTGCAGTAAAGTCAAGCTGTCCTCTATGTGGAAGGGAAGAGGAATCTGTTGGCCATGTCCTATGGAGTTGTGTAAGTGCTAATGATGTGTGGGCTGGGAAGGAAAGTCCTGTACAGAAATGGTCTAGCAATGGGGAGGACATGTTTGAAGTATGGGACAAAATGGTTAGAAGATTGTCAATGAAAGAGATGGAGGTGGTAGTTTCTGTTATGAGACAACTATGGTTAAGGAGGAACAAATTTGTGTTTGAAAACTTGTTTGTTAATCCTACAGACCTTTTTAAGCAGGCCTTAGCAAGTTTAGAAGACTTCCATAAAGCTAATGAAGAGCCAGTCAAAGAGATTGCAGGGGGTGATGCAGCAAGGAGGATGTGCAGATGGAAGAAACATGTACCTAACCTAGTTAAAGCTACTTGGGATGCAGCTGTTCAAGAAAAGGAAGGGAGGATGGGGATGGGAGTAGTGATAAGAGATGATAAAGGGGATGTGCTTGCTTCACTTTGTAATTCTAAAGAGTGGGTGACAAGTCCAGAAATTGCAGAAATTCATGCATTGTGGAGGGCATTGAAGCTTGGAGCCGAATTGAACTTGGCAAAGGTTGAATTTGAAAGGGAAGCCAACTGGGAGTGGAATGCTCAAATGATAGAAGGAATTAGACTGATCCTAGAAAATAGACCAGATTGGTCTGTCAAGCATACTTACAGAGAGGGTAACAAGGTTGCCTACAATTTAGCTAGATATACACTCAATATACATGAAGAATATGTGTGGATAGAAGAAGTACCAAAGGAGATTTTTAGTTTTGTTATTCAAGATAAACTTTGTAGCAGTGATCAATGAATATAAGGGGAATTTGCCCTGTTCCATTCAAAAAAAAAAAAAAAACGATAGATGAAACTTGACTAGCTAATAGTGAGTCATGTGCCATGTATATAATATATATATATATATATATATTTGTAAGACTACCAATCTATTATCTAGATTCCAATATAGTCGCATGTAACTAGAAAAAAGATTGTGTGTAATTGTGTGTATATAACAATTGTTAATAGTTATAAACTACACATAACTCAATACTAGTAAATTAGTAATTATTAATGATCCATTATCAATTATCAATTATCAATTACTCAATACTAACAACTAAATTCTATTTGGTTTGAAGTGTACTGTGATCAACTCTATTCAGTTTAAATTTAAATTGAGTCTAACATTCAAATACACAACTCTCGAATAACTAAACTTATCTCCATTCGAAACCTTCTTACACATGGGATCCGCAACCTTTTCGGGAGAATACTTTAATTTTTTTTTTCACATAAAATTGTTATTTAGTTTCTTTTTACAACTTTTAAAAGGCTAGCAAAATTCACATTTTATTAAAGTGAAAATATAAAATATGAATTTGTATAGGCCAATAAAATTCAGAACTCTGAGAAACAGAAATGTGAAATCAACCCACACCTAAGTTACATAAATCCAACTGTATTATGCAATGATCATAATAAAACAACTCAATAGGACCAAAATTCATTTGAAAATTTTAAGAGACGTAAATAAGGAAGACTTATAAACTAGATTAATTCTTTTTTTGTTTTTTGTGTGCATACATTATAAAAATAAATAGAAGGTGACTTTTACTTTTGATAGGGCCGGACTTAATTGTTTCCCAATTGACGAATTATATACTATTAACTATTTATATTAAATAGTTTTATCTTATAATTTAAGGACTTTGCTAGACGTAGTCGGCAAATGCAGTCGGCTGTACGGAATAAATAAAAAAAATTATAAAAATATTTTTTTTTCATGGTTGTACAGAATGAATAAAAAAAAGTTATAAAAATAATTTTTTTTATATAGGTCCCATATTAATTCATTTTTTTCAAAGCGACTGCACGCTGACTGCATTTGCCGACTGCAAAAATTATTTCTCATAATTTAATAATCACGAAGGCCAAGACTCCTGCGGGTCCGTTGTTAAATCACTATTTTTCTAAAAACTTTAAATCGAATAGAAGATGTAGATTATTATATAATATGAAATTCGGATCCGGTCATGGCCGGATACTCGGATCCGCATGAGCACCCCTAATTATATTTATAATTGAGTCTAATATATTGAATATTTAGTTCGTAAGTTGAAGCATAGAGTTAAAGCTCAAATTTAGAATTTCTGTTTTAATATCATATGAAATCATTATTAATTTTAAAAATTTAAATTAATAAAAAAAATATAGATTTAATAAATGAATAAAATATTGAGACAGGACTCAAACTCAAAACGTGACTTTGATATTACTATAATTTAACATTTATCCTAAAAATTTAAACTGAAATAGATAAAAGAGAAAAGCTTGTATGCCGCCCATGTTGATCGCTGGTTAGTTTTTTCTTTTTTTACTTAATAATTAAGGAAATAATTTTAAATATATTGGTGTATTTTTTTATTTTTTAAAATATTTAAATATATTAAAAAATATGAAAAGAAAATTAAAATTTTTTTTAAAAAGTAACCAACAATCAAATAAAACGACATTATTCAGGCGGTAGAGTAGCCCGCTCCATGGATAAATTATTGTATTTATTATGGACGGACTACATGCATCAAGGATAGCTATCAAGAAGGTTACCAATCGTTGCTATATTTTTTTTTACTTTTTTTTTTAATGTTTGAAAAGCATTTTTATATGTAATTTTTTTTTTTAAAAAAATACTAAAAAGATAAACCCACAAAAATGTTTTAAAATAAAATAACTAATGAATATATTTTGTCGGTACACTTATCATTTTCCATTTATTATATATCTCAACATTTTAGCTAATAATGTTGATGAAGAGGGGCTAACTCTGTTCCTGATATTTTAGCTAAAAACGCTCTTAGAGCCAGTGAGGATATTGTTGACTTGGAAGTATGTCCCTCATGTATTGTTTCTGTCAATTGAGGTTATCAATGAAATGATTCCTTTTATCAAATAAATTACACTAACGAATTAAAAAAAAAATGATAATATGATTGTCAAATATATTCATTAAATGTGTCTATTTATATTTTTTATTTTTTATTTTTTTCTTAACATTTAAAGAAGTGATTATTAGTTATTTTTTCTTACCATACTCTCTCAATTGTATACAGCTCAAGTTATTCACAATAAAACTTAGAAAAATCATATATTCAATTGCCCAGGGTAAACGCCGCTCAAGCGGCTGCTAATGTGGATTCATTTAATCGAAACGCACCGTTTCAATTTCAGAAATTTCACTCAAAAAATTTTCCTCATCGAAATACACCGTTCCTTTGCAATTTCACAGCCGTCTCTCAAAATTTCTTTCCTTCCACTGCGTTTCCTCTCCTTAGTTTAGAACTCTCTCTCTCTCAATCCTTCCATGATTACCCTTCTGTCGAAGATAGCACGTCTCTTCTCTCGAAGCCGCCGCCCTCCCTCCCTCAATGTCGCAATGGTTCTCTGTGTGGGTACTGTGGGTGTTTATATTTTTCCCTTCGTTGGGTCTGAAGTGCTTTGTGTTCTCTCTAATTTCGCTCCATTTCAAGATTAAGCCAATCAAATCTAATGATGTGGGAGTTTATTGTTGTTGTTGTTGGGTTTGGGAATTAATCATTGGTGGAAAAGAAAGGAGTTGAAGTAGTTCAAAAGACCTAGCCCACCGGATCGTGAAGGATTTGGGTACTGGTGTTTGTTTCTTGATCTATAAACAAGTATGGGGAAATAGCTAGAGCAAAAGTCTGCAACTTACTTGGGAAAGTAGAACATGTTACTCTCCTGTGATCAGAATTGATGTTTCAGCTTTAAATACGAGTTCTAAGAGCATAGAAGCAAACATTGCTACAAGAACTCTTTCTAGTGACATCCATCCTCAGTCTGGTTCAGTTCCGTGTTGCTTGTTCTATGTTGGGTTTTCTGCATTCTTGTTTATTTTTTTAATGCTTTTTTCAAATAAAATATTTTGGAATATGAAAGGTTTTTGAATGCTCTGTTATGAAGTATTCTTTGGACAATAAGCAGATACTCTGGATTACAAAGAATGCTTTGGAGAATATTCTTTTAGAAGAATGAACTAAAAGAAATTCCTTAGCCAAACTGATGAAGAGAAAAGAAAAAGGAAAAAAAGTAAAGCTTTTCTAGATTATTCTAAGATGCTTAAAAGCAGACTATATTTTCTTTTTAGCGATAGAGGGAGTGAGTCTCTTCTGCTAGTTATGCTGTAGTCGCCGAATGAACATGGAACTAAAGACCAAAGAGAGAGAGAGAGAGAGAGAGAGAGAAAGGAGCGAGTAGTAGTAGTGTTCTATTATTGATGAAAACGAGACCCACAAAGATCACCAAAATTATCTCTTGAAGCTCATCTACCCACGAAGATCATGAAGGGAGACCCCTCCCTTTGAAGATGAAGAGCTCGTGCACTTGTCGTTTGTAAATTTTTTTCTTTCAGATGCCTAGTTTTTTCCTTCTATTTTTCTCTGTTTTTCGTTTTCTTTCTTTTTTTTTCAAGTGACAGGTTGATGTGGCAGGCGACTCCCCCGCTATTGCAACTCCCGACTGTACGTGTTTATATAATTTTGTTTTTCCAATCTCCTAATGATTTATTTTTATTGATTTCTTATGATATATAATTTTGTAAGTTTAATCTTTGTTTTATTCTCCTATGAATTGAATTGTTTATTTACTAATGTCACATTTATAATGTTATTTGAGGTGCATTTACAGTTTCAAATGTGGTATAGTTTTTTATTTTTTTTTCTTTTTAACCTAAAAGAAGAGATTTTTTTATTATAATTATAAGATCAAATTATGTAATATTTATCATTGTATTTTTGGATTTTAAAATTTAAGTATTATATGTTTATTCTGTAAATAACAAACATACAACATACGCTTTCGATTTTAGATGTTAAGAGTAGTAATAATAAGTGGAATAGTATATTTACAATTTTTCATAAAAAATAAATTGTAACTTCTTAATATTTTAAACATATAAAATTTGGTTTTTACTATTTTACATAGACATGTGTGAGAATGTTAAATCAATTACTTTTTTAATTTTTAATATTTCTTATACTGTCATAGAAAATTGAAATCATTAAGAAATTTTTGAGGATTTTATTTTTGTGTCTTAATAATGCTAAAAAATGGTTATGAAAATTCTTGAAGTAAATTAAGATGATATGGTTTTTATTATTAAAGTAAGAGTCAAACAGCCTTTGGAGAGATGTAATGATGAAATTATTCTTTGTAGTACTAAATAACATGATGTAGAATATGTTAATATATATATATATATACTATAACATTTTTAATCGTTAATTTCTTTGAAAATTTATATAATGGTGAAATTTATAAATAAATGTTTGATAATTACTGAGAAATTATCTTCTCACAAAGAAGAGAAGATTTAATAACATTCTTCGATAATCTGTTAGTATAGTCCATAATTTAAAAATATTTTCTCCCGTATAAATATGAAATAGATTCATTTTTTTAATATAGAAATATAATAAAATTACCATCAATATTATTTCTAATTGGGCACACGTGCACTACACGTGTACTATTTTTATTGAATTTTTTGCTTTTAAATTTCTTTTCTCACATTCTTATTTACTATTTTATACTATTTTTATTTTTATTTTTTATATTTATAATCTGGGTGCACGTTGTCCTTGTTAGTAAAACTTTAAATACATATACTAGGTACAGAGGCATGTGGTCATGATCACTAGTATATGGTATAAATTATAAGGAGGTGATGGAACCTTATTATTTTTATATAAATAAAAGAAGAAGCCATACGACTTGTTGATGACAATGCTCCCTCCTCTGTGTTTTGTTTTTCTCTCCGATCCTTAGTATAACTTGGACCCACCCATCCAGACGTGAGACGACCATCTTCTTCTAGCCAAACTCAAAAGACCCCCCGACAAAGTTGGGTATAGCACAGACAAAAGTAGTTTTTATCCAAGCTAGTTTCTGTAGTGACAAGATCTCACCAGACTCTGGAGGCCGTTGTGGTACTCACTCCTCTCAGAAATTCTTTTCGGATTTAGCGTATAAGGGAATAAGATCAGGACATCTTCATTCCAACTCCATTCCTATATATAGCTTCTAACTAATTTAGGGTTTGAGTTCATACGAGTTAAAAACAGGCTAAGTTGGATAACAAAACCATCTCAATTCAACTCGTTTAATCATTATAATTTTTATATAAAATATAATAAATAATTTAATTTTTTTAAATCTTAAAATAATAATAATATTAAATAAATATTTTTTCAACTTTTAATTTTCATTTACAACTATTTCATCTCATCTCACTATCCAAATCCTACCTAATACTCTCATTGAAGTTTCCTGCATGGAATTATAGTAAAGTCCTCCTCTTTCCGGTATGCAAATTTGCCTGGTTTGGTTATCAAGACATTTCATTTCATATAATTATTACAACATTCTTAAATTTTTATACAAAATATAATAAATAATTTAACTTTTTCAAATTTTAAAATAAAAATTATATTAAAAATTATATTATAATAATATTTTATTCAATTTTTAACTTTTTATGTCATCTCATCTTATTTTATCTGTATAACTAAACCATACCTTGATTGGATACAAGTCTAGAAAGTATGAATCTCATATCAATTCTTTAAATACAAGTGAGATCTAGAGTAAAAAGGTGAGCTTTATCAAGGGAATTCATTGTTTCTCAAAAGAGTTTGAGCCTTCAGCTTTCTCAAATCATTTTCCTTAACAATTTTTTCCTTATAAAATGAGACTTCATTACTAACCAAGATCTTAGAACAAATAACAAACCAGAAATTAAAATCTAATTAACAATGAGCAGCTACATTAGGTGGATATTGCCTAAATCACATATGACGCATGCAAAAGAGTCTTCTCTCTATCGTCTTCTAGAAGGCAATTCTGGTGAAGTTAGTTTATCTGCTCTATTTCCGAGGGAATATGAGGAAAGTGCGTTCGTTGGTGATGGAGGGAAGGGTGATGGATGATCTAGAAGAGATTTGTGATCGTTTGAACTTGAATGAAGAAGAAACTACACCAACCGTAGTGGATATTGGAGATCTGGAGGAGTTGAAGAAAAAAGGAGATATGAGTGTGGTGGGGAAACTCTGTTCGGAAAGAGCAGTAAGGAAGGATGTAGTGAGATCAATGATGCAGAAGTTGTTGAGAGTTAACAAGAAAATGAAATTCTATGAGATCGAGGTGAACTATTTTGTTTTTACATTTGATACCCAGGCGGATAGAAATAAGGTGCTCGATGGCTGTCTTTGGTCATTTGATAGCTTTTTGTTGGCACTCAAAGTGTTCGATGGAAGTACTCAGCAGCATTTAATTGATTTCTCCAAAGAAAAGTTCTGGATTCAACTGTTCAATTTGCCATTAGGAGGGATGAACCGAAGACTGGGGGAGTTGATTGGAAATTCAATAGGGAGAGTGGTGGATGTGGACACCAAGGAAGGCAGTATGGCATGGGGCGATGCTTAAGAGTAAAGGTTGAATGTGACTTATCGAAAGCCCTGGCCAGAGGTAGAACTATATTGTATGAAGGTAAACAAATGTGGATTCCACTCAAATATGAGAAACTACCAAAAATATGTTTTCATCGTGGATGTATTTGTCACAATAAAAAGGGATGCAATGGTGGTGAACAACTGGGAGGGAAAAACCAATTTGGTTCATGGCTGAGAGCCCTAGCAGCAAATCGAAAAAGAATAGAGAGAAGGGGGGAGGGCAATTCACAGAGTTTTGAATCTAGGTTTGAAGAAGTTGTAATGGTGGAGGGAATGGAAATTACTAAAGTAGTTGAGGAGGGGGAAAGAGCAGAAGAGAAGGGAAAGGGATTGGAAGAAAACACTAAGGGAGGGGGTGAAAGAACAAAGTGGGGGAAGAGGAGGGGTGGAATACTGAAGGGGAGAGACTAGTAGATAGGGTGAATACTCAAAAAATGATCATAAGGGGAATTAGGAGTAGAAAAAAGTATGATGATGGGTAGTGAAGTAAAAAATTATGAGATTAAGGTAGGGGTAACTAAGAGGAGTGTTAAGAAAGAGACAAAACAGCGGGGAAGTGGATGGAAGAGAAGGGCAAGGGGTAGAGGAATAGGAGTTGAACCAACTAGCCTTACTTCCTCATTAAAAAGAGGTGTGGAGAGTTGTAGACTGGAGGAAAGGGAAGATTGTGGCAGAGAGAAAAAAACAAGAGTTGAAAATGAAAAGGAGGGTATGATATTGGTGGAGGTATTGGCGGAGGTTGTGAAGCAGCCCTGCCAGCAGCTATGAATCTATTATGTTGGAACTACCGAAGGCTTGGGAACCTTCGGACAGTTCATGACCTTAGCAGTATTGTTAAGGAAAAGTACCCAAAGTAGTGTTTCTTATTGAGACAAAGGTTAAGGGGAGTAGAGTGGAGAGTTTAAAGCATAGATTAAAGATGGAAGGGTGCTTGGCCATAAATTTAATGGGTAGAAAATGGGGGTTGGTGTTATTCTGGATGGACAAAAAAGCATTGGAGTTGATTAGTTACTCTCAATAGCATGTGAATGTCAAAGTTCATGAGAATGATGGGAGAGTGTGGGTTTTCAATGGCTTTTACGGTCATCCAGATATAGCAAAAAGGAAATACTCTTGGAATTTATTGTCAAGAATTATGCTAGAAGAAGGGTTAGCTTGGTGTGTAGTAGGAGATTTCAATGAAATCCTAACACAAAATGAGAAGGTAGAGGGAAAAATAAGAGCAGAAAGTCAAATGAGAAACTTCAAGGAAGCTTTAGAGGTGAATGAGTTGTTTGATGGGGCTGTGTGGGTTCTGTGTTCACGTGGAGCAATGGTCATTTTGACCATTCTTTCACTAAGGAGAAACTTGACAGATATGTAGTGAATAATGAATGGAGAAACATGTTTAAAGATTTTGTGGTGGAAGGTTTGGTGGCTAGATGCTCTGATCACAAACCAATGCTTATGACTGTTCTGACGGCTGAGATACTAAGAAGGAAGAGAAAGTCTATGTTTCATTTTGAGGCAAGTTGGTTGAAAGAGGAGGATTGTGGGAAAATGGTGGAAAAAGTTTGGTTTGGAAAAAAAAAAAAAACTCATGAACCAATGAGGCAAATTCAAAAGTTACTAAACACTTACAGTGGTACTTGGATAAAGAGCTTCAGAAAAAGAGATAAGGATAAGAATGGTAGCATAGAGAAGTTAACTTTCATAATAAAAGAGTTACAAGATATGGAAGGGCCACAATACATAGCAGAGATCCAAAAGCCACAGGGGGAAGTGGGCAACCTATTAGAACAAGAAGATATAAGGTGGAAACAGAGGGCGAAAAGGAGCTGGTACAACTCAAGAGACAAAAATACAAAACATTTTCATGCCTGTGCCAGCCACTGAAAGAAGAAAAGCCAAATACTTTTTGTAGTTGATGCTCAGTCAGTGTTGAGGAAAAATCATGAAGAGATAGTTGAGACTTTTAGAGGGCATTTTTCTGAGGTGTATAAATATGAAAATCCACCTCAGGAAGTAGTAGAAGAGTGTGTTAAGGAGATGGAGGTTAGGATGACAAGCAGTATGAATGAAGAGTTGATTAAGGCTTTCAATAGAGAAGAGGTAGAGGTAGCTTTGAAGCATATGGGGCCTTATAAATCCCCAAACCCCGATGGATGTAGTGCCTTTTTTACCTAAACATGTGGTGTAAAATTGGGACAAATATTAGTGAAGCTGTTTTGAGCTATTTAAATGGGAGTGGCAGGTTGAAAAACTCTTTGAGTTTTACTTATGTGGCCCTAATTCCTAAGGTTGCCAACTCAAAGAAAGTGGGGGACTATAGACCAATAAATTTGTGCAATGTATTATACAAGTTAATTGCAAAGACTTTGGCCAACAGAATGAAAAAGGTATTGCATGCTATTATCTCCAAAAACCAGAATGCATTTGTGTCGGGGAGATTGATTGTGGACAATATTATAGTGGCTTATGAGACTTTGCATACTATGAAATGTAGACAAAGGGGGAGAGTGGGAAGTATAGCCATAAAACTTGATATTTCAAAAGCTTACAATAAGGTTGAGTGGTCTTTTTTGAAAATGGTAATGGTGAAGATGGAGTTTAGTGAGAGATGGGTAAAGTTAATCATGGATTGTGTTACTTCAGTCACTTACTCAGTGTTGATAAATGGAGAACCAGGGAATGTGATTTGCCCAATTAGAGGTATGAGACAAGGGGATCCTCTGTCCCTTTACCTTTTTCTATTTTGTGCTGAAGGCTTAAGTACTTTAATCAATGGGGCAGAGGCTAGAGGTGAGTTACAAGGTGTAGCTGTGGCAAGAGGAAGAGAAAGAATTACACACTTGCTCTTCGCGGATGATTGCATAATTTTTTAGAGAGCTTGTTGGAAGGAATGAGAAAAAATCAGTAACATCTTGAAGAAGTATGAACAAGCATCCAGCAGTGTTTAAACAAACAAAAGACATCCATAATGTTCAATTCCCCTGGCAGGAATGTAGACTGTGACATAATTGTACAAGAGTTGGGAGGAAGGGTGCATAATAACTATGAAAGGTACCTAGGTCTACCTACAATGGTGGGTAGATCTAAGTACAATACTTTTAGAGGCATCAAAGATCGAGTCTGGCTCAAGATCAACAACTGGAAGAACCATTTTCTCTCGCCTGCAGAAAATGAGGTACTTTTAAAAGCTGTTATACAATCAATCCCTACTTATTATATGAGTGTCTTTTCATTACCAAATAAATTGTGTAAGGAGTTGGCTGTATTAATGTCTAAATTCTGGTGGGGTCAAAAAGAAAATGATAATAAGATAAAATGGATGAGTTGAGGAAAGTTGGGAGCTTCAAAATACAATGAGGGACTAGGGTTTAGAGAGTTAGAGAGCTTTAATCAAGCTCTGCTAGCTAAATAATTATGGAGAGCACTTAAGGATCCTTGTTCTTTAGCTACAATAGTTTTGAAAAACAAGTATTACAAACAGTCTACTGTATTGGAAGCAAGGCTGGGAAACAACCCCTCACTGATATGGAGGAGTTTATGGAGTTCTTTAGAGTTGCTCAAGGAAGGATTAGTGTGGAGGGTGGGTAATGAGAAGAAAATAAAAATTTGGGAGGATCCAAAGCCATCCTCCTACAAAATTCAATCAGGAAAATGGAGGGAGGAGTTAGTGAGGGAAGTTTTTAGTGAAGAAGAAGCTGGTCTGTTTTGTACACTACCCATTAGCCAATTTGGTAGGGAGGGTAGACTGATTTGGGCACCTGCTAAAAAAGGTATTTTTAGTATAAAATCTGCTTATCACTTTCAATTGAGTAGAAAAAGAAGAATCAATGGGGAGTCATCTGTGGGTTCTGAAGGAAGTGAGGGTTGGAAGAAGTTATGGATGCAAAATGTTCAAGGTGTAATAAAGATGTTTGTATGGAGGACACTAAACAATTGCTTACCTATAAAAGGAAACCTATTCAAGAGGAGAGTGGTGGAGGATCCGCTATGTCCCATATGTGAGAAAGAAAATGAAACAAGTTGCCATGCTATCTAGAGTTGTCCTGTTGCAATTGATGTATGGGCTGAGGAGGGTAGCCCGATTAAAAAATGGGCATAAGGTGAAATGGATATAGGGATGATATGGAAGAAAATGGTGGAGAGGCTGAATGAAGAAGAACTGGAATTAATAGTTACTGTGATGAGGTATATCTGATTGAGGAGGAACAAATATGTGTTTGAAAAGGGATTTACTAGTCCAAAGGATATTCTTATACAGGCCAGGCATAGTACTACAGAATTTCAGTAAGATCAAACCAACAAATCAGAGACTATTATGCGAGTCAACAGAGACATGGTAAGATGGAAGGCTCCTAAGGATGCTGTTGTTAAAGTCAACTGGGATGCAGCTTTTGACAAAAACTCTCTACAGATGGGGCAGGGATAGTAATTCGTGATGATGAATGGGAAATCCTGGTGTTTCTTTGCATGTCAAAGTCTCATTTTGGCTCCCCAGCTACAACAGAGATAATAGCATTGTGGAGAGCATTGACTCTATGTACATAATTAAATATCTCTACAACAGCCTTCGAAGGTGATGCTTTGGGAATTATTAAGGCTGTCAATAGCAAGGAGGAGACTTGGAAGTGGAGTGGCCAGTTGGTTGAAGATATCAGAGAGTTGTTAGTAAATAGACCTTTGTGGAAAGTTTAACATATTTACAAAGAAGGAAACGGGTTTGCACATTTTTTAGCAACATTTGCTTACAATGTAAATGAGGAACAAGTTTGGATAGAAGACGGCCCAGAAGGCTATTTTAGTTTCTTTTTACAAGATAAGAATTGTAATGAAAACAACTGATGAATGACAGAGGTATTGTTTTGATTTCAAAGAAAAAAAAGGGGTGGATATTGCCTATGTGAAAACCTAGTGGACATGGTGGGATTTTGATTCAGGCCGGCGGTATGCTTCCGGTTACACTGTTGGATGATGCCCATTGAGCATTGGCATGCGTGCATCAATGTGGAGAACAGTGTATTTTTATCACTTCCCAACTCTCAAAGTTTCGCAACATTAATCTTGTATCTCTTATAATAACTTCTACAATCAACTCTTGAGTTCCTTGATGTTCCTTTAAAGTTGATATAGCTCTTTGAGAGTCTCCCTCTACTATGATATTCTTTAAATACTTGAACTGAAATTCTTTACTCCTATGAACTCTGCTATAACTTCGCATTGATTTGAATTCCAGCTCCTTGTGCTCAACTACTATGAATATAATTTTTCCACCATGTGATTAGTATATTAAAGCAAAGGTGTTGCCATTTGGTCTGACTACTACATAAAATGCGATTGAAAATTTTTCTGTAGGAGGGGACCATCTGATTTTGTTATTCAGCTCTTTCCATTCTCATGCATTATAGTAATCCCTATATGAATGGCTAACTCTTAAAACAAATTGGTCTAAAGATAGGATTTGAGACTCATGGACACTCTAATTTATGTAAAGCCACATATTATCCATTGCAATTACAGCAAAAAGTTAGAATTTGTGGATATTAGCTGCCAAAATTTGAAGGTTATCCCCAAGATCTAAAATACACAAAACCCAATTATTGATATCTTGTATTCCAATGGAGGAGATGTGAAGAGGCCATGTGAATTGTCTCCAAAACAATTTTAGAGTAGGAGCACTCTAAGAAAAGGTGGGAGGAAGTTTCATCTGCAGATTTACAGATTGGACATAGCACTTGATCTTCATTAAGAGAAATGCAACTTTTCAATAAGGATTTTGTTTGAAGGATATTATAAAAGGCTTTCCACATGAAAGAGTTTAAACATGTCTTGAATTTTTAGAGATCGTATTCTTTTTCCAAGTTGAGGTATGCTGGGAAGGGTAGTGCTACTGTTTTTGTTTACTAAGATAGAGTATACAAATTTGATTGATAGTCTAAGGTGAGATTTGGATAATGAGATGAGATGAAATAAGATATTTTTAGATAAAAATTGAATAAAATATTATTAAAATATTATTATTATTTTGAAATTTAAAAAAATTGAATTATTTATTATATTTTATATAAAAATTTAATAAAATTGTAATTATGATATTAATATGAGTTAAGACTATATTTGTATCCAAACCTAGAATGTATCCTTACCTATTATAACGAAAATGTGGGGGCATGATTTTAGCAACAAATGATTTTTGGCATCAGAACTTACAAAAAATTAATGTGATGATCAGTCATCTACCGCCATCGACTCGGAACTTAAATTTGGTCCCCAACAAGTGTAAAGGATTTTTTTTTTCATATATTTTTAAAATATTTTTAAAAAATATAATAAAATTTATAATATCAATAAAAAATACTTCTTTATTATATAAAAAGAATAAAAATAAAAAATCGAGAGAAATGCATCCATCATTTCTCTTTCAAACACTTTCAAATCCAGATGCTTTAAAAGGGATTGTCGAGGATTCCTAGGAACCGACGTTAGCTGACAATAGAAAAGGGTATGGAAGCAATCTAGATTCTAGATTCCAAATGCTATAAAACAAAAAATATATTATATTGGAGATACAAATTTAGAACCGAATGTCTATATTAGTGTAGGAGCTTGCAGCTGCAAATGGGCCAACCGGATTAGAACGTAACATACCAGGTGTCCTACAATTACTCATTAATAGTAAAATTTTATTACATATAAATACAGTTACGTATTAATCTATATATTAATACTGATTTATTCATATTTAAAATTTAAATTAACACTATTTTCAATAAAATTTATTTTTTGACCAATCACATCATATTAGTGTATAGATTAATGCATAATTATACTTGCAACTATATTTTTTCTTAATTATAAATCAAGCAAAGCAAATCCTACATTAATTATTACATGGTAACCCGTATTCCTGCTTCTTTGACTAGAAATGTTTTAACTATAAAAGATTATATAAAATATAAAATAAATCTAACGGATAATAATAAATTCTATTAATTTATAAATATATTTTTATATATCTTCTTATTATACGGAGTGCTCCACTTCCCTTTATTGGACTACACAATATTTAAAAAGCATCAAAGATATGGTACTGCCTAGGTAATATTAAAAGCCAGTGGCTTAGCCACCAGGAGAAGAGGAACCTTTTTGTGCATTGTAATCCCAACTGCTTCTTCCATATCCAGTTCTTCCCTCTTTACCCCATCAGCCATTTCCCAATCAAAACGATGCAGCAGATTTGCCAGTGCAAGTTCAATCAGCTGGGTAGCAAATTGTATTCCAGGACAACCCCTGCGGCCAGCTCCAAATGGTAACAGCTCGAAGTGTTGTCCTCTAAAATCCACTGAGCTATCCAAGAATCTCTCGGGTCTAAACTCTTTTGGATTCTTCCAATATTTTGGGTCTTCTCCTATGGATTTAGCATTGAAAAACACCCTTGTTTTTGCTGGAATATGGTACCCTTCAATTGTGCAACTCTCAGTTGTTTCCCTGGGAACAAGTAATGGGGCTGGAGGATGAAGTCTAAATCCCTCCTTTACAATTGACTTTAGATAAATGAGTTTCAGAAGGTCGCTTTCTTCCACCTTTTGTTTTCCCTTCACAATTTCTCTCACCTCAACTTGCGCTCTTTGCATTACAGATGGGTTCCTTATTAGCTCAGACATTATCCATACTATTGTGGCTGAAGATGTATCTGTGCCTGCAATAAACATGTCCTGTATTGGCCATAAATGGTAAATTCTAGCAAAAGTTTATCAAGCAATTGGATAAATGAAAACAATAGGAAAAAGTAAAGAAAGAAAGAGAAGCTGCATACAGTGAGGACAGCCTTAATTTGGTCAATATGGAGCGGGAGTTCTTGATTTGAGTCTTTCTGAATTCGGAGCAGTACAGCAACAAGATCTTCATCATTTTCAGGTTTAGAGCTTCGGTGCTCCTCAATCACTTTTTCATAAAACTCATCCAGTTGTCTAAAATTCTTTTCCACCCTTTCTTCCAGACCATTAAACTTGTTGAGCCAACCCATCCATGGAAAGAAGTCTGCTATGCAGAATCCTCCCAATAAATCCTGTGTCTCACGAAGAGTCTGATGCACTCCACTCTTGCTGTCACTTTCTCCACCATCATATTTCTTCCCAAAAGCCACACGGCAAACGATGTTATTTGCAAGCGAAAGTGTCAGTTCACTAAGATTGACAGGGCCAGAAGAAAGAGATACAGAATCAAGCATATGTGCAACCTCTTCGTCCCTCACAGACTGAAAAGATTGGACCCTCTTAGCACTAAGTAGCTCCAAAATCACAATCTTCCTGACCTCTCTCCAGTAATTACCATAGGGAGCAAAGGACACAGCGGAGAGATTATAACTAAGGCTCTTTGCAGCGTAAAGAACTGGTCTTCCTGAAAAGACACGATCATGGGTTTTGAAGATCTCTCTTGCCATGTCTGCTGAGGAGACTATTATAGTTGGTATGAAGCCCAGTTGCAAGAACATGAGCGGTCCGTACTCAGCAGAAAGGCGTTGAAGAAATCGATGCGGCATGCCACCAAGCTGGTGCAGGTTCCCAACCAGAGGCAGCTTTCTAGGACCTGGAGGGAGCCTGATCTTTGCCTGATCAGGTTTCTTCCTTTGCCTCAACAATAATAAATACAGAGAGGGTAGAAGGAAAACCAAGAATGGCATCAAGAAAATTTGGGTGCTCATGGTGTTGCAGCTTTGGAACAATGAAAGAGGAGGCACAGTCAGTTCTCAGTATAAATGGATTTGTGTAAAGAATACACCTACACTTATAATTTTAATTACTTTTCTTTTAAAATTTAAATTTTAAATATCAAATTTCATAATTTTGAATATATTTGCCACGTGCAAAATAATTTTTTTTGTTTTTTCTAAGTTTTCTAACTACAAGTATTTTTCTTGTGTAAATGTGGCCTTGGGACCTTATGGAACTGCGCACGCATCCTCCAGCTTTCCCCATTGAATAAAACGTTTTTGTAGCCACATCCTCTATTTATTGACTCTACTAGTAAGGCGCTACGTGCACGGCACGTATGCCCCTTGCACGTGACGCCCGGTTGAAGCAAAAAAAAAAAAAAAAAAACCTGTCAAAAGATAAAATCTTCTCACAAAAATAGATTATAGTAGCAATTTATTTAAAAAAATGAAAAAGTTAAATAAAATATTCTAAATAAAAAAACAGCATCATCTCATAACAACATATATATCAAAAAAATGTCAAAAAACTCCTTAAAAGACAGATTATGAAGAACAGTAAGGCTCTACACCAATGGGTTCAGTGTCAGTATAAGTGCCAAACCGAGACACCACTGACGTATGCCATGTGTCTATTAAACTGGCCGAAACTGAGGATTTAGGAAGAGAAAACCGATTATATAGGTCTCAACGTGCGTCGGTGCGGTCTTCAGTCTACCATCAGCGTCTTCTATGAAGGAGGAGGAACTGAGGAAGAAGGAAAAGGCGTCGTGCCATTGTCTGCCATGAAAGAAGAAGAAAGTTACAGAGATGAAGAAGACGACGCGGAGAAGAAGAAGAGGAATGGGGGGTTATTAATTCATTTTGAGACAGCACCGTTTGACGCCATTCTATTATATATATTTTTTTAACATTCAAACCATAAACAACGTTGTTTCACTTATTTAAGTGAAATAGAGCCATTTTATATACATATATTCCAAAATATATATATATATATATATATAAAGAGATCGGATTGGTCAGTTTAGCAGTTTTCCAGGGGTTCAAACCGGTGCCGAACCGTCAATGTCGGTTTTCTCTCAATTCCTCTTGCCTGCTGACTGGTTCTTTGTTGGTTTTGGTTAGTTCCGTGCTCTAGCAGTCGGTCTAATTGGTTCACTGCTGGTTTGGTCAGTTCCTGTACACCTAGTAGTATATACAAGGCAAAAGATTTTTAAAGAAAATAATTTTTTTTTATAATTCGAGGGAAATATATATCCAAAATTGATGTTCTTTATAAACTTACAAGATGGATAGAGACGATGTTGAATCTCTTGTGCCATTATTGGTAGACTTCATTTAGTTTTGCATCAAAGTTTATCATCTATTCTTCTCTCAAGCCTGCATCACAATGGTTTGTAGGTATGTTAAATATTTCTATATGAAATAAATTTAAAATTTAGAAGATCTTGGAGAAAAATAATACTATCTCAAATATTTATTTTAAATCTAATGGATGATTTTTAAATTGAGCTAAGTGTTTAAAAATATTTCAAATATTTAAAAAGTCTAAAATTATTTTAAATGAGATTTTTTGTGTATTAATGAACCAAGCCTATTTTTAAGTAAGTCTCTTTAAATTTTAGAATCCAAAAATAATATAGTTTTAAATTTTTATTTTATTTAAATGATTTTATTTTTTTAGAAATAAAAAAATCTACTTACTTAGATGAATTTATTTCTCCTAAGCATTATTTATTAAAATTCATTCTTTTATTTTTGAAGAATATTCTTTTTGGATTAAGAATACAAATTTTTGTTTTAAAATTTAGCGTATTTCCCTTCCTTAAATATTTTCTTTATTTCTTATTTTCTTATTTCTCTATGTATTATTTTCACCCTTAGATAAAAAATGGGACACATTTACAGGTAGGATCGGATTGCCCAAAACCCTAATTCCTCCTCTCTTTCTTTTCCTTCTCCATCTCTCTCCCCATGTCATCCTTCTGCCTCACTCCCTTCCCGTCTTCCATTCTCTCACTCTAGCGACCTCTACTGCCGTCAATAGCTCCATCTCAGACTACCGTCACCGCTATGCTCTGTATGTGTGTGTGTGTGTGTATGTGTCAAGGGTTGAATTTTGGGAGATTAATCTGAATGAGTGTAGCTATATGGATGATGACAATCAATTGTAGTTGATTGTATGTGTGAATGTAATGTTGTTTAAGTGTAAATAGCTGGCCATGTCGTTTTGGGTAATACGTATGGTCTCATTAAATAGAACGGCATCGTTTGATGCTTTACTTGTAATCAGTCAATATGGCGTCGTGGTATCCTAACTGTAATAACAGACTCATTTCATGAATAAATAGAGGAATGGAAGGAAGGATCCCATATCCTGAATTTGATGCAAGAATCATCTCTCTCTCTGAATTACTTCTACTTCTCTTCTTCCTCTAGTTTTCTTGGAAAGTGACTTTCTCGAATTAGTCTATAGAAAGGGCCCATTACACACACACACACACTCTCTCTCTCTCTCTCTCTCTCTCTCTCTCTCTCTCTCTCTCTCTCTCTCTCTCTCTCGTCCCCTCTACATCTCACCCCGTTAATTTCTCTATTTTCTCTCTCGGTAGCTCCAGCAACGCCATGCACCACCTACAACCACCACGAGCAGCAGGGGCGTGACCTTGGGCTACGACTGGTTGAAAGAGTATGGGTGTTTGGTCTTTGGCATCCAACAGGGGCGCTTACTTGGCCTACTACTGGTTGAGGGAGTAGGGGCATTTGGCCGAATGGTCGCTTAGCATAACTTGAAATAAAAGCAAACTTTTTTACAAAATTTTTCGACCATATATCAAATAAAATATATTTTTACAAAATAATAATAGTTTAATAAGTTAATTTATGAAAGTTACATTCATTTAAAATATAATGTATAGTGCAAAGTCTTGTGTAGTTATCCTTATTCATCCTAAATTGGATTTGGAATCCAATAGGGCAATCTTGCTAGTACAAATGGGACTACCAATTGAAGGAAGGAAAATACTAAGGCCACCGCTGGGGGCCACCACTGGCCAATTTTTATTTTTTTATTTTCTTTTTCTTTTTCTTAATGATTAAGAAAATTTTTTTTAATATTAATATAAATTTTTTATATATTTTTTAAATATTTAAAATTATTAAAAAATGATTTGAAAAAAAAAAAACAAAAAAAAAGTTTTTTTAAGCCTAACGGTGGATCCAGCGGGAGCCACCAGCGATAAGTGTAGCATTGTCCTTGAAGGAAAAATAAAATAATTTAATCAATAGATTTGAAAAGTAGTGCTCTTTATTTTTTCTTTCTTTTTGGAGGGTTTTAATATGCATTAGACTTATATATGATAATATTATTGTTGTATATGAAAGTATGCACACCATGCAAACTTGAATGAAAGGCAGAACAGAAGGCTACATCACACTCATATCTAGTAAGTATGTACTGTTAGTTATTTCATTCTTATAAATGGGATCCCATAGAGAAATTTCAAGCCTTTAAGAGGAATCAGATAGAGGGACCTCCTTTCCCCTTATTTATTCATTCTTAATTTGTTCAGAAGTTTTAAGTTGTATATTGAACAATGCTAAGGAAAAAGACCATATATCAGGGACACCTTTTGCTCGAGGTTCTTTACAAATTAACCATTTATATTTATATTTTTCCAGATGCCAACCTTCTTTTCTACAAGGCTAATTTCTAGAATGGGGCAAGTTTTTCAGATTTCTTGAAACATGAATATGCATCAGGTAAAATATTGATTCTAAAAAAAAATCAATCTTCTTTAGCAGAAACACCAGACAAGAAATCAAGGATATTATCTTGGCAACAATATGAATTAGAGCTACAAAGTCATGAGAAATATTTGGGTTTATCTTCATATGTGGGCAATACAAATCAAAAGCCTTCAATTCAATACTATACAAGATTAGAAATAAGAGGAGTAATTGGAAGGTGAAATTCTTATCACAAGCAGGTAAAGAGATCTTCCTCAAATCTGTTATTCAGGCTATACCCCCATATAGCATTGGAATTTTCTAGATATCAGCAGTTTTATTGAAGGAGATTAATAGAGTTATGCAAAACTTCTGGGAGAGACAAAAAAATCATTTGTTAAACTGGCAGCAGTTAGGAAAGACTAAGAGTGTAGGTGGCCTTGGTTTTAAGGACTTCGAAAATTTTAATCTAACCTTGCTAGCAAAGTAGGTATGGAGGCTAATTCATCATCCACAGTCATTGGCATCAATGGTTTTAAAGTCTAAATACTTTCTTTGAATAGATTTTCTCAATGCTATTATGGGAGGCAATGTATCCTTTATATGGAAGAGTATAGTGGCAACTAAATAGCTTTTAAAAGAAGGCTTGATATGGAAAATAGAGAATGGAGAATCAGTGAAGATATGACAAGATAAATGGGCTCCTAGACCCCCTTCTTTCAGGATTCAAACTCTAGTGAGGCTATTGGATGAAAATGCAAAGATCAAAGAATTGATAGACAATGACTCAAAGCATTGGAATCTTCCTTTATTGAAAGAACTCTTCTCTGATATTGATTATGAGATTATTAGTAGACTTCCCATAAGTCTATGTAATAGTTCAGATAGGTTGGCTTGGAGGTGTACTATAGATGGTAAATTTTCAATTAAAAGTGCATACCATCTACAAAGAGAAATCATAGAAAGAAGGAAGTGGCAATCATCCAGCAATAACTTTAACTTAGAGATCTAGCAAAAAATATGGAAGCTAAAAGTTCCAAATTCTGTCGAAGTCTTTCTTTGGAGGGTTAGTCATGAGGCTCTTCCCATAAAACTTAACCTGTTTAAAAGAAATGTGGTGAATTCACCTAACTATCCTTTATCTTTGTAGAAACTATAGTACATGCTTTGTGGAGCTGTAGGTCAGTTTAGGATGTGTGGGGCTCATGTTCAAGAAGATTACAGAAGTGTAGTGTTGAGGATATCCCATTCAAGGATTTGCTCACTTATTTCTATTCATCCATGAAAGAAGAGGAACTAGAAAAGATAGTAATAACAACTCATCATATATAAAGAAGAAGGAATATTTGTCTTTGAAGAAAGATTCATAGCTTTTGGAAAACTGGTTCTCCATTCACACCAAGCACATGATGATAATGGAAAATCACTGCAAAAGGTTACCATTAGTGTAGGAGAATAGATCACCAATGGACCGCACCTCCCCCCAACACTTATAAGATTAATTTTGATGTAGCTATTGATAAAACCCAATGCAAAGTTGGAATAGGAGTCATTGTAAGAAACTAGGAAGGTAGAGTACTAGCAACACTAACATCATCTCGGGAGATATTTCTAGATGCACAGTTGGGGGAATCCATTGGAGCTCTAAAACTCATTATTCTTTGCAATGAACTGGGACTGCAACAAGTAATACTCAAAGGAGATGCATTGTTAGCGGTTAATGCTATCAAAAGCTTTGAGTGGAAATGGAATTCAGTGGGGTTGATAATAAAAGATGTCAAAAATTTGTTGGGAAAGGTGAATTACTGGTCTATTAGGCATGTTCCTAGGAGTATTAATAATGTTTCTCATGTGTTAGGAAAGAATGCTTTAGAACCCTTTAAGAAGAGTATTCAATTAGTGGAGATTTCTCCTTCTATACATTTTTTGGTTAATGAGAATCAATAAGATCAGTCCTTTTCTTAAAAAAGAAAAATATTATTTTCAGTTAATTTTTCTTAATTCACCTAAAAGAAAATATTCAATCCCAATATAAAAGAGAGTAATATTAAATACAATATTAGAATTATGTGTAAGTCTCACGTATTGCTTTTCAAAAAAAAGGAGTCCACAATTAAAAATAATATATATTTTTTTTCATTTAGTTTGCTAAACTTGCAAACTTTAGGATTCCAAATATTATTTTTCATATAAAAATAGTATACTCACAAAGTGACGTGCCCTTATGTGATTTGTTAAATCTACTTTAATATAAAAGTCATTTTATAATTTAACCTACTATATCTAACCACATTATTTTATAAATTTAATTTTATACCATTCCTTTATAGTTAAATCATATTTTTACATATAGTCAGTATTAAAAAGAAAGGAAAGATAAAACGTTTTAGCATATAGTGCACTGGCCCAGTTGTTATAAGCCCTATTCCATAAGTTGAAAAAGGAATTATTAGGTAATCTCTAAACGCGGGTATGACAATGATACTCCGGACCCATCACAACAGCCATGGCCCATGACATTAAAGTTTACTTTTTCCATTTCCGGCTTTCCATTCTCATCCAGATCTCATTACCCAGGGTTTGACAATACAACAAAGATTTCCATATTTGAAGGCATAAACTAATTTTTGTCACAAACAGTACTACTACTCCACACACGTTTATACCATTTAATTTGGGTTGGAAAATGATACTATACTTGTTGAGTTTGTCCATTTAGTTTGATGGTTCATGTAATTTATTTTATTTTTTTAATATTTTTTACATAATAATTAAGGAATTGAGTATTAATGTATCAGTTTTTTTTTTAATATTTGGAAAAAAAAACAAAAGAGAAAAGAAAAGTGCAATTTGTACTAGGAGTCTACGAGCACAAGTAAACAAACTTAGGTGGCATAGTAGCACTATCCATTTGGGTTTGCCTTATATTTGACAATGTTAAAGTATATATTTCATCTCAACTCAATAACCACTTTACTTATAATTATTTCAACAGTGGACTTTTTATTTTATTTTTATTTGAAAAAACAACAACTATCACTACTACAGATGAAGTGGACTTATAGATAGGGAGAGTATAAAGATCCCATAAAATTTTCTTTGAGGTATTCCATTGATTTAATGAAAATTTTCTAAAATTTATAAAGTTAGGCGACTTGTGCCATGCACAAAGATAGCTAATTTATTAAATAAAACTTCTATATAACTAATAGAACAATTAAGGGTAGAGAGGGATCAAAGTAATTTTGACAATCAAGAATCATAACTAATTAATTAATTATATGCACTTTTGATTCTACATGCCTTGGCTCATGTCCCGGACATGCAGCAGGCACCCATGGAGGCTACTAGCGGAGCGTAGTCCCTGGGTGTAGGCCTGCACATTCCTTTGCGCTCCCATGCTTACCCCAGTACCACTCAGCGAGGTGATAGGCACGCCATCAGCACATAGCTCGAACTCGTGCCTTGCAGGCAAGGCCAATGGCATACCTACTAGGCATGCCATCCAGCGCACAGGTCCAGCCCGTGCCTTGCAGCCCCAGCGTCCATACCATCAACTTGGGCCATGCATGCCATCGCCCAGGCCACCAGCCCAGGCCGTGTAAGACCAGCGCCCAAGCCACCTGACTGGGTCT
Organism: Carya illinoinensis; assembly: GCF_018687715.1. Taxonomy (NCBI): domain Eukaryota; kingdom Viridiplantae; phylum Streptophyta; class Magnoliopsida; order Fagales; family Juglandaceae; genus Carya; species Carya illinoinensis. The sequence continues at coordinate 2,440,354 of NC_056762.1, forward strand.
CATAGTAGTAGCACGACATCGCTCTGTCCCCACCATTAGGCCTAAGCATGGCACCATACCATGCCCACCATCAGCAGGCCACGCACAGCACCATGTCGTGCCCACCACCAGGCCAACGCATGACACCATGCCATACCATTCAGCCAACCATCGGACCGAACCAGGACTAGCCCAGCCGTGGGCCATGCACCATTCTTACCCACCATGGGCCTTGCATGCCACAGCCACCATAGGGCCTTTTATCCATTATGTTTATTTTATTTATTTGTTTTATTTATCTAATTTAATAATTTGCTAAGGACCTTTTGGGAGTTTTCTATTTGTAAGTTCTATAAATAAGACCCTTAGTCATTTCATTTGCATTTTTTGAACATTTGATATTTGCCTTGTATGGCCGGTCATTGTGCCTAGGATTATCTATTCGGTGCTTAGCACTAGGGTTTCTTGGGGTGCAATTCATGAATCTCCAAGGAGAAAGATCACATCTTGTAATTCATGAATATGTGTGATTCTATTTATCTTTATTTGTCATTTGAGGTTTCTTTTCAATCTTTGTGCAATTCGTGAATCAAAGTTGATTGGATTATCTTTTGTTCTTTGGAATTTATCTTTGTTATTGTTATGGAGTGTTGTTGATTAGAGTGGCATTGTGTGGACTCGAAATCTTCATTGGGATTTTTGGATCTGTGATTGAGTTCTTCAAGTTATTCTTGTGATCATGCATTTTCTTGCATGGTCATAAATTTTCCTTGAGAATTCTTGAAGTTACCCTTTTGCCAAACATAATATTCGGCCAACCCTAGCCCCACCATTTACCTTACACGCCTACACCACTTTCCATAGTCGACCATCAATCAAAATCCTAATTACCATATTGAGCCATTCGGCCATAGCCTAATTGGATTGACCGAAACCCTACTTCCCATATTACCCCCACCATATCTTTCCATATATTATTTGATTAGTCATTATCCCTTAATTGACTCAATATAATTTCATCCCCAACCAAATCAAATCCAACCCTTATCCTTTATCCCTATATTCGATCAACCCATTACAAATCAAAATTCAAATTTCAATCCAAATAATTTAGGAGATCACCATCCATCTAAGCCCTTGCCGAATCCCATCACTACCCTTGGCCAAAACACACATCCAACCCTAGCCTCATTCACCCACCTTCCAACCTTAAACAACTCAAGTGGCGCCTAACACCCAAGAGAGACCTTGCCGTGCCCCATTACCACCATACCCGAGATCACCATAGCCTATACACCGCTATTATTCCCACCACTAAACACTAGCCTCCATTCATCAAAGCTCCCATATTGGGCTACAAGTGGTTAAGACCAAGCAAATAAGTCCATTCGGTCAATCAAGGAGCAACAAGGAGAGGATAGACCCCTTAGTGTGTAAGGGCTTGACCGAGGTCCCCAACACGGTTCCCTGCATTGCCCTTACTCGGACAGGACGGTGGACGCAGGGCGGTGGGGACATTATCCCGCGGCCCACTCCTATTTATTAGGAGATTAGATTTAGCAAGTGAGATGAGATATAAAATTCTTATCTCACTTCATTTCATCATTATAACTTTTTAAAATTTTTACACAAAATATAATAAACAATTCAATTTTTTTAAATTTCAATTTAAGTTTTTAAAATTTTAAAATAAAAATAATATTTTAAATTTTCATCTAAAACTAAAAATTCTAATTTCTAAAACTACCCAGTCTCGAGCAAAATACAATACCGGAAAAAAAAAAAATATCCTTACTTTTTTCAAGTTAGATTTCTAACAGATAAGAGCATCCCCATCCGGGTATGCATATGAGAGTTTTCCCTATAATTTAGGGAATTATTTAGGGTTTTGCTCAAAAAGCCCTCCCCAATCCGATCCCCATTTTGCGATCTCTGTTTCCAGTCTGTACAAGAGTTCTCCATCTTTATTGAAGTACTGTACATTCGTATCGTGTATTTGGCTCCAACATTCTCCCCTTCCGTCCCGTGTCTTCTTCTCTCTCGCTAGGGTAAACGGTTTGCTTCCTCCCTCGCACTTCAAGGACCATCGATTGTAGATTGAATCGCCAATTTTTGTAAGTGAAAAACGTTGAATTTCTCCATCAAGTTGTTTGTCTTCCCCAAATTTTCTTCTATTTCTCTTTTCCTCTCTCTCTCTCTCTCTCTCTCTCTCTCTCTCTCTCTCTCTCTCTCTCTCTCTCTCTCTCTCTCTTTCTCTCTCTTCCCCTTTTTCTTCCTCCTGACGCCATGATCAAGTCTGTGAAAGATGAAAATTCATCAGTAAGCTATGTGGCTTGATGAATTTAAAGTTATATTGATGAAATTTTAGGTCTTGATTATTTCTTTATCGCAGCTCTTGTTATTCTCTAATCTCGGTGTTGGGTGTAATTTGCAGGTAGTTTTTTTCAAGTTCTCTGTGTGTGTGCATGTGCGCGCGTGCGTGCTACTTTCTGATTTAAAAATGTAGCTTTAATGAGATTTGTAGTAGCATAATATACATGTCAGCCCCATTATCTCTCACATGGTGTATTTGGCATGAATAAAATGCATGGATTTATAGTCACTAAACACTCTACTGAAGAAGTTAAAGATGATGTTTTGAGATTCTTGTTTGATTGATTGATAGCAACTACTAGTGGAACCTCTTCATTTTGGATTTTATGGACCTTTGTAATGTTAGATCTTAAGTTTCACTTTGATTGGGATCGTGTACATCTTCTTTACTTAAGTGCTTGCTGCTTGTCAAACGAAAACATGACACTTTTTTAATTCAGTCTTTTGTGTAAAGCAGTTGACTAGCCATAAACTTGTATGTCTATATTACAATAATTTCTAAATGATTAATCAATAGAGATGGTGAGTTTGTAACAATAGGCTTAGCTCACTTATCAAAAGGGGAAAAAAATCTCCAGCTAAGCTATCTTTTTCTCTGTCCTCTCTATTTTTTCCTTCCTCTGTTTCAAGGTTGTATGAGTTCTGCATATCAAAACTCAAGTCTCTTTTAGAATGTTTCAAGGATAACATTCTTGGTCTCCCTACTTTCTAGAATGTAGGCTCTCCCTACTATTTCAAGGATAACTCATGTCTTTTTTGTTTTGTTTTTTTTGTTTTTTTTTTTTTTGAATCTGCAGATTTCTTTAACATTCACAGTGCTTTTCTTTTCCTTGTAGTTCTTGTTTTTTTTTTTTTTTTTTTTAAATCATGGCTGGAGATGCATGCAGTTGGTTTCCTTATTCTTATTGATCATATCTAATTGGCATAATACCGTTGCAAATGTTTTTGAGATATTGATAACGTGACAACCTAGTTTTTATTGGATTTCCAATTTTTCATTGAATTGAATCACTTAGGTTAATCACTCAGGTAATTAAACATCTTTGCTACTCTTCCCCATTTTATGTGTTTGGTTCTTTTACATTGTTATTTACATATGTTTTGTTATTGATTGTAATTTTTTTTTTTCCGGGATCTAGATTGATTTATGGGGTGATATTTGTTGCTTTGTCATGTTTTTTTGTGCATTCCTTTTACATATATATATATATATATATATATGATCTAAGAGATATGTGGTAAAAGAACGAATATATTAGCTATATATTCGATTGAGCATGGTTTCCTTATTCTGGTTTTTAGTTTACAATATCTTTAAATGTTTGGTTTTTACCTGAAATAAAATTTACATCCAATCATATAGCTTAAGCGGTTTCATGAGCAGTAATTTTAACATATATGTGCCTAAATGGCCCAAGGCACAATCACTGATAATGTAACTTGAGAAAAGAAATTTCATCTCAAAGCAATGATCAGTCATATATGCTTATCAAACATGGAAGTGGTTAAACTTATAAACTGGACCCTGGAATGAATTGACTCGTGCATGTATTGCCCCTCTCTTGATTATCATTGGAAGACCCCATTTTTTTTATATAAGTATCATTGGTCAACTGCATTTTTATTTTATTTTAGCTATGTGCACTTTCATTGCTCTTTCCAAAGGGTAATTTGTTCTGTGTTGTTAGGTCATTTGCAATATTTCGTATCTCTTGGGGAAGGGGGCTGTTATTAGGCTGTGATGATGGTGTTATTGTGCTAGTTAATTCATAAGTGTTAATGGGGCCTCATCGATATGGCGGGGTAATCCTCACCTGGATGACCATATTGCAGTTTGTGGTACATTCCAAAAAAGGCAATCGGGGTTTGGGTGGGGTTTTGCAGCCATTCGATGTTGGGCTCCTTTCTTACGCACGCTGTTAATAATTACACCATTCTGAGCCCCATTTATTAATATATTCGATATAAATTGACTAGATGGGGATGCTCTTATTTAGGCTTATTATGATTTGCATGCTGTTTGGTTGTTGTTTTGTGTTATGTTGTGATATAGAAGTAATGTGAAAACTAATGGAACTTGGCTGTGATGATGACAAAGTTTGGTGGGCATATAGGAAATTTATGGTCATTTCCTCAATGGCTAAGTAACCCGGATGGCCAACAAGTATTGACAACCGGTTGTTGCAGCCATGAGTGGGTGACCAAATTTTCAAGATGTCACCATTCGGTTCCTGAGCCGGCGACCCTGACTAAACCCGAAACTTCAAAGTTTCATGTTCTAACATTTCAATGCTTTTTTAGAGATGAGAGAAAAATTTAGAACTCAGAAAGATGAAATATACACTTTTGGAGGAGTCACGCGCTCAAGAGAAAGAGTTTTATCGTCTTCAGGCCAAGAAGATGGAGTATGACAATGAAAAAGAAGAAAAAAATTGCGTCTCAAGGATGACACACTAAGCTTGGAGGCCGAGAAGATGATAATTGATCGGGAAAAAGAGCTAAATAAAATCCGTCAAGAGGACGAAAGACTCAGTTGGAGGCGCAGAAAATAGAGCTCGAATTGAAGGAAGCATATCAGCGCATTATGATAATGGATGTGAGTGTCATGCCAGAAATGCAGCGGTTATATTTCCAGCAACTCCTGAGGGAAATTATGGTGAGACGCAATGCTCCAGTGGTTATATTAGATAAGACACTTTTTTTTTTAAAAAAAAGAGGACAGTACCCTAATTTTATTGATTATCCTCGCTTATGGCGGAGGAATACCTTGTACATATAGCGAAACTTGGGAGCTACAAGGAGAAAAATAAAGGGCCAAACCCAAGTTCCTAAAAAGAAATAAAGACCTTATATAGATATTACAATAAAAGAAGGAAAAACCTATAAAATTTAATGCCTAATAGTAGGAAGACCAACAGTGTCTTATCTAAAATATAAAATTTAGATAAGACATGAGGGATGCAAATCACTACTAAAGAATAAATCCAAGTACTGTTGGTATAACATGGAGAATGGTATTTGTTATCTCCTCCCACTTATCTCATTTTGTAGTTCATTATACTGGCAGGTCTCTAGCTGCTTGTGAGCTACTTTATAACGCCGGATACAGAAACCTTTTCTGGGTGCAAGGTGGCCTGGAAGCTGCAGAAGAGGAGGTATTTGATATGAGAAGGAGAGGCCTTCCCTTTTTATTATCGATTTGTTTCCTGCTCATTTTTGTTCCTTTTCTGTCAACCAAATATGAATAAGGGAAGATACCAACACTCATTTTATGTGGAGCAGGATCTTGTTATCGAAGGTCCTCAACCTCTTAAATTTGCTGGAATTGTTGGGGTTTCTGAGTTTCTTGGGTAACTATTTATTACTTTTCCTATTTTCCTTTGGAATTGTATAATAAACAATCGCTATGAGACAATATAGTACATGCTATAGTCTGTAAGTTACCCAGCTGTGAGAAATTATAGTACGCCTCATTCATATGGAAATATATAAAATTCCATACTACAGGTTAGTACACATTATACTACATGCAAGTTTTCCAGCACCCAGTCTCACCTGGCACTTGTCCTTTGGGTTAGAAAATGATACTGGTACGATCCACTTCTGATCTACTTCATAAAGAAAAATGCATCCACAGCTGATCTCTAGACTGCCATAGATGAATTATCCAGTAGATGCCAGTAGATCCGATTTGGCATTATTATCAGATAATGGTTCTACTTCCTCTGAACAATGAAAAGCAAGGGCTGGTCTTGTTGCTGGTTGATGTCCCATATCTGAGTACAATGGTGCTTCCATAAGAATGGAGAGTGTGGGTTTGGTTGTGGGTTGAAGACCTACTGAGGGCACGTGTTAACCTGTCAATATTTCAGAAACTTAGTTTGAATATTTGATTCAACTAAAAGAGAGCGCGGTTTGCAGTTCTGGATCACCTTTTGGAGACGAGTTTGCCAATGATCGCAAATTTTCCTTGCCGAGTACTTCAAGAAGCCAAAATACATATTTGCTTTTCAATAATGTATACCCCCATATTACATCTTTTCCGATGCGTTTGAATCGTCAAATTTCATCACTTTTTTTTTTTTGGTCTACCATGTGCTGTTTTGGAGCTAATCAAGAGTGATTGTCTATGCAAATTTTGTTGAAATCTTTGTGGAGTTGCTAAAAGTTTACATTTGATTGCCTTGTATTGTATAGCTTCTGTTAGCGCTATTGCCGGATAATTTATCCTTGTTTCCTTTATCTGAGCTCAAGACAATTTATGGACGTGTCCACTAACTCTCGGTTACATATATTTATTCCTGTGGCATCAATAGAAGATGAGAGAGAATAGGTTAGTTACCAATGCTGAGTTTATCTCTGGTGACAAGTGTGTTTATTTGCATTTTCCAATGTTCAACGCATAAGCCTTGTAAATTAGCTCTGGTAGAGTAATATTTTTCCCTTTCATGCTGAGCTCAACGCAGATGAGGTTCAGAACATGTAAATTCGAGCGTTGTCCACACACGCAGCTATTTGGGAGTTGGATATTCCCAAATGTAGGCAAAGGATAGGTAGATTATTATTTGAGATTAAAACATTACACATTCAAACACACCTATATACCTATTTGGGAGATTGGTTATCCCTAAAATATGCAGAGAGAATTGAAGATTCTCAATTGACATTAAACATTAAATGTCTTTATACGAAAATTCAAATAAAAACATCAGAGTTCATTATTCGAAAATGCTCCATGGGACGGCTGTTGATCAAGTATCATCATTTGTTTTGTCCAACTGGAAAGCGCCGTTTGGCATTGACGATTAGGTGAGCTATCCTATGCATTGTGATGCCGAAAACTTCTGACATATCCAGATCTTTAGGTGTAGTGCCAGGAGGTAGCTCCCAATCAAAGCTGTGGAGAAGTTGAGCCAGAGCGAGCTCTATAGTTGCTTCTCCAAATGCGATAGCTGGGCAAATTCTTCGTCCAGCGCCAAATGGTATCAACTCGAAATGCTGCCCCTTGAAGTCGATGGTGCTATCCATAAATCTTTCTGGTTCAAATGCATTTGGATTTTCCCAGGATCCTGGGTCTCTGCCTATTGCCCAGGCATTGACGAAAAACCGTGTTTTGGATGGAATATTGTAGCCATCAATACTAATATCTTCCATGGATTCTCTAGGAACTAGTACTGGAGCAGGAGGATGCAACCGAAAGATTTCTTTGATGACAGCTTTAATGTAGTGCAACTGGGGCAGATCACTCTGTAAAACAACTTCTCTATCTCCGACGACGCTTCGTACTTCGGCTTGTGCTCTTTCCATGACTTTTGGGTTCATGATAAGCTCTGTCATTCCCCAGTCAAGGGTGATGAACGTTGTATCAGTTCCAGCAGCAAACATATCCTGCATAAACAGTAATGATACTAATCTTATTTTAATCTGTATGACAAAAATCATTCATACTCATTAAGTTGGGACTTTTATAGCTGTAAAAGAGAATCTTCACCGACCAAGATGATAGCCTTTATGTTGTCTGTGGTAAGTGGCATTTCATCATATGAATTCTTCTGTAGATCGAGTAACACATCCACAAGGTCCTTGTGCTCCTCTGTCTCTCTTTTGGGATCACGATGTTCAGTCAAAAACAAGTCGAAAAGTTGATCAAAGCGTCGAAAATTATCTTGAAGTCTGGATTTCATGCCTGTTAAACTGTGTAAAAATTCCATGGAAGGGAAGAAATCTCCAAGGCTAAACCCTCCAAGCAATTCCTGAAACTCCTCCAGCATCTTTTGAAACCCATGCTGATCGTATTCTCCTCCTCCCGAGAAATCCCTTCCGAATGCAACCCGACAAAGAACATCATTTGCGTATAGTCCAAGGATCTTGGATAGATCGGTGGTGCCAGGATAGAACTCTGCAATTCGACGAACCAAAGGAGCTACTTCTTCTTCTCTAACAAAGCTATATGATTGAACTCTTCTGACACTAAGTAGTTCAAGTATGCATATTTTTCGAATATGCCTCCAATAAGCACCATAGGGGGAGAAGGCAACGTCGGTGCAATTGTAAAGCAGATGTTTTGCTGAAAAGATTTGTGGACGACTCGACAGCGCAAGATCGTGGGTTTTCATGGCTTCCTTGGCCAGTCGAGCCGATGAAACTACCACTGTTGGGATCTCACCAAGTTTTAAGAAAATTATTGAACCATACTTCTTTGCTAGCTTATGGAGAGAGAGATGAGGCATGTTGCCCAGCTGGTGAAGGTTTCCAATGATGGGCAGCTTTGGAGGGCTTGGTGGGAGGTTGGATCTTTTCCTTGACTTCTGCTTGAAGAAAAACTTGAGCAACACTGCTAGGAAAATGGATGCAAAGAGCAACATGAAGGGTTGGAAGCTTTCCTTTAGCCATTGCAGAGAAGCCATGAGAGTTTTCATAAGCATGAGTATATGGTTGTAGACTGGGGTCATCCATATATCTTTGTAGCTGTGGCTTTGAGATTTTCTCTAGTGATTTTTTTTTTTTGTTTCCCCTTTTTGGTGTTTACTCTTTTCCATGTTTTCCTCTCATGCCATAGGCGAAGTGCAGAGGTGACATAAGTGATCGGGACTGACAGTAACAGATGAGACACTGAAATTTGAGCAATTGAGCCCTTTTCTTCATGGGACGAGCGGCAGCTTGCATTGGGTCTAAAAAATTCCACTGTCATTCATATTTTCCAGCATTCCAGTTCAGCCAAGACTTTTTAATTTCCATAGTTAAGTCAATATTGGAATATTTCCGGTTGCGAATAAGAAGCGGGACCATAAATTGCCTGTAATTTCCAATAAGAGTTGTTTTTCTTTGTAATATTCTAAGAGTTTTCATTATTATAAATAGAGAATGTTTTAGTTGAAAAAAATTTTCAACGTAAACTCATAAATTGACATGATTTTAGGGATGTAAATGATCAATTTGTTCAATAGCTCGTTCGGTACTCATTTAATTAAATTCGAATCGAATTAGACTTGTGAAAAAAAAAACAAAAAAAACTTGCCCATAGAAGCAAATACCCGCTCGATTAATAAATGATACATACCCGACAAAACTTGACTTGACTCGACTCGACTAAGGCTCTTTAAACTCCTAATTTATGCTCAATTTGACTTGATTAAAACACATTCATATATTGATAAATACACACATGTACACACACACACACACACATATATATATATATGTATTAGCTAATAATATAAACATAGCACTTTTATAATTGAATATAAAATACATAACCTAATTACTTATTTCTATATATTAAATATACTTCATAACTATATTTTATGATTTGTACAATAATTAGTCGATAAGATTTAATTATTTCATATATTAGTATGTAGGAACCATATATGAAATTGGGAACCATAAATGAAATAAATATATGCTATCATATTATGTGTATGTATTAATAATTTATGTAGGCATATAATATATTGTTATTATGATCAACTAATTAGATATTAATTATTTATAATATTTTAAAATCTTATAATTTAATAGATGTTTTACTTATTAACTGTACAAATTCAATATTAGATTTTTTATTTTTTCTATTTATCTAATGTATTTATTATTAAATCTTATTAAAAAAATAAACAATTTGAACCGAGACATATGTACCCTGGACATATGTACTTCACCAACCTCCTTAGTCAAGATCATCAACTCAACCCCACTTAAGGTGGGCAAAGTGGAACCTCTCCGGTGAGCCTTGATAACTCTCCACCCCTACCCCCTAACAAGCCTATCGGCGTTAGGAAATCAGTCAAGGGTCCGAACTTCATCCCCGAAGAAGACAAGTTACTTGTTTTTGAATGCCTGAATTATAGTCTTGATGCCGTCTAGGGAATAGATCAAAAACACTCCCAAGTGAAGGAGGATCCAAAGCGAAGGAAGACGATGTCCCCGTCCCTGACCCCGACTCGATGTTCGAGTGCTGCAGTAGATTCAGTCTTTGATCTTGAGGCGGATAATGTGATGGAGAATGAGGTGATCAAATTGGACCGACCAATGGGAAGGAAAGTTGAGAAAGGAAAATGAAATGCCCAAGGCAGGCAGGCAGAGGAAAATTTAGAACTCAGAAAGATGAAATATACGCTTTTGGAGGATTCACGCGCTCAAGAGAAAGAGTTTTATCGTCTTAAGGCCAAGAAGATGGAGTATGACAAGGAAAAAGAGGAAAAAAATTATGTCTCAAGGATAACAGACTGAGATTGGAGGCCGAGAAGATGATAATTGATCGGGAAAAAAAGCTAAATAAAATCTGTCAAGAGAACGAAAGACTCAGGTTGGAGGCGCAGAAAGTAGAGCTTGAATTGAAGGAAGCAGATCAACGCATTATGATGATGGATGTGAGTGCCATGCCAGAAATGCAGCGGTTATATTTGAGACGCAATGCTACAGCAGATTTGAATTGATTGAATATATTTTTGAAAAAAGTTGTATTTCTTATTTTATATTTCGGACAATGATAGATGAGTAAAAAGTAATGTGAATATTTTTTTGTATTTTTATTGTGGTGTAAATTGATATTTTTGTGTAAGAAAATTGGCCATTATAATTTCAGAAACAATTACAAATTACCTCAAATATAGTCCACTATTATACTCAAGAAAATACGAGGCCAAATTTGATTACCATTAATATAGTCACTACCAACAATAAGGAAATACAAATGCAAAGCAGATTAACTAAAATATAGTAAAAAATAACATGAAGGAAATACCATACTATAATGCGACATGCCTAATGTTAGGAATATAATAGCTATTGATGTTAAATTAGATCTTCTTGGAGCTGATAATGTGCCGAGCTGTCTCTAATATCATGATGACGCTTGATGAAGTCCGTAAACTCAGTTGTATGATTGTGCGACAATTCCGAGAGATCATCATCAAGTTGATCATACTCAATGTTTGGACCCTCACTATCATCACGCTCGTCTTCAATGATCATATTATGTAGAATAACATATGTTTTCATTATATTTATTAGTTCCTTCACTTTAAACATTCGGGAAGGTCCACGAATGATAGCAAATCGTTGTTGAAGTACCCCGAATGCATACTTGACATCTTTTCTTGCGGATTCTTGTGCTTTCACAAAATTTTTCTTCTTATTCCCTAAGGGTGATGAAATCCTCTTCAAAAAAGTTTGCCACTTGGGATAAATATCGTTTGCAAGGTAATACCTCATAATATAGTCATTGCTATTGATTGTGTAATTGACTGGGGGAGCACGCCCTGGGACAAGTTCCGTGAAAATAAAATATCTCTCTAGCACATTAATGTCGTTATGTGAACCGCGTATGCCAAAAAATACATACCATATCCAGAGATCATATGAAGCAACTGCTTTTAAAATAATAGTTGGTTCACGAATGTGGTTGGAGTACATACCTTTCGAGGTTGCGGGACAATTTTTTCACTTCCAATGCATGCAGTCAATGCTTTCCAGCATTCCTGGGAATCCCTGTTGTTCCGTAACAGCAAGCAATCGGGTAATATCATTGGCATTTGGAGACTGCAGATATTCATTTGAAAAAATACTTACTATTGTCTTAGAAAATTTTTTTAGGCTCTCCATTGCGGTGCTTTCACCAATACGTATGTATTCATTCATAAAATCTCCAGTCACCCCATACACTAGCATTCTAAGTGTTGTGGTTATCTTTTGCATAGAAGATAAACTGAGTCTTCCGGCATTATCTCTTATCTGGACGAAGTACGGCTCGTAAGACTCTACCTCATTTAGAATACGGAGAAATAGGGGACGGATCATCCGAAATCTCCCTCGAAATAGATTCGAGGGATATACTGGATTTTCTATAAAATAATCGCGAAATAGACACACATGCCCTTGAATATGATCACGTAGAATAAATTTACGACGTTGGCGATTGTCACAATGCCTCGATGACTGTCTATCAGCCTCGTCATTAAGAACAACATCGCAATCATCTTCAGATGATACGTATGTCAGCAATTTGCAAAAGAAGGTACGAGTCATTTGATCAAGGGAGTGGCAGATTAGGGGAGACTATTGAATTTCGGTTCTATAGATCAAATAAGACTTGAGTTTGTAAGAATGTAAATGCTAGCAATATGCGTATTTATAGAAGAAAAAGTTATCGTTACATATAGGACAAAAAATGTTACTGTTTGAAAGAATATAAAAAAAGTTACCGTTAGAGAAAAGACAAAAAATGTTACCATTGGAGAAATGACAAAAAATATTACTGTTATAGAAATGAAAAAAAAAATTATTTTCAATATGTGACTATATATTACGATTAGAGAAAATGATAAAAAGTACTAAATAAAAAATAGCCATCACATTAGAAAATGCACATATTAACAAAAAAAAATTACTATTTTTATTATAGGAATTTCGGTTTGAAAAATAATACTGTATTGGATAGTCAAGATTGTATAAATATTTAGTAGAAAGTGATATTTGAAAAGAAGATAATAAGATAAAAGAGTTAGAAGTTAAGATTATATATGGAAGAGAGAGAAAAAGGTAGGGGTGTACAGGAACCAACCAAACCGGCCGTGAACCGATTAGACCGACGGCCGGAACTAGCAAAGAACCGGTCGGCGGGCGAGAGGAATTGAAGGAAAACCGACATCGGCGGTTCGGCACCAGTTTGAACCCTTGGGAAACCGCTGAACCGACCGATCCGGTCTATTTATATTTTTTTAAAAATATATGTATATAAAACGCCGCCGTTTCACTTAAATAAGTGAAACAACGTTGTTTAGGACATGAATGTTAAAAAAAAAAATAATAGAACGGCGCAAACGATGCCATTTCAAAATGAGTTAATAACCCCCCCCCCCCCCACCCCTCTTCTTCTTCCCTGCGCCATCTTCTTCCGTTCTTCCTCTATGCAACCTCTTTCTTCATCCATAGCAGACGACGGCACGAGTCTTTATCACTCTTCCTCAGTTCTTCCTCCTTCAGAAAAGACGCCGACGGTAGACCGACCACAGCGCCAACGCAAATCGAGACCGATATGATTGGTTTTCTCTCTCCAAACCTTCGGTTTCGGCCGGTTTAATAAAGACATGGAAGAGGTCGGTAGTGTCTCGGGGTGGCGCCAAAACAGATGCCAAACCCATCGATGTACAGCCCTAGAAAAAAGTAATAAAAAAATAATAAAGAAATATTATTTAATAGAATAAAGATAGAGATGAGAAATGAGATGTAGGAAGTTTTTAGAAGATAAATAAAATTTAGAGATAAATTTTAAAAAATATAATTTTGAGTTAAATTATAGTAAAATTTTACTGGGATGGATGGGATGCTCTAAACAATTCCAAATCCGTACTTTCAGTTTCACAGTCTCCCCCAAGATAATGGAAGCTCTGGGACTTCCCATTCTCAATTCTCTTAACATTTCATTCTCCAATTTTCAAGTCCAAAATGTTTCCAAAAGTTTGAAAAGAACACATTATTTCAGTTCCTTAGAGCTATCTTCTCTGAAACCCAGACCCTTTTGTTACAGTTCGTCAGAGCTGTCTTCTCTAAAACTCAGACCCTCAAGCGGAGGAACACACCTTTTGGCATGTAAAGATTCTAAATTTTCCAAGCCCTAATGAACGGGCTTCATTTGATTATTTGTTGGTGTTTTGCTTCTCTGTAGTTTGGTCGAGAGAGAGAGTAAAAAATGATTTTTTTTCCCATTTATATGTCTTTAACATTTTATTTTTATTTTTTTAAAATGAATTTTCGACTTGAGAAGAGAGTTTGTGGTGGCAACAATTTTATGAAATATGAAAAATTTTCTAGGATCCATTTTCGGGGTTTCTTTTCATAGAAACCAATGTAGCTTCTATGATTGATCACTCTTCGCTCCATAGTTCTAATGTGAGGGGGCTTTATGGCTCATTTAGCACTGGACTGCTGTTCGAATGCAAGTTGATGGAGAAGATTATGAATTGAATGCAAGTTGGTGTTTTGCTTCTCTCTAGTTTGGTTGAGAGAGAGAGAGAGAGACGATTTTTTCCTATTTATATGTCTTTAACATTTTATTTTTATAGAATGACTGACATTTGTTGTTTAGATTTACTTGTCTATACAATGACTAACATTTGTTGTTTTTTTCTTTCTTCGACAACCAATTCTTACCAAAAGTTCTGGAGAATTATCCAAAAGATACAGACCTTATTGTTGCATGCCAGAAGGGGTTGAGGTGAGGAGAATTTTGAAAAGTTCTTATCATTGTCTATACCAGTTGGAGGGAATTACAACTTTGATGGGCAGCATTCCATTTTTCTGTTTAAGTGAATTTATTTATGTTAAGCTGCAAAGAAGTACATTCAAGATGTAACACTTGCATTTATGTTGTCAGTTTTGCTATGACTGCAAGCTCTTTACATGGGCCTTTTCTCTCTCTTTACTCTCTTCTGTGGTAGATTTCTTTGCCTTAGTTTTTATGAAATATAAATATGTGGAATTGATGGGACCATTTGAGAGTCAAGAGATATCCAGAGAAACAATAGGCAAAGAAGGCTTTAAGTAACAGTTATGAAAGTTAATTTCCTCGAAAAATCTATGATATGGAGGGATCTTCATGATTCTTTAAGCCATGAGATGCTTGAGTCAACACTGAGCATGAAGCACTAATATGAGGGATAAACAAGAATAAAGAAATACTGCTTTAGTTTTGCAGATTTTAGCCAATTTGGTCTTAAACATGTGATATCTCTCTCCAGATAGTGGCTGTCCCGTGGCCTGTCCCGTGGCCGGGATCCATATGGCATACCCCTGTTGTTTGTTCAGGATGGAGTTTATGTTCTTGGATTCACTCCAATCATTTATCACTACAATGAAGCATGTGTTCCATTTTGGGTAGGAAAGAGAAGGGTGCCACTTGGAGGCCTGCCTGAGACAGTCATAGCTTGTGTTGGCATCCTGCATATACTGATTAAATAAGACACCTTTTTTTTTTTTACCCTAATTTTATTGATTATCCTCGCTTATGGTGGAGGAATACCTTGTACATATAGCGAAACTTAAGGGCTACAAGGAGAAAAATAAAGGGCCAAACCCAAGTTCCTAAAAAGAAATAAAGACCTTATATAGATATTACAATAAAAGAAGGAAAAACCTATAAAATTTAATGCCTAATAGTAGGAAGACCAACAGTGTCTTATCTAAAATATAAAATTTAGATAAGACACTGAGGGATGCAAATCACTACTAAAGAATAAATCCAAGTACTGTTGGTATAACATGGAGAATGGTATTTGTTATCTCCTCCCACTTATCTCATTTTGTAGTTCATTATACTGGTAGGTCTCTAGCTGCTTGTGAGCTACTTTATAATGCCGGATACAGAAACCTTTTCTGGGTGCAAGGGGGCCTGGAAGCTGCAGAAGAGGAGGTACTTGATATGAGAAGTCGAGGCCTTCCCTTTTTATTATCGATTTGTTTCCTGCTCTTTTTTTGTTCCTTTCCTGTCAATCAAATATGAATAAGGGAAGATACCAACACTCATTTTTTGTGGAGCAGGATCTTGTTATCGAAGGTCCTCAACCTCTTGAATTTGTTGGAATTGGTGGGGTTTCTGAGTTTCTTGGGTAACTATTTATTACTTTTCCTATTTTCCTTTGGGATTATATCATAAACAATCACTATGAGACAATATAGTACATGCTATAGTCTGTAAGTTACCCAGCTGTGAGAAATTATAGTACGCCTCGTTGTAACATATGAACCTAGAATAAGACCTTAGATTAATTCAGTTAGAATTTATTTATTTATGTTATTATTTTATTTATTCATTTTATTATTTTAAGTAGGTTGATTTTATAATTAGCATACTATTTAATGTGAGTTGATGATGTCTCACGAGGAACTGTATTAGTGTTTTGAGTGGGCTGTTTTACTTAAATAAATATATTAGTCATAGACTTGTTTTTATAGAAAATATTTAATTTAAGCATACCCTCAAAATATTCTTTTATATTGTTTCAGCTTATTATCTTAGTTCATATTCCAATTAACCTTTAAATAGTTTTTATAAAATTATTAGGTTATATTCTGCACAAAATATTAAGTAGTATGATAGGAGTTTTGGAATAATATTATTTTATGTAACCTTTTTATATTTGAATATTTATTAAATTATCTCTATAGTAAGATTTTAAGTAATTAGATTGCTACGACACGTTTTCTAGAAAGTTTAGTAACGTCTAGTGCCTCGTATAGGTCACGAGCTACGACGTGAGATTTTGAAAGTAGCGCTAAAAGGTAAATAGTATGATCATATAAATGTATGCGTTATGTAAATATTATAATTGGGTATGATAACATAATATGGTTTTGATGGTTATCTACGTTGCGCTAAGAGCCAAATCAAGGTTAGATCGCTTTCACGAACTTTTATGAATTACGATGATTTACATGAAAGTAAGCTTATATATGTTATGCTATTAGGAATTGTTGATTGATGGATTGAATGTTACAAAAATCACATGGAAGCCATGTTATGATCATATAATAATTTAAGATAAGTATGCTATGAATAAAAATAGCCAGATCATGCATGCTATATTCATGTAGTACTTAGACCATGTATACCATGTATTTTTCATGCAATAACTTAAGGCAAGCAGCATGCCATGTAATAAAAAGCCAGATCATGTATGCGATGTTCATGTAGTTCTCAGATCATGCATGCCATGAAATGTTATAAAATGTTTAAATCATGTTAGGACATGTCATGTTATGCTACGCTAAGTACAAGAAAATACCATGTACAAGTTACACAAGTTAAGTGAACATGGATTCAAGCGTGTTTCACTCCATGTTGTGCAAGTTAAGTAAAACACGGACTCAAGCTTGTTTTACTCCATGTTATACAAGTTAGGTGAAACACGGACCTAAGCGTGTTTCACTCCATGTTATATAAGATAAGTAAAACACAGATTCAAGCGTGTTTTACTCCATGCCATGCAAGTTATGTGAAATACTAACTCAAGCGTGTTTCACTCCACGTTATGCAAGATAAGTGAAACACAGACTCAAGCGAGTTTCACTCCACGTTATACAAGATAAGTAAAACACGGACTCAAGCATGTTTCACTCCAAGTTATGCAAGTTAAGTGAAACACATACTCAAGTGTGTTTCACTACATGACAAGTTATGTGGTGCCATGGACTCAAGAATGGTTCACCATGTAATAAGTAAAATTCAAGATAACAAAGTTACTCATGCATTCACGTTTCATGTTGCCATGATTTTGTATGTTTCCGCTCATGTTAAATAGCATGTTATGAGAATCTATGAATGTTATATGAAAGTTTTGATAAGGCTTTAAAAATCAAATTTATGCTGATATGATGTGCTATTTACTGAGTATTCAACTCACTTTTTGTTTTTGTTTTTCTTTTTTTTTTCTTCTATGTTGATTTCCACAGATGGTGATTATGATGATGTAGAGCTAGATGGCCTTAGTTTTAGTAGTTTTAGTAGTTTTAGTATAAAGGCTTAGAGATGAATAAGTGTCTTTTACACAAGGATTAAGTTTAGGATAGAAATTACCTAGCTCATGAATAAGTGTCTTGTTTAAGACTAGCTCATGTTCTGCTTTATTCAGTTTCAAGACTATTTAAATCCTTTCAATTAAGTATTTTTTAATAAATGAGGTATTTCAGAATAATGAGTCTCTTTATCGAGCATTTTGTCATGTATGTTAGTAACGTCTATATCCTACGGGAACGGGGTGTTACAATTGGCATCAGAGCCAGGTTGAAAGATTCTGTAGACTCTTTTTTTAAAAGAAATAAGTTTAGGATAGAAATTACCTAGGACGGCTCCTGGCCAGCTCGAGGTTCATGAGGATCTTTATGATTATGTTTTAATTATTGCTTTGTTTGATTGAGTGCATGATTGTTGAATGATTGTATTAGTTATACTCATTGCATGAACGATGTTGTTAGAATGGCACCGGTTACTAGGCGTAATGAGCACCCTGAAGGCTCCACAGAACCACCACCAAATGAGCTTGAGATGTTGGCTGCTGCTGCTACCAGACTTCTTTAGTACCTTGCTGATGATTAGGGTTTAGGAGTTAGGAATCCCAGGGTCGGTTGCACCCTAAACCAGTCTATGCAACAACACCCTCCGACTTTTGAAGGCAAAGTAGAAGCACTTGATGCAGAAAGTTGGATAAAAAGAATGGAAAAGATTTTCAGAGCTCTGTTCTATACTGATGAACAGAAGGTAGAGTATGCCACTTATGTGCTGGCTGATGAGGCACATAAGTGGTGGACCTCTACCCGAGAGCTACTGCAGCTTGAACTTGGTGAAGGGGTACCCATCACTTGGGACCTCTTCAAAAAGGCCTTTTTGGACTGATTCTTTTCTCCTGCACTCCAGGAGGCAAGAGCTAGGCAGTTTATTGACATAGCTCAGGGAACCATGACAGTGGACCGCTATGCAGCCACTTTCATGGCATTATCGAGGTTTGCAAGTTATCTGATTCCTGATGAGGAAAAGAAGTGCGAAAAGTTTGAGCGAGGCTTGCATCCGAGGATCTGAAGTCGTCTGATACCCCTGAGGATTTGTAACTTCACCGATTTAGTTACACGGGCCACTTTAGTTGAAGAAGACATGAGGGTGAATGTAGAAATCTTCAATCAAAGGAAACGCCAACAACCACTTCCTGAGCCCAATAAGAACAAGAAGCCTACCCCCAGCCACCGGCCACAGTCACTTCAAACTATTCCAACAAACCCAGTCTGCAAGATTTGCAGGAAAAGACATCAAGGAAATTGCTTAGTGGGTCAGAACGCTTGCTTCAGATGCGAGCAACCAAATCATATGGCTCGAGATTGTCCAAGAAGGAATGTGTCACCTCCAGCTGTAGGGGGTGGCTAGAGGGCTAGGGCACTAGCTAGAGTTTTTGCCCTTACACCAGGAGATGCTGAGGCATCCAACGACGTGGTTACAGGTACCCTTCCACTATTCTCTTGTTTTGCTACTGTTTTGTTTGACCCGGGTGCCATGCACTCGTTTATAGCAAGTGCTTATGCATGCTTGGATGTGAAAGTACCTAAGGGGCTTGATTGTCCCCTATCCGTTGTGACACCTACCGGTGAGCACGTAGTTTGCGACACCATACTTAAGAATTGCCTATAGATATTAGTGGGAGGCACCTTCTAGCAGACTTGGTAGTTTTTGATATGATGGGTTTTGATGTAATTCTGGGAATGGATTGGTTATCCCGAAATCACGCCTGTGTAGACTGTTTTAAAAAGGAAGTAGTTTTCAAAACCCTAGGCAAAGAGGAATTCAGCTTTTGTGTAAAGAGAGGAAACTCCCCACTCCGACTGATCTCAACTTTGCAAGCAACCAGATTACTAAGATAGGGATGCTCTGGGTTTCTGGCTAGTCTTGTAGTACCACTTGTAGAGGGACCCAAGATTGAAGATATCCCCGTTGTCAGGGAATTTCCGGATGTGTTTCCGGAGGATCTTCCAGGGTTGCCCCCAGACCGGGAGGTTGACTTTTCAATTGATCTCCTACCTGGGACGGCACCTATATCGAAGGCACCTTACCGTATGGCTCCAGTGGAGCTTAAGGAGCAATTGAAGGAGCTGTTGGAGAAGGGTTACATCCGCCCTAGTGTGTCACCATGGGGTGCACCAGTTCTTTTTGTGAAAAAGAAGGACGATTCAATGAGACTCTGCATTGATTATCGAGAATTGAATCGGGTGATAGTGAAGAACAAATACCCCTTACCAAGAATTGATGATTTGTTTGACCAGTTACAAGGGGCCCAAGTTTTTTCCAAGATTGATCTACGATCAGGCTACCACCAGCTCAAGATCAAGTCAGAAGATGTTTCCAAGACGGCGTTCAGAACTCGTTAGGGACACTATGAGTTTTTAGTCATGCCATTCAGTTTGACGAATGCCCCAGCAGCCTTTATGGACATGATGAATAGAATGTTCAGGGAGTATGTAGATTAGTTTGTTGTTGTGTTTATTGATGACATTCTAATCTACTCTAAAAGCCCAGCAGATCATGAAGGACATTTGAGGGTTGTGTTACAGATATTAAGGAAGTAGCAGTTGTTCGCAAAATTCAAGAAGTGTGATTTCTAGTTGAAAGAGATTACCTTTTTGGGGCATGTTGTGTCAAAAGAAGGAATTTCGATAGACCCGATGAAAATTGAAGCAGTTTTGAACTGGGCCACACCAACCAATGTTAATGAAGTCAGAAGCTTCTTAGGTCTTGTAGGGTACTACAGGAGGTTCGTCGAGGGGTTCTCTAGTATCGCAGCCCCGATGACTAAGCTGACGAGGAAAAATGAGAAATTTATATGGACTGAAGACTGTGAAAGAAGCTTTCAGGAGCTGAAGAAGAGACTAGTCACAGCACCTGTACTCACTATTCCCTCGGGAAATACAGGATTTATCATTTACAGTGATGCTTCTCTCAAGGGTTTGGGTTGTGTCTTAATGTAGCATGGGAAGGTTATTGCCTACGCTTCTCGACAACTCAAGAGTTATGAAGAGAATTATCCGACGCATGACCTAGAGCTTGCAGCAGTTGTGTTTGCCTTGAAGTTATGGAGACACTATCTCTACGGGGAGAAATGCGAGATTTATACCGACCATAAGAGCTTAAAGTATTTCTTTACTCAGAAAGACTTGAATATGAGACAACGCAGATGGTTAGAACTTTTAAAGGATTATGACTGCAACATCAACTATCATCCGAGTAAAGCTAATGTAGTGGCAGATGCCTTGAGTCAGAAATCGTCCTCTAGTACCCTCGCTTCTATGTACACCCCTCAGAAGCATATTCTTTTGGATATGGAGAGAGTAGGGATAGAGATGATTATGGACACACAGGCCTGGTTGAGCAATCTGACTTTGGGATCATCATTAATAGATCGGATAAAAGTTGCCCAAAATAGTGATTCAAACTTAGTGAAGATCAAAGGAGAGGTACGAGAAGACAAAAGGCCTGAATTTTCAATATCTGAGGATGGCACTCTGAGTTTTAAAGGAAGAATTTGTGTTCTGAATGTTAAAGAGATTAGAGATGTGATTTTGAGCGAGGCTCACCGCTTACTCTATACAGTTCACCCTGGTAGCACTAAGATGTATAGAGATTTGAAGCAACAATTCTAGTGGAGCGGCATGAAACGTGAGATAGCTAATTATGTGGCTCAGTGTCTAACTTGTCAACAGGTCAAGGCGGAGCATCAGAGGCCATCCGAGCTATTACAACCACTCCCTATACTGGTTTGGACCTGGGATGAAATTGGTATGGATTTTGTTTCAGGATTTCCTAAGGCACCAGGGGGTCAGGATGCTGCATGGGTAATTATCAACAGATTGTCAAAGTCAGAGTTGTATGTACGCGAAATTGTCAGGGTGCATGGAATCCCTTCAAACAATGTATCAGACTGGGATACTTGTTTCACTTCAGTGTTCTGGAAAAATGTACAGAAAGAGCTAGGGACATAATTGACCTATAGCACAGCCTTTCATCCGCAAACAGATGGGCAATCAGAGAGGACAGTGCAAATTTTGGAGGATATGCTTGGAGCTTGCGTGATGGACTTCAAGGGCAGTTGGATTAAATACTTACCCCTGATCGAGTTTGCATACTTACCCCTGATCGAGTTTGCATACAATAACAGTTACCAAGAGAGCATTCAGGCGGCCCCATATGAGGTTCTTTTTGGTCGCAAGTGTCGGTCGCCCCTTTATTGGGATGAAGTTGGAGAACGTAGAATCCTTGGGTAGGAAATTATTCAAGATATGCGTGAAAAGATAGTTGTCATTCGGAAAAGGCTCGCCATTGCGCAAGATCGACAGAAAAAGTATGCAAATCAAAGGCGTCGAGAGCTGTAATTTGAGGTAGGAAGCAAAGTATTCTTGAAAATTGCGTCGATGAAGGAAATCATGAGGTTTGGAAAGAAGGGCAAGTTGAGTCCTAAATATTTAGGCCCCTTTGATGTACTGGAGAGGATTGGAGCTGCAGCTTATAGGTTGGCTCTTCCACCGTAGTTGTCTACCATTCACAACAATGTTTTCCACATCTTCATGCTACGGGAGTATATACCAGATCCAACACACATATTAGAGTACGAACCCCTTCAAGTTTGCGAGGATCTCACCTACGAGGAGTTTCCAGTTGGGATCCTTGCACAAAAGACTCAAGTCCTCTGTAAGAAGACCATTCCGATGGTCAAAGTACTTTGGAGTAACCACACGGAAAAAGAGGCTACATGGGAGCTAGAGGAGGACATGAAGAACAAGTACCCATACTTGTTTGATTGAGGTACGTAATCTCGAGGATGAGATTTTTCTTACGGGGGGAGATTGTAACATACGAACCTAAAATAAGACCTTAGATTAATTCAGGTAGAATTTATTTATTTATATTATTATTTTATTTATTCATTTTATTATTTTAAGTAGGTTGATTTTATAATTAGCATACTGTTTAATGTGAGTTGATGGTGTCTCACGCGGAACTGTATTAGTGTTTTGAGTGGGATGTTTTACTTAAATAAATATATTAGTCATAGACTTGTTTTTATAGAAAATATTTAATTTAAGCATACCCTCAAAGTATTCTTTTATATTGTTTCAGCTTATTATCTTAGTTCATATTCCAATTAACCTTTAAATAGTTTTTATAAAATTATTAGGTTATATGTTGCACAAAATGTTAAGTAGTATGATAGGAGTTTTGAAATAATATTATTTTATGTAACCTTTTTATATTTGAATATTTATTAAATTATCTCTATAGTAAGATTTTAAGTAATTAGATTGCTACGACACGTTTTCTAGAAAGTTTAGTAACGTCTAGTGCCTCGTATAGGTCACAAGCTACGGCGTGAGATTTCGGAAGCAGCGCTAAGATGTAAATAGTATGATCCTATAAATGTATGCGTGATGTAAATATTATAATTGGGTATGATAACAAGATATGGATTTGATGGTTATCTACGTTGCGCTAAGAGCCAAATCAAGGTTAGATCGCTTTCACGAACTTCTATGAATTACGATGATTTACATGAAAGTAAGCTTATATATGTTATGCTATTATGGATTGTTGATTAATGGATTGAATGTTACAAGAATCACATGGAAGCCATGTTATCATCATATAATAATTTAAGATAAGTATGCTATGAATTAAAATAGCCAGATCACGCATGCTATATTCATGTAGTACTTAGACCATGTATGCCATGTATTGTTCATGCAATAACTTAAGGCAAGCATGCCATGTAATAAAAAGCCAGATCATGTATGCGATGTTCATGTAGTTCTCAGATCATGCATGCCATGAAATGTTATAAAATGTTTAGATCATGTTAGGACATGTCATGTTATGCTACACTAAGTACAAGAAAATACCATGTACAAGTTACACAAGTTAAGTGAAACTCGGACTCAAGCGTGCTTCACTCCATGTTGTGCAAGTTAAGTAAAACATAGACTCAAGCATGTTTTACTCCATATTATACAAGTTAGGTGAAACCAGACCCGAGCGTGTTTCACTCCATATTATATAAGATAAGTAAAACACGGATTCAAGCGTTTTTTACTCCATGCCATGCAAGTTATGTGAAACACGGACTTTGGCGTGTTTCACTCCATGTTATGCAAGATAAGTGAAACACGGACTCAAGCGTGTTTCACTCCAAGTTATGCAAGTTAAGTGAAACACAGACTCAAGTGTGTTTCACTACATGACAAGTTATGTGGTGCCATGGACTCAAGCATGGTTCACCATGTAATAAGTAAAATTCAAGATAACAAAGTTACTCATGCATTCACGTTTCATGTTGCCATGATTTTGTATGTTTCCGCTCATGTTAAATAGCATGTTATGAGAATCTATGAATGTTACGATAAGGCTTTAAAAAGCAAATTTATACTAAGCTAGATAATATTTTACGGTATGATGTGCTATTTACTGAGTATTCAACTCATTTTTTGTTGTTTTTTGTCTTTTTGTTTTCTTCTATGTTGATTGCTACAGATGGTGATTATGATAATGTAGAGCCGGATGGCCAGGAGTAGTTTTAGTATAAAGACTTAGAGACAAATAAGTGTCTTTTACACAAGGATTAAGTTTTCTTTTATGTCATTTCAATAACTAGTCTTGTTTAAGACTAGCTCATGTTCTGCTTTATTCAGTTTCAAGTTTCAAGACTATTTATATCCTTTCAATTAAGTATTTTTTTCAATAAATGAGGTATTTCAAAATAACGAGTCTCTTTACCGGGCAATTTGTCATGTATGTTAGTAACGTCTCTATCCTACAAGAACGGGATGTTACACTCATTCATATGGAAATATATAGAATTCCATACTACAGATTAGTACACATTATACTACATGCCAGTTTTCCAGCACCCAGTCTCACCTGGCACTTGTCCTTTGGGTTAGAAAATGATACTGGTACGATCCACTTCTGATCTACTTCATAAAGAAAAATGCATCCACAGCTGATCTCTAGACTGCCATAGATGAATTATCCAGTAGATGCCTGTAGATCAGATTTGGCACTATTATCAGACAATGGTTCTACTTCCTCTGAACAACGAAAAGCAAGGGCTGGTCTTGTTGCTGGTTGATGTCCCATATCTGAATACAATGGTGCTTCCATAAGAATGGAGTGTGTGGGTTTGGTTGTGGGTTGAAGACCTACTGAGGGCACGTGTTAACCTGTCTATATAAAGGGGAAAATAATATTTCCTGATTTCTTCATCAAAAAGATTTCCTGATGTGTAACATGTTTTTTAACCTATTTTTTGTGGCACACTTTATTGTTGAACTGATTTGTTCTACCAACATTTATAAATGAGTGAATCCAGCAAATTTGACATTTTTATTTCCAGTTTTACTGATCAACAAAGAGATGCAGCTTCCAGAGAAGGTTGGAGTTACCGACTAGTGTTCTCTGCCCGGCTGGTAATTATTCTCTTTCTGACGTTGTTGAACTTTAAACTACTTAGTCTTTACTCTGTTACCTTGGAAAGAGTATATGACGTTTGATTGTGGGTGGCACAGGTGGGGATCTTTCTCGTTGCTGATGGCTTATTTTTTGGTGCTCAGCAATTGGGCCATTATCTTCAGGATCTAAGGTCTCACTGATGTTCAGAAACTTAGTTTGAATATTTGATTCAACTAATAGAGAGCGCGGTTTGCAGTTCTGGATCACCTTATGAAGACAAGTTTGCAAATCGCAAATTTTCCTTGCCAGAGTACTTGAAGAAGCCAAAATACATATTTGCTTTTCAATAATGAATACCCCATATTACATCTTTTCCGATGCTTTTGAATCGTCAAATTTCATCATTTTTTTTTTTTTTTGGTCTACCATGTGCTGTTTTGGAGCTAATCAAGAGTGATTGTCTATGCAAATTTTGTTGAAATCTTTGTGGAGTTGCTAAAAGTTTACATTTGATTTGCCTTGTATTGTATAGCTTCTGTTAGCGCTATTGCCGGATAATTTATCCTTGTTTCCTTTATCTGGGTTCAAGACAACTTATGGACGTGTCCATTAACTCTCGGTTACATTTATTTATTCCTGTGGCATCAATAGAAGATGAGGGAGAATAGGTTAGTTACCAATGCTGAGTTTATCTCTGGTGACAAGTGTGTTTATTTGCATTTTCCAATGTTCATAAGCCTTGTAAATTAGCTCTGGTAGAGTAATATTTCTCCTTTTCATGCTGAGCTAAACGCAGATGAGGTTCACAACAGAAGTAAATTTGAGATTAGAACATTACACACACAAAACACACCTATATATCTATTTGGGAGATTGGTTATCCCT
The DNA here is from genome assembly GCF_018687715.1 of Carya illinoinensis. NCBI lineage: Eukaryota > Viridiplantae > Streptophyta > Magnoliopsida > Fagales > Juglandaceae > Carya > Carya illinoinensis. The sequence goes on from NC_056762.1 coordinate 2,466,563, forward strand.
AAAATATGCAGAGAGAGTTGAAGATTCTCAACTGACATTAAACATTAGATGTCTTTATACGAAAATTCAAATATAAACATCAGAGTTCATTATTCGAAAATGCTCCATGGGACAGCTGTTGATCAAGTACCATCATTTGTTTTGTCCAACTGGAAAGCGCGGTTTGGCAATGACGATTAGATGAGCTATCCTATGCATTGAGATGCCGAAAACTTCTGACTTATCCAGATCTTTAGGTGTAGTGCCAGGAGGTAGCTCCCAATCAAAGCTGTGGAGAAGTTGAGCCAGAGCGAGCTCTATAGTTGCTTCTCCAAATGCGATAGCTGGGCAAATTCTTCGTCCAGCGCCAAATGGTATTAACTCGAAATGCTGCCCCTTGAAGTCGATGGTGCTATCCATAAATCTTTGTGGTTCAAATGCATTTGGATTTTCCCAAGATTCTGGATCTCTGCCTATTGCCCAGGCATTGACGAAAAAACGTGTTTTGGATGGAATATTGTAGCCATCAATACTAATATCTTCCATGGATTCTCTAGGAAGTAGTACTGGAGCAGGAGGATGCAGCCGAAAGATTTCTTTGATGACAGCTTTAATGTAGTGCAACTGGGGCAGATGACTCTGTAAAACAACTTCTCTATCTCCGACGACGCTTCGTACTTCGGCTTGTGCTCTTTCCATGACTTTTGGGTTCATGATAAGCTCTGTCATTCCCCAGTCAAGGGTGATGAACGTTGTATCAGTTCCAGCAGCAAACATATCCTGCATAAACAGTAATGATACTAATCTTATTTTAATCTGTATGACAAAAATCATTCATACTCATTAAGTTGGGACTTTTATAGCTGTAAAAGAGAATCTTCACCGACCAAGATGATAGCCTTTATGTTGTCTGTGGTAAGTGGCATTTCATCATATGAATTCTTCTGTAGATCGAGTAACACATCCACAAGGTCCTTGTGCTCCTCTGTCTCTCTTTTGGGATCACGATGTTCAGTCAAAAACAAGTCGAAAAGTTGATCAAAGCGTCGAAAAGTATCTTGAAGTCTGGATTTCATGCCTGTTAAACTGTGTAAAAATTCGATGGAAGGGAAGAAATCTCCAAGGCTAAACCCTCCAAGCAATTCCTGAAACTCCTCCAGCATCTTTTGAAACCCATGCTGATCGTATTCTCCTCCTCCCGAGAAATCCCTTCCAAATGCAACCCGACAAAGAACATCATTTGCGTATCGTCCAAGGATCTTGGATAGATCGGTGGTGCCAGGAAAGAACTCTGCAATTCGACGAACCAAACGAGCTACTTCTTCTTCTCTAACAAAGCTATATGATTGAACTCTTCTGACACTAAGTAGTTCAAGTATGCATATTTTTCGAATATGCCTCCAATAAGCACCATAGGGGGAGAAGGCAACGTCGGTGCAATTGTAAAGCAGATGTTTTGCTGAAAAGATTTGTGGACGACTCGACAGCGCAAGATCATTGGTTTTCATGACTTCCTTGGCCAGTCGAGCCGATGAAACTACCACTGTTGGGATCTCACCAAGTTTTAAGAAAATTATTGAACCATACTTCTTTGCTAGCTTATGGAGAGAGAGATGAGGCATGTTGCCCAGCTGGTGAAGGTTTCCAATGATGGGCAGCTTTGGAGGGCTTGGTGGGAGGTTGGATCTTTTCCTTGACTTCTCCTTGAAGAAAAACTTGAGCAACACCGCTAGGAAAATGGATGCAAAGAGCAACATGAAGGGTTGGAAGCTTTCCTTTAGCCATTGCAGAGAAGCCATGAGAGTTTTCATAAGCATGAGTATATGGTTGTAGACTGGGGTCATCCATATATCTTTGTAGCTGTGGCTTTGAGATTTTCTCTAGTGATTTTTTTTTTTTTGTTTCCCCTTTTTGGTGTTTACTTTTTTCCATGTTTTCCTCTCATGCCATAGGCGAAGTGCAGAGGTGACATAAGTGATCGGGACTGACAGTAACAGATGAGACACTGAAATTTGAGCAATTGACCCCTTTTCTTCATGTGGAGAGCGGCAGCTTGCATTGGGTCTAAAAAATTCCACTGTCATTCATATTTCCAACATTCCAGTACAGCCAAGACTTTTTAATTTCCATAGTTAAGTCAATATTGGAATATTTCCGGTTGCGAATAAGAAGCGGGACCATATATTGCCTGTAATTTCCAATAAGAGTTGTTTTTCTTTGTAATATTCTAAGAGTTTTCATTATTATAAATAGAGAATGTTTTAGTTGAAAATTTTTTTTAATGTAAACTCATAAATTGACCTAATTTTAGGAATGTAAATGATTAATTTGTTCAATAACTCGTTCGGTACTCACTTATTATGAGATTAAAAATGAGTTCTGCTGCCCGGTTAAACTAAGATTTTGTAAACTGCATAGGACTTGAATCACCTTAAAGAAAGCAAGATATTCGTGCCTTAATTCAAACTGTCTTCGTTTTAATTTTAATTTTACTGTAATTTTTATTATATTATTGTGTATTTCACTAATATATTGTAAATTAGATCTAATATATCATATGAAATAATGTCAGTTTCTTAATTTACTTTTATGAAATCTTTTTATAACCATAATACTTCTCTAATAATGTTACAAACTTGTAAACAATGTTAAAATCAATCCTAAAGATTAATATAGAGAGGAAAATTCTATACTTCACAATATCATCTCATTTTTATTCAATTATCTAAGATGTAACACATTCATCGCCATTAAATAATTTTTTATTAGATGATTATTTAACATTTAATATTAATAAATGTATCATATCTTACATATTACTGGAATGAGAATGTATTGTATAACATTATTTATATAAAAAATAAAAATTCTATACGCTATATTCTCATATCATAATATAAAATATGATATATTTATTATTATTAAATGATCATTTATTATATAATTTTTTATTATTTAAAGATAACAAACGTGTCACCTCTTCTACGATTAAAAAAAAAAAAAAAGATAACCGTATGGTGTTTAAGATTATTCTACAGAAAATATGTCACAGCTCACTAATGGTTTGTCATCCTGTCATTTTGAAGCATAGATTATCTTTAAAATATATATATATATATATATATAGCATAGACCGCTTGGTCCTTCGATATGACTTCTTTCCGAATGCTGACAATCAAAACGTCAATCAAATCCATATTGTTGCATCATCCGGCTACTATGCGTGCCAGGAATTCTCTCCTGCATGCTCTTCTTTCCGAATGCTGACAAATTATTAATAAATTATCATCATTGAGATACAGATATTATCTAGCAATAATAAAGCTATCCCCCAATCGAGAATCTTGAAGATTTGCAGCCTGATGGACACTAGGCAATTACTCTCTAATATCTTTACTTTATTTTATTTTATTTTTGGTTACGGACCCTAGGCAATCAATCTTTATTTTACTTTTGGACAATAGGGAATCACTTTCTTTTACGTTATTATTTTTTTGGTTACTTTTTTTTTTTTTTTTTTTTTTTTATGGCTGCCTGATTGTTTCAGTGATTGAAGATACTAATAAAAGCAAGCGTTATATATAATATACTAGTAGTAGAGCAACGTTGCTTGCTTAGTTTAGATATTTACAAAAAAATATATGATTTTTTTAAAAAAATATTAATAAATTATGTAACAATTTTTAACAAATATCTTTAGATAATGATATGTTAGTAAAATATAATAGTTACATGTTTGGATAGATTAGAAAACAAAAAAAATTAGTTCAAAATATACCATAGCTTAATACAAATTTTACAAATTGATCATTTTGCTAAATTTGTTTATTCCAAGTTTAACAAAAAGATTAGTTCAAAATGCTGGTTGGTTGGTTTGTCACAGACCATGCAATGCATGACACCTCTTTATGATCATCTTGTAAATTATTAAGTCAAGAAAGATGCACATATATATATATATATATATATTGTGATCAAGCAATGTGTCACAAGTACATATTAATTTGAATATTAAGTACCTAGAATTCATTTTTTTTAATCATGTTACGTCCATTACATTTTTTTTTTTTTTTTATCATAAGATTAGCTTGTAATTTATCGAGTCTGAAGAAGTCCAAGTGCAACATGTTTCCGAACATAATGATAGTCAATCTTAATGTGTTTGTTGTGGACATGGAAGACTGGACTGCAAGCTAGATGAAGAGCACTCATATTGTCACAAAATAATGTAGGTTGTTTTTGGAGTAGAACACCAAGATTACGTAGGAGGGATGCGAGCCATGTTAGTTCAACAGTAGCTTGAGCCATGACACGATATTCTGCTTCAGTGTTGGATCTAGACACAGTATTTTGTTATTTTTGCACACCAAGAGATGTAATTGGTACCCAAAAAGGTACAAAATCCAGTCGTAGAGCGGTGAATCGAAGGACAACCTTTCCGGTCAGCATTAGCGAAGGCAAACAATTTCAAGGAGGAGATGGAGTGAATCACAATGCCTAAATTTTCAATGCCTTGAATGTAGCGCAGTATGTGTTTAACCATCTGGTAGTGAGCTTCTGTTGCACTATGCATAAACTAAGAGATGAAATTGACACTGAAAGCTAAGTCTGGCTTTGTAAGAGTGAGATATTATAATGCTCCAACAATACTGTGATAATGTGAGGGATTAGAGTAAAGAACATTGCTAGTGGAGTCCTTGGTTTCTGAGTCATTAGAGTGGGCATAGGTTGACAGTCTTTCGTCTTTACTCAATTAAGAATATCTAAAGCATATTTGGTTTGTGAAAGCACTAAACCATTAGCAATATGAGATACTTGAATGCCAATAAAATAGGGTAAGGGTCCTAAATATTTCATATGAAATTCACGATGAGAAGAAATAATAAAATCATTAACCAATATTGTATTAGAACCAATGAGAATAATATCATCCATATAAAGTAATAAAAAAATCGAACCATGAGATAAGTGACAAATAAAAAGGGAGGGATTAGATAGGATGCAAAAGAAGCCAAATTCTAATAGGAAATCAAACCAAGCACGAGAGGCTTGTTTAAGACCACAAAGTGCCCGATTCAATTTACAAACATGATTAGGGAGGTCAGTTTGAATTAAACCAGGGGCTGATCCATAAAAACTTATTCATTCAATAACCCATGTAAAAAGGTATTTTTGACATCTAATTGATGAATATTCCATTTACGAGCTAAAGCTACAGTGAGACCTGTTCTTATTGTTCTAGGTTTAATGACAGTGGAGAATGTTTCTAAGGTAGCCTTTCGTCACTAATCGTGCCTTAAGGTGATCAAGTGGCCATTGGCAATAACATGCATGCTAAGGGTGTGAGGTACTAGGGTCCATGTGTTGTTTTTCTGAAGAGCCTCTAGCTCTTCATGCGTGACACAAGCCCAACCTTCATGTTTTAAAGCAAAGCGAATACTTTTTGGTTATTGGGGAATGGGTATCACATCACAAAGGTTAACATATTTTGGATTTGGTTTATAGATACCAACTTTGGATCGAGTAAGGATAAGATGATGGGAGGGCTTGGGATAGAGATGTAAGAGCATTCTCACCGGATTAGCCATTTCCAAAATTTATTGTACTTTTTGACTATTAGATATAAAACACAGCTGCAATGGATTATCTATTAACAAAATTTGTAGCTTTTAGCTACATTATCGGTAAAGAAAAACTCAAATTTGGTTTACACTGTACATATAGCAAATCTTATTTTATTATTTTTATATAACACTCTCTCTTTTCTCTTTCTACATCCATAAACTTCCACAAGTTTCTTTAAATTAAATAACAAAATGTAATAAAATAAAATAAACTAATAATTAATAATTAAAAAATGATAAAATAAAATAAATTAATAATTAAAATTTTTTTTTTTAAATTATTAATTACTCATTATTATATAATAAATAAATAGATATCCAATATAGAGATTTGATATAAATAACTAAAGTTAAATTTATCTTATATTATTTTATTATTATATAATAAAAAAATAACTATTCTAATATGAGAACTTATATAAATAAAATAATTAAAATCTAAATTTATTTTACATTCATCAAAATTTATTAATAATGCTTTAATATTAGTGGATGTCGCGAGAGATGAGATGCAAATCGGTGTTTATGTTGAAACGTAATGCTGACGGTAGCATTCAGGGCACAAGGCCCAGTTGGTGGCCGAAACACTTTTCAAGTTGGCCAACGTTGACACCTTATTGCAATTCCATCTTATTTAGTAATAATTTATATATATATATATATATATATATAAAAGATATATGAGTGTTCTTAAAATGCTGACATGATTGGGACAAGTCTAAATTGGAAGAAAAGTAAAATTTATAATATTTTATAAAATTTATGCATCAAGTTTCGGCGTGTTTATGATTTTAAAAATAAAATAAATATATCAATAAAAATGTTTTTAATATATATATATATATATATATATATTTTTAAGATTTGTATTAAAAAATATTATTAAGTTTTTCAGTATGTAAATTTTTAAAACTTATATTAATGTTATTTTGAAATATAGTTTATATATATAATTTGTCTATTTAATATTTATCTTGAAACAGTTAATTGAAATATACTGATATCGAAATATTTCATTCCAGTACTTCAATCAGAACTATGAACGAACATTCCAAAACTTTGGTATAAAATACATATTCAAAGCACTTTTCCACTCTAAGTGTGAAACAGGTTTCACATTATCCGCAACCTGATACCAAAACACATAGGATATTTAGATTTTAATTATTCAATTGTTTTCGAAAGATTGAGGTGGAAAAAACGAAGGACAGCTTTTGCTTGCAATTAGAGCTATTATTGAAAGGGAATATTCAATAATATTTTTACAAATTGAATACTACACTGTTTTATACCTTGCTCACTTTAGAAGAACAATTCGACCATCAGAAGGAAATAATAAATATAGATGCTTTTCCTCAAGTATATATAGCAACTTTATCACATCATTCTCAATTTTTTTATATTTGCATTGAATCCAAACTAGTGAAAAAAATGGGCAACCATCAAGGTCCACTTTCAGAAGAGAATATCTTCAGCCTGCTGTGACACCCCCAATAAACTCTATATTAAAAGCGTACACAAGAATTTGCAGTAGTCATACATAGCAACAAATCAAATTTTTTGTTCTGTAAGATAACTTTTGCTTTCCAACAGATAATATTCTAATGAGCACGATGCACAAAATTGTAAGAAGTTCAAGATCAATACTTGTAGATGGCTACTACTCTTCTCTGTATTACTCCTTCTACTTCTTCAACCAGTATATGATAATATTGAACCATGGACAATTAATATTGCTTTGATTTGGTTTTGTATATTGTTCTGCACCATGCACAAGTCAAGACAAACCACCATGCCTTCCCTTTTGTTTTAAAAAAATAAACAAAATTCTCTATAAGTTTAAAGCATATCTCCAACCAACGGTTCATGAATCTCTAATCCATTTTCATTCATCACTATAGCAGACTCAAATTTCCAAACACATGCAATTACAAACATTGATCCTTAGATAAAATATAGTATACAGATCAACCCATGCAGTTCACCATAAGCTGCTTTTTGACAGATCCACTTTGTATCTTCTCTGTTCCATTCCCTCCCATCGCCTACTTCCATGAGAGATAACACAAGAAAATCCCATTTGACGAGTTCCAAGCACAAAGAAGAGACTAAGTTCAACGAATCACCAGATCTACCTAAATTTAAATTCATTGTACACAGATCGAGAGAGAGACTTACCGAAAGGTTGCCGGTGAGACAGACACAACAGCAAGAGAGAGACAACGGCCGATTGTTGTGATCCATATACTTAATGAAAATAAAAAGAATAAAAGAATACGTGAATGGCAAGTCAAGGAGCCAAATTCCTCCAGCAACACAATAATTTTGGGATACAAAAGATATTTCATTTATGCTAATTCATATGTTTAAATAGTCATCGTTACCAACTGACATTTAACTGACCACGAACATAATGTCAAAACCAACCCACTAACCCACTAACATAATTGGTGATCTCACGTAACCAACAAACACACCCCACTAACATAAGACTCAATCAAACACCAAGGTCGAGTCCGTACAAATTAAATAGAGCTAACAATACAAAAACCCCCTTAGACATTTTAACAATGATCATGCCTACGTTGCCCTTGACATAAAGCTGAAACTTTCTAGAATCATAACACGGAAGCTTGAAATAGAGAGAGAAGGAGGCTAGGGTTTCACGGTTTCGCTAGAGAGAGAGGACTGAGCAGAGAGAGAGAAAGTGCCATAGAAACTCGAATGCTAGGGCTTATGTGAGAGAGAGAGAGAGAGCCGAGGGGGTGAGAAGAAAGTTTGAAACCCTACCTGAAAGATAGAGAGAATCAGGGTGGGGGAGTTTATTTTAAGAAGATATTTTATTTTAAATATAAATTTGGGTACCAGATTTTAAATCTGGAACCCGGGTTCATACCTAGACCTGAACCTAGTCCATGTTTTACATTGCAGATTCCGACCCGAATTTAATCCGAGCTAGAAACCATAACAGGAATCCGGTTATCTAGGTTCTGGACCAGGTTTAGAAAACTCGATCCGGATGAACAGTCTTGCTTAACTATTAAGTAAAAAAAAAAACTCAATTGATGGCCAACATCGGTGACCACCTTATGTGTGGGAGAAGCATTTCCGTTAACTTTTGTCAATTGTCACTTATAGGGTGTTTTGAGTTTGGCTAGAAGGAGATGGTCATCTAGATGGGTGGGTCCAAGATAAACTAAGAATCGGAGAGAAAAGAAGAAGGAAAAAAAAATAAAAAAACAGAGGCAGGAATGCATTGTCATTAATAAGTAATATGGCTTCTTCTTTTATATAATTATATAGGAAATGCTTCTCCCACTAAAGTCGGTCATCATACATAATTCGGCAGTTACGTAAACAAGCTGGACATAGCGCAGAAAAAGTACTGCAATGCATACCTGCAAAATGGTTCCGAAGCATTTTTAATATATTTGCCTTTTTTTATCCTAGCTAGTTTCGTTAGTGACAAATATCTCAGCAGACTCTGGAGTTTGGGGTACCCAGTGAGTAGTACTACTCACTCCTGCATGGAATTGTTGTAAAGTCCTCTTTCCGGTATACAACATTGCATGGTTTGGTTACCAAGATATCTCCTCTCCTATAATTATTATAATTTTTTTTAATTTTTATATAAAATATAATAAATAATTTAATTTTTTTAAATCTCAAAATAAAAATTATATTCTAACAATATTTTATTCAACTTTTAAATTTTACTTTATCTCATTTTATATGTATGACCAAACGACACCTCCATAGGATACAAGTCAAAGTATGAATCTCATTTCAATTCTTTAAAAACAAGAGAGATCTACAGTAAAATGGTGAACTTTATCGAGGGAAACCACTTTTTCTCAAAAGAGTTTGAGCCTTCAGTTTTCTCAAATCATTTTCCTTTAACATTTTCCTTCTTATAAAAATAGACTTCGTAAATAACTGAAATTACTCAAGTATCTGTTCGGCTAGGGCATGTAGAGAAAGTACTGAGTCAATGTAATATGTCTAAGTACATCACAAGTCCAAGCATCCTATCACTCACACAGCCAAAAAAATAAAATAATAATGCACTCTCTTATTTGCAACAATTACAATGGTTGGTCACATCTCATAAGACCATTAATAACGAAGTTCATGTGAGTGTGTGAGTGAGAATGCTTATTTCAATTATATATTTATACATATATATATTTTTCCCATTTTTTTTAATGTTTATTTCTTTCCATAGATACTCCCAAAAGATTGTCCATCATCTTAAAAGTCAAATTTTATGCTAAGGCTAGATACTTGAAAGAGTATCTCCCTCGAACACAAGATTGCACAACCCTTAACATATTTATTTTTTATTGCTCATATTTTTCTGCAATAATTAGAACAACATATAAGGACTTAAGGGACAAACCTTGCATGGTGTTTATCTTTTCTATAATGAATAAATACCGATTTTTTCTATATGGATCAAATATTTATATTTGACAATGGGAGATCTCTTGCTTTTCGCACTAGGTTCAACTAGTATTAGTCAATTTAAAACATGGACTCCCCCTTTTAGTGAGCACCTCTTAAACAATTATGAAACATAATAATAAAGAATATGAAAGTAAGTTCCTCACATTGCATTATAATTTGACTTTGTTAAGGTGATAAGGTTAATATATACAAAGTTGACTGCATAAAATAGAGAGATGCTTCAGCTCAAGAAATGGACTATGTGAGAATCCAAAACTTAGTAAACCAAGTATGGACTTTCCTTGACTGAAAAAAAAATTAAAAAAAAAATGTAAAATGTATATCCTAGACTAATGATGTGTAGAAAATAAAAGGCAAGTGTGTAGTGTGTCTCTCATTTTATGTCACACACTCCGATGACTTTTCTTGAGAATTCAAACCTTAACCCATCTAAAGGTTTATTAAACAAGTCATCTAGTTGATGCTCTGTAGACACATGATCTAAAGGCACTATTTTAGACTCGACCAAGTCTATAATGAAATAATGTCTAATATCTATATACTTAGTTCTAAAATACTGAACATGATTCTTTGATATACTAATAGCACTAAAATTATTATAATAAATAGCAAAAAGCATCTTTTTCATCCAAAGCGGATGTCTGCAACAACTTCTTGCTGCTATGTACGCGGCTTCAGCTGTAGACAAAGAAATTGAATTTTACTTTTTGCTCATCCAGGTTACAAGATTGCCACCTACTTAGAAGCACCCTCCAGAAGTACTCTTTCTATCATCAACATTCTCAGCCTAATTAGTTTCCAAATAGCCCAAGTTTGTGTCCTTAGAATACCAAATCCAATAGTCAACAGTTGCACTTTGATATTTAATTCTTCTTTTTATTATTGTGAGATGAGATTTCTTAAGATTAACTTGAAACCTAGCATACACACCAACACTAAAAGTTATATCGGGTCTATTAGCTGCAATGTAAAATAGACTTTTTATCATGCTTCTATAAAGAGTCTGATATAGGAGCAGCATGACGCCGAGCTGAGCCTCTCCCTGTGCAATGCTCCGACGGTGTGTGGTCATGTCGATAGGGCTCATCTGGTTTAGTATCATCTCCTCCGCCTGGAGTGGCACTCCCCGGGCTAGTAATAAGCGACTGATGATGACTCCGTACAGGAGATTATCCGTTGTAACAATGCTGGCCTCGTAATGGATTCGCTCAAATATAACGAGTGGAAAGTCAATGGGATCTCCACGTGCCAAGCCACTAAGGAACTGTGCGCAAGCCCGACTGAATGTGGTCTTATGTGCCACAGGGTCTACATTTGTTGCAACAAAAATTTGCAACATGCGAAAGAAAGGCAGCAGTTGATTCTAGTTGAAGGAGTTCAGCGTATCCAACTTCGTGCGGTCTGTGCCAATGAGGATGTAGAAATCCTGATCCTGCTCGTCATCACCAACCTCAGGAGCAATATCATCGCCCTCGGGCCGATCTCCCTGTTCACTCGGCATAGTGTGAACAGGGCTCGTAGATGAAGCAGAAGTGGCTGGATTTGCCTCAAAGGTGCCGGGAGCAAATGCAGCTGCTGTGTCACCAGCTTAAGCAGCTATCGCCTCAGGCAGTATCCGAGGAATCTGGAGTAACTTGGCTATAACATCCGCCGAGAACTCAAACTGTATACTGCATACAACGAGGGTATGGGATGATGCATCGTTAGGCATGGCCGTCATCCCAATGTAAAACTCCCGAACTATTGAGGGGTAAATCTTTCCCCTCAATATGCAAATTGGGCCCCAGCCTCTCATGACGAAGACGTCTCTGAGCATCTTCCACTCCCAACTGAGCTCATCGAACTGATGAATAAGAATTTCTCGTTCACCCATAACAGTTCGTGGCCCCAATCGAGCAATGTCCGAATTGCCTCCATCCCTCCCTCGTTTCCTGATTGTCATAAAGTGAGCCATATCCGGAGAAAAAAAAATACAAGTTAAAATATATAAAAAGAATTCCTAAATTTACATATATATACATATTACGACATATATCATGGATTATACACAATTAAAATATCATCATTATAAATTTACATAATTTCGACAGTAAATATATTAAAAAGTTTCACTATTTAAATACCCAAAATAATAATAATAAGATGAGAAAATAGAAATTAAATTAAATGGAGATACGTTCGAACGTTACTCAATTGACGTTTGAACTATAAAATTATGATAATTAGAATCAAATTATGTCCGAATGTACAATATTTTATGTTTGAACGCACATTAAGATAGTCAAACGTAAACCATTAACATTCGAACGATGATACCCAAACTAATGTTACAAATTTACGTTCAAATGTATTAAGATAAAATTCTAATGTAAATATGATCTGAACGTCTTATACATACGTTCGAATGTTTTATTAACGTACAACGTATTATCCAATGTCATCTTTAAATGTTCGATAGTACATATATTAAATTCGCTTGATTACGTCCGAACGTTACATCATAACGTTCAGACGTAATGAATTTCAAACGTCACACGTTCGGACGTATTTGCTAACGGAACAATACGAATGGTTAACGTTTGACCGTTTAATCCAACGTTCTCTAAAAACGTTGGATAAAAACGTTTGAATGTTAATATTTACGTTCGCACGTTATAACGTAACGTTCAGACGTAAATAAACTATAACGTCACACGTTCGGACGTTGATTTTTAACGTCCGAACGTTACTAGACAGAATGGCTGGTCAACTTAGCCATTTTCGAAAGCTTCGAAACGTGCATTTCGAAGGAAAAAGAAACCATAAAACTACTCTATAGGCTATGGGGAATGTTTCTACGGTGGTTGTTTACCGTTTAACAACCAATGGTGGCCGGAAAATCAAGAAGAAAATCCGGCCTTGGTGGGTTTCGAATTTTTGAAACCCACCGATAAAACTGAAAGCCTCTATATGAGACCGCCGGGGGGGGGGGGGGGCACATTACCTTTTAGTAACGGTTGCGGTGGCGTAGGGCAGCGGATGCGGTGGCGTGCGTGGCGGAGAGAAGGACGTTCGGATTGTTTTTGGACAAAATGAGTCTTCCACTGCCGTCGGGGAAGACTTTATATACAGTTAACATTCGAATGTATACATACATACGTTTGAACGTTATTAAACATTCAAACATATTGTGTTTAACGTTCGAACGTTTCACATTAACGTTCGCACGTATAACAAATGACATTCGAACGTATCCAATAAATTATATTTTTTTATATAGTTATATATATTATAATACATAATATATTATGTATTACAATAACTATAAAATATATATTATATATAATACGTATATAGTAATATATATATATATATATTATATAATAGTACTAATATATATATCAGCGGATAGTATAGTATATATATATATATATAATTTATTAAATATCAGTATATGATATATTATATAGATAATAACTATATAATATATAACTATAGTATAGTATAGTTTATATAATATTTATTAAACAAAATATTATATTTAATAGTATATAATTTATTAAATATTATAATATATAGTATATATTATATAGTATATATTATATGCTCATATATTATATAGATATATACTGTATTATAGTATATATTATATACTATATATTAAGTGAGATATATTATAGTATATATATTATAACTATATTATTACTAATATAATATGCTATAGTAGTATAATATATTAGAGTACTATAATATATAATATATATTATATAATATAGTATATATATAGTATAGTTACTAATATATAATCTAGTGTATATATAATAGTATATTATATTAATATATATACTATCTATATATATAGTATAGATACTATCTATATCATATAGTATATATAATAGTATAAATATATATACTATCTAGTATATAGTATATATACTATATATAGACTATAGTATGTATTATATATTATATAATGAGAAATGATTTTTGCAATCGGCAAATGCAAGCGGCGTGCAGTCGCTTGCAAAAAAGTGAATTAATATGGGACCTACATGAAAAAAAAATTATTTTTATAATTTTTTTTTATTCATTCCGTACAACCATGAAAAAAAAAATTTTATAACTTTTTTTTATTCATTCCGTACAGCCGTTTGCATCCCGCTTGTATTTGCCGACTGCATCTAGCAAAGCCCTTATATAATATAGTATATATTATACTATTAATATATATATCATATTTGTTTGTATAATAGTATTAATATATAGTAGTATAATATAATATGTCCATATTTACTACTATATATATACTACATTTACTATAGTAGTATATAGTATATATATTATATATAGATTATAGTAGTATATTATATAAGACTACTATAGTATGTAATATATATTATATAATATAGTATATGTAATACTATTAATATATATATATATATCATATTTGTTTGTAAAATAGTATTAATATATAATAACGTATAATATAATATATATATAATATTTAATATAATATAATAACTATATACTACTATATATATACTACATTTACTATAGTAGTATCTGGTAGTATAGTATAGAATATATATAGTACATATACTACTATATGTACTATAGTATATGTAGTATATATACTATATATAGACTATAGTAGTATAATATACTACTATATTATGAATATATATATTATATAATATATATCAACTATATATATAAATGATATATAATATACAATTAATAAAGGTTATTTTTTCATTTAATCAATGAAAATTGAGTTTACATGAAATTATATATTATTATATATAATATATATATATTTATCCCAATACGTTCGAACATACATGTTATACGTTCGAACGTATTAGAAAAATGGGCGGGATTTTTCCCGCTTTAAGGTGGAACCCTAAAACATTCGAACGTTTTATTTTTACGTTCGAACATTAAATTGACGTCGTGGGCGGGATTATAAATACGTTCGAACGTATTGTTCACAATCTGGGCAGGATAACTTAGCGTTCGAACGTAAAATATATTATGTTAGCAAGAGTGTGAAACGTTCGAACGTTCATTAATGAACGTCCGAACATTTATTGTATTAGAAGCAGAATATAAAAATTTCACGCATGGGAAAGCAGATCGATTCTACTTCATCCCGTGCGTGAATTAAGGAGACTCAGACAGATTTTTAGAGAGAGAGAGAGGAAGAAGAGGAGTGTTAGAGTGAGAGAGGATAGAGAGAGTGTTAGAGTGAGAGAGAGTTAGAGTGAGATAGATTGAGTTAGGGAGAGATTTTGTGTTTATTTTTTTTGTGTATATTTTTTTCCTCCCAAAGGAGAATGTAAGGTAAATTTTTCAACTGTAAATGTATTTACAATTTATATTATATTTGTCAATTTGTTTTATATGTATTTAACTACCTAGTTTTGTGAATTTTTTGAAGGATTGTTTGTTGTGAATTGTTGAAAACTTGTGATTTGCAAGATGAGGATATTGTGAGCACAAGGTATATTATACTAAACTCTATTGTTAAATTTTGTTGTCAATTTTGTTGAAGGATTATTGTTGTGAAATTTTTGATATATAGTTTATTGTGGATTATTTGTGTAATATGTGTGAAGGATTGTTTATTGTGTAATATGTGTGATTAAAGAATTTATATATATATTATAGTATTTATGTAGTGTGATTATTTGTTGTGCAATATATGCAATATATTTATTATATTTGAAATTATATAATAACATTAAGATTTTTTAGATTAAGAATCCCTAATACAAATTATAATCTAATATATAGTACTATTAGTAAATATAATATAAATAAGTACTATATAGTATAATATAATTATACTATAACAATTAAAATTTATTAGATTAAAAATAATATAATACAAATTATAATAAAATATATAGTATAATATTAGCAAATAAGAAATAAATAAGTACTATAATATATAATAGTACTTATATAATAACATTAAAATTTATTAGATTAAGAATCCCTAAGTATAATAAAAAAAATATATAGTATTTATCTATAATAAATATAGTAAGCCAATAGTTGTGTTATTTTGTTAAACTAGAGAGAGAGATTGTAAATATGCTCATAAGCTTCCCCGTCTTGTAGAGAAGGGTTAAGAATTATCTTGAAGAAATGTCTGTCAAGTTACTTAACTCTCAAAGTCTATCCGGCCTTGAGGGTTATAAAGGTCGAATAGTTTGTGACAGTTAAGTAATTGGACATTCTTGTTAGGCATGTTCTTTAAGGTAATTCTCAACCATTCTCTACAAGAAAGGTAGTGTGTGAGTATATTCTTCTATCTAAACTTTTGTTTAACAATATATAACACATGGGAATTCTTGTTTGTAGTTTTTAATTCAATGAACATGGTTGAGAATTTGTTTGTAGTGTTTTTTATAAAATATTGTATGACATTGCATAAATAACCTTAGACCCATTTGGGAATTAGTGTACATTTAGGTGTATACTAATTCCTGAATTGTCCAGTGTGGACAGTTTGAGATTATATTATCTGTATTGCACATTCTTGTTATTCCTACTGAACACGTTTAGTATGAAGTTTCGGTGTCCTCCTTTATTGTTCTTCGGGTATACTGTTCATAGGGTCACAATCCCTATATGTGAACATGTATACTTGGAGAACTATGGAAAGGTGCTGCCGAAATTTCTACTGATGTGGAAAGTAGTAGAGTGACGGAACTTGTGCAATATGGATAATATAATCTCTAATGGGATAGGACCAACTACCTTGAGAAAGAGTAATTTGAATGGGAGCATGACATGCATGTGTATTATAGTATATTACGTGTTACTAATAATTAGATGTTTATAGAAATGGATAAAAGTTGGATGCGGCTAGGCGATAGACTTGGAAAGGATTACATACCCTATGCATGTGGAGTAAGAACCTTTATTAATTTTGCAAGGGCCTCTGCTGATAGTCGTGGTTACATTAAGTGTCCATGTTGAGGTTGTAAAAATTTGTGTGCGATAGGGTTGGATAAAGTTGAAAGTCATATATTTGTGAATGGTATGGATTTGGGGTATACTCGATGGGTACTGCATGGTGAGCCGTATGCACAATCAGCGGATGGATTATTCGGTCATCCGAATTATTCGGGGCACGTGGATGACGATTATGAGAGAGATGAGATGGAGGAGATGTTGAGTGATATTGGAGCTGGGATGTTTATGGATGAGGTTGACGACAATGCCTCAAGTGGCCGAGGGAATGATTCTGGGAATTTTCCTGCAATGTGGGAAGATGCAAAGCGCAAGCTGTATCCAGGCTGTACAAAACATTCCAAAATGTCGTTTATTGTATGGTTGCTTTACATTAAGTCATTGTGTGGGATGTCAACCAAAACAATAAACATGGTATTAGACTTATTTAACGAAGTGCTTCCTGAAGGGTCCACATTGCCGAGAACTTTTATGAAGCGAAACAGTTAAGAAAGGGATTAGGGTTTGAGTATAAGTCCATACATGCATGCAAGAATGACTGTGTTTTATTTTAGAAGGAGAACGAGGAGAAACAAAAATGTTCTGTATGCGGAGAGTCGAGGTGGAAGGGTAAGAAAAGCCTGCCAGTTAAAGTCTTACGATATTTTCCATTAAGACCTAGGTTGCAAAGATTATATATGTGTAAGAAAATAGCTCACGATATGAAATGGCACAAGGAGAAGAGAGTTAATAATGAGGGATTTATGAGGCACCCAGCTGACTCACTTGCGTTTGGGACTCACAACCGATGGATTCAACCCTTTTGGGAATATGAGTACAAGTTATAGCACTTGGCCTATAGTGTTGATTCCGTACAACCTTCCACCATGGAGGTGCATGAAGGCACCCAACTTTTTGTTAATTTTACTTATCCCCAGCCTGAGATCACCTGAGAATGACATTGACGTATATATGCAGCTATTGATTGAAGAGCTGAAAGAGTTATGGGAAACAGGCGTCAAAACTTATGATGCATCGACGTCAACAACTTTTTAGATGCATACTGCGGTAATGTGGACGATAAATGACTTTCCGGCATATGAGAATCTTTCCGGCTGGAGTACTAAAGGGAAGTTAGCGTGTTCGACGTGTAATAAAGAAACTACTAGTGAGTGGTTAAAATATTCTCAAAAGTTGCGTTTCATGGGTCATCGACATTATCTACCAACAAATCATGCATGGAGAATAGAATCCGCTAAGTTTGATGGGCAAGTAGAGGATAGAATTGCGCCAAATGAGTTGTCTGGGGAAGAGATACTGGAACAATTGATACATGTGGTAGTGAACAATTTTGGCAAAGGTCGGGGAAAAAACAAGAGAAAACGAGGTGCAGCAAAATTGAATTAGACAAAGCGTAGTATTTTTTTTTGACTTGTCGTATTGGTTATCCTGCAATAGTTTAGATGTAATGCACATAAAGAAGAATATTTGTGATAATATACTGGATACATTGATGAGCATTAGTAAAAAGACAAAAGATACGATTAAGACGAGGAAAGATCTTGAGAGAATGAGAATTAAACATAATTTACATTTATGGGTGGAAGGTGATAGGGTGGTCATGCCGCATGCATGTTTTACGATGACAAGGGAGGAGAGGATGGAATTCTGCAAGTGGTTGCAAGGTGTGAAGCTGCCAGATGGTTATGCTTCAAATATCAGTAGATGTGTAAACCCTGATGATTGGAAAATTGGTGGATTGAAAAGTCATGATTGTCAACTATTTTTGCAGAAGTTATTACCAGTGGGAATTCGTGGGAAGCTAACATCTGCCGTACGTGTTGCCATAACCAAACTATGTATATTTTTTAAGGATTTGTGTGCTTGGGTAGTAAAGCGAGATATGCTGCAGAAACTGGAAGATGACATTGCTACTATATTATGTAAATTCGAACATATCTTTCCACCATCATTTTTTGATGTCATGGTCCATTTAGCAGTACGTTTACCCCGAGAGATAATGTTGGGTGGACCGGTGCAGTTCCGTTGGATGTATCCAGTTGAAAGATATTTGGGTCGACTGAAGCGCACTGTTGGGAATAAAGCCAGAGCTGAGGGTTCAATAGCAGATGCCTGTATACACGATGAATGGTTAACATTTTGCTATTTATATCTTTGTGGTGTTGAGACACGATTTAATAGTCAAGAGCGAAATGCTGATCTTACTGCTCCACCTCCTCGTGAGCTATCAGTGTTTTTTCAGAATGTACAACCCTTGGGTGCACAAACGGGTTACGATTTACTTGATACATAGTTGGGTAAAGTTCAGTGGTACGTGCTAAATAATTGTCGGGAGATTGATCACTATCTTAGGTATGTCGTTGTAAAAGGTTTAAATATTTCTAGATTCAATGAGGTTAACTATAACTTTTGTGACATAAAATAATATGATTTTGCATATATATACAGTGAACACATGGACAAACTTAAGACGGAAGGCGTAGATAATATAGTGGCAAGACACGAAGAAGAATTTTCTGGATGGTTTGAACAATGTGTATGAACTAAACTCTACTTGATATGTTAGATCATAAAAGTTTTAACTCTAGGTAATATTTAATTAATAACATTATTTCAATTGTTAGATTTTGGAACAACGTGCTCGTGATCCCGAATCTGTCTCTTTTGAATTATATGCATTGGCCTGTGGTTCTTCAAATAGAGCACTTCCATACACTGCATGCACGGTTCGAGGTTATAGATTCCATACTCTAGACCGTGAACGTAATAGAAAGACTCAAAACTATGGTGTGTTGGTCGAGGGGAGTCATGGAACAAATGATATTGATTATTATGATGCCATTCGTGATATTATCGGATTGAAATATTTGGGTGGGTCTATAACATATGTCTTTAAATGTGATTGATGGGATCTAGGCGGTGGTCAGGTTTCGATATATAGGGATAATCATTTTACGAGTGTAAATACTGCATATAAATGGTACGAAGATGATCCGTTCGTATTGGCTTGTCAAGCTACTCAAATCTATTACTTGATTGATCCAATGAAAAGTGCTGATGAAGATAGTGGAGAGATAACTTGGCGAGTCGTACAAAAATTTGTCCCTCGAAATATATATGAAGTAGGAACGAATGCAGATTACGATACTAGTGGAGATGAAGATGACACTTCGAATGTAGAGGCCTACCCGGAAGATGGAGGGGGTATTAACTTATTTGTTGACTTTGGTGCACTCGAGTTGCTCCCCTTATGTAGAGATGACGTCCCACTCATCCATCTCGATCCGTCTGTATTAAATGATCATTCAGTTCAAGAAAGTGAGAAAGAAGTAGAAGAGTCAGAAGAAGAAGACAAAGAAGAATCTGGAGGAGAAGTGGATAAGGAGGACGAAGAAGAGGTTGATGATGATGATGAAGATGTTAAAGAGAGAGATTCTGAAACAAGCATAGAAAATACATCCGAAGATGAACACTAAAAATACTAAAAACTTTATTCATATATGAGAATAGAATTTTACAATAATAATTAATTTCATCTAATTAAATTTTTTTGGTATATATAATTAATTTCAAGTATGCCGCCAAAAAGACAAAGAAGAAATGTGCCTCCTCCACCAAGTCCAAGTCCCGAACCCGTTGAGGACTCCTCACCTGAAGAGTCCGTTCCTGAAGATGAAGTTAACACTACAGGGAATGATGCCCAGTCGACACCTTCTAGTAAGGAAATGTCGTTGAAAATTATTTATATATTTAATATTTTTGTCTCGATAACTATATTAGTATAAAAATTATACACATTATCTATATTAGTTGATGCATTCGCTCGTTGCAGCCATGGTTATACACGCGGCATCTCACTTGAGAAAAACTGAAGGCATGGCAAACTGAAAGTCACAATTCCTGATAATTCCACTGGAAGAGTAGATGATAGTGCAGCAGCGGTTTCCTCCTATATTGGTATAGTAGTCCGAGCTTATGCTCTATTTTATGTGCGCTCCTAGCGAGATGTGTCGAATGAGATTAAAGAACACATTCGGAGTCGTGTGCTGGTGAGTTTACTTTAACAGTTCATTTCTTTCACCTACATTAGTATATCATATTTTTTTACCTAATTAATTTATAATTAGGATGAATTTGACCTCTACTTTGATCGTACCGAGGATTTGAGAACTGTGAATGAGTTAATGGCTATACTATTCTAACGTCACAAGGGATGATGTCACGACCACTTCAAGAAGTTTGAGTCTTTTGAAGAGGCTACACAGTCACCTTTCCAGCAGATGAAGTTAGACGACTAGATAAAGTGTTGTGATCTTTTTGCATCTCCAGAATATCAGGTATTCTAGATTTATTTCCATTAATTATTTACATTAATATTTGTTGTTTATCTTATATGTATACATATTACAATTAACATTCTTAATGTGCATTTATAGCACTTAAGTTCTACAAATACACATAATAGATCCGCTCTGACTATTCACCATCCTGCTGGTTCAAGATCATTCCATCGTCTTCCTCAAAAAATAGTAATTAATGAACTATATAATTCATTTATTTTTCTGTTATTCTTTTATATAAGTTCTAACACTATCTTTTTAAATTTTCTAATGTCGTTTTGTTAGAAACATAATGATCCTGAAAACTTATCCCTTGTTAATGTTTATGCTGCTGCTCACACTAATGAGCATAGTGAGTGGATGGATCCTGCCGCTGTAATTAATTATGTAAGTGGTGTTTCTTTTGTTAAATAAATTATACAACATATGGTTAAATTATTTTTTATTTGTATTTCTTTTAATACGTTACCTATTGTGTGTTATCATCTTTCAAACTGCAGGGAAAAATGATGGAGTTGCAGTCAACTTCTGGGGAATCCTCTACTAGTGACATAGACATTTTCACACAAGTGCTCGGGCCTAACTCTAGTATGGCAAGAGGTTTGGGATGATCTTTCAAGCATTCCGGTTCATCCTCCTCAACCTCATCGACTTCACAAATTAATAATCTTAGCAAAGAGTTAGAAGCTGCACGACGCGAGTATGAGTATATGAGGTCCAGATAGCAAGAGTTAGAGTCCCTTTTAGAGTGACAGTCTCATTTAGAGACGCGTTTGTAGGATCAACAAAGAGACCAGGAGGAAATAATACGTAGTGAGGTCTAAGAGCAAGTGCAGCGGGAGATGATGCTGCAAATGGAGCGTGTTATGTCATTGCAACAGAATCATGGTGGACGAGGAAAGAAAAAGAAATGAATTTTATTAGTGTATTAAATTTTTAATATCTACTTGGAAAATAATTACAAACATTGTTGGTTGTGAAATATGTTATGTAATATGATACAATTGGTATGTTTATTAATGGGATGAGTTTAGTATTTTTGATATGTACGTTCGAATGTAAATAAAAACATTTGAATAGTATTCCACATTCGAACACACGTTCGAACGTAATCACACAAAATTGTAACATAACGTTCGAACGTTTACACTGACAAATGAAACTTACGTTCGAATGTTTAAACTTTTAACATTCCAAACCTCCGAACGTACTTCTTGCATTCAAACTCTAGTTTCTTAACATTGGAAAGAACGTCCGAACGTTATGATTCGAACGTTTGGACATTGTTTCCTTTACGTTGGAATCTAAATTTAAACGTAACGTTCGAACAGATAAACGTTCGAATATAAATATGATACGTTCGAACGATAATCAACAAATGTTACCTGCTCTCATTCGGATGTCAATTTGTCTACTTTACGTTCGAACATTATTTTTTTCATTCGAACGTAATATTCTGTGACAGATTCTAACCATCACAGAAAAGTAAACGTTCAAACGTTATATAAAACGGCACATCACAAACCGTCACTAAAAATATTTTTAGTGACGCTTGTATAGTAAACTGTCACCATATGTATTTTGTGACGCACATTTCGTGACAGTGGGGGTGACGGTTTATAACCTTCACCTAATGTATTTCGTGACGTTTTTTCCATTTCTTGTGACAATTTTATCTGTCACTAAATCTAATTTTTGTTGTAGTATGTAAATCCTACTGATTTGCTTGAAAATTAATTTTTTAATAAGAAATAATATTTATAGTCTAAAAATATGCAAATATCGCGTAATCTCTTTAAAACAATTGAGTAAATACGAGACTCACTGATGTGGATTAATGCAATATGTTATATTATAAAATTATTTTTATTATAAAATAGATTTAACATATCACAATAAACTACATCAATTTATCGATTTATTTTTATACATTCTCTACACTTTCTCTTCTCTTATTGGACTACAAAATATTTCAACAACATCAAAGATATAGTAATGCTTAGGTAATATTAAAAAGTCAGTGGCTTAGCCACCAGGAGAAGAGGAACATTTTTGTGCGTTGTAAGCCCAACTGCTTCTTCCATATCCAGTTCTTCCCTTCTTACCCCATCAGCCATTTCCCAATCAAAACGATGCAGCAGATTTGCCAGTGCAAGTTCAATCAGCTGGGTAGCAAATTGTATTCCAGGACAACCCCTGCGGCCAGCTCCAAATGGTAACAGTTCGAAGTGTTGTCCTCTAAAATCCACTGAGCTATCCAAGAATCTCTCGGGTCTAAACTCTTTTGGATTCTTCCAATATTTTGGGTCTTCTCCTATGGATTTGGCATTGAAAATACCCTTGTTTTTGCTGGAATATGGTACCCTTCAATCGTGCAACTCTCAGTTGTTTCCCTGGGAACAAGTAATGGGGCTGGAGGATGAAGTCTAAATCCCTCCTTTACAATTGACTTTAGGTAAATGAGTTTCAGAAGGTCGCTTTCTTCCACCTTTTGTTTTCCCTTCACAATTTCTCTCACCTCAACTTTCGCTCTTTGCATTACAGATGGGTTCCTTATTAGCTCAGACATTATCCATACTATTGTGGCTGAAGATGTATCTGTGCCTGCAATAAACATGTCCTGTATTGGCCATAAATGGCAAATTCTAGCAAAAGTTTATCAAGCAATTGGATAAATGAAAACAATAGGAAAAAGTAAAGAAAGAAAGAGAAGCTGCATACAGTGAGGACAGCCTTAATTTGGTCAATATGGAGCGGGAGTTCTTGATTTGAGTCTTTCTGAATTCGGAGCAGTACACCAACAAGATCTTCATCAGTTTCAGGTTTAGAGCTTCGGTGCTCCTCAATCACTTTTTCATAAAACTCATCCAGTTGTCTAACATTCTTTTCCACCCTTTCTTCCAGACCATTAAACTTGTTGAGCCAACCCATCCATGGAAAGAAGTCTGCTATGCAGAATCCTCCCAATAAATCCTGTGTCTCACGAAGAGTCTGATGCACTCCACTCTTGCTGTCACTTTCTCCACCATCATATTTCTTCCCAAAAGCCACACGGCAAACGATGTTATTTGCAAGCGAAAGTGTCAATTCACTAAGATTGACAGGGCCAGAAGAAAGAGATACAGAATCAAGCATATGTGCAACCTCTTCGTCCCTCACAGACTGAAAAGATTGGACCCTCTTAGCACTAAGTAGCTCCAAAATCACAATCTTCCTGACCTCTCTCCAGTAATTACCATAGGGAGCAAAGGACACAGCGGAGAGATTATAACTAAGGCTCTTTGCAGCGTAAAGAACTGGTCTTCCTGAAAAGACATGATCATGGGTTTTGAAGATCTCTCTTGCCATGTCTGCTGAGGAGACTATTAAAGTTGGTATGAAGCCCAGTTGCAAGAACATGAGCGGTCCGTACTCAGCAGAAAGGCGTTGAAGAGATCGATGCGGCATGCCACCAAGCTGGTGCAGGTTCCCAACCAGAGGCAGCTTTCTAGGACCTGGAGGAAGCCTGATCTTTGCCTGATCAGGTTTCTTCCTTTGCCTCAACAATAATAAATACAGAGAGGGTAGAAGGAAAACCAAGAATGGCATCAAGAAAATTTGGGTGCTCATGGTGTTGTAGCTTTGGAACAATGAAAGAGGAGGCACGGTCAGTTCTCAGTATAAATGGATTTGTGTAAAGAATACACCTACACTTATAATTTTAATTACTTTTCTTTTAAAATTTAAATTTTAAATATCAAATTTCATAATTTTCAATATATTTTCCACATGCAAAATAATTTTTTTTTTAAGTTTTCTAACTCCGAGTATTTTTCATGTGTAAATGTGGCCTTGGGACCTTATGGAACGTCACACGCATCCTCCAGCTTTCGCCATTGAATAAAACATGTTTTTGTAGGCACATCCTCTATTTATTGACTCTACTAGTAAGGCGCTACGTGCACGGCACGTATGCCCCTTGCACGTGGCGCCCGGTTGAAGGAAAAAAAAAAAAAAAAATCTGTCAAAAGATAAAATCTTTTTACAAAAATAGATTATAGTAGCAATTTATTTTTTAAAAAAAAAGAATAAGTTAAATAAAATATTCTCAATAAAAAAACAGCATCATCTCATAACAACATATATATAAAAAAAATGTCAAAAAACTCCTTAAAAGATAGATTATGAAGAACAGTAAGGCTGTACACCGATGGGTTCGGTATCGATATCAGTGCCAAACCGAGACACCACTGACATCTACCACGTGTCTATTAAATTGACCAAAACCGAGGGTTTAGGAAGAGAAAAATGATCATATAGGTCTCAATGTGCGTTGGTGCGGTCTTCGGTCTACTATCGGCGTCTTCTATGAAGGAGGAGGAACTGAGAAAGAAGGAAAATGCGTCGTGCCATTATCTGCCATGGAAGAAGAAGAAAGTTATAGATATGAAGAAGACGACGCGGAGAAGAAGAAGAGGGGTGGGGGGTTATTAATTCATTTTGAGACAGTGCTGTTTGACGCCGTTCTATTATATATATATTTTTAACATTCAAACCATAAACAACGCTGTTTCACTTATTTAAGTGAAACAGAGTCGTTTTATATACATATATTCTAATATATATATATATATATATATAAAGAGACCGGATTGGTTAGCTCAACGGTTTCCCAGGGGTTCAAACCGGTGTCAAACCGCCGATGTTGGTTTTCCCTCAATTCCTCTTGCCTGCCGACCGGTTCTTTGTCGGTTTCGGCTAGTTTCATACTCCAATAGTCGGTCTGATTGGTTCACGGCTGGTTTGGTCAGTTCCTGTACACCCAGTAGCATATACAAGGCAAAAGATTTTTAAAGAAATTTTTTTTTTTATAATTCGAGGGAAATATATATCCAAAATTGATGTTCTTTATAAACTTACAAGATGGATAGAGACGATGTTGAATCTTTTGTGCCAATATTGGTAGACTTCATTTAGTTTTGCATCAAAGTTTGTCATCCATTCTTCTCTCAAGCTTGCATCGCAATGGTTTATAGATACGTTAAATATTTCTATATGAAATAAATTTAAAATTTAGAAGATCTTGGAGAAAAATAATACTATCTCAAATATTTATTTTAAATCTAATGGATGATTTTTAAATTGAGCCAAGTGTTTAAAAATCTTTCAAATATTTTAAAAGTCTAAAATTATTTTAAATGAGAATTTTTGTGTATTAATGAACCAAGCCTATTTTTAAGTAAGTCTCTTTAAATTTTAGAATCCGAAAATAATATAGTTTTAAATTTTTATTTTATTTAAATGATTTTATTTTTTTAGAAATAAAAAAATCTACTTAATTAGATGAATTTATTTCTCCTAAGCATTATTTATTAAAATTCGTTCTTTTATTTTTGAAGAATATTATTTTTGGATTAAGAATACAAATTTTTGTTTTAAAATTTAGTGTATTTCCCTTCCTTAAATATTTTCTTTATTTCTTATTTTCTTATTTCTCTATGTATTATTTTCACCCTTAGATAAAAAATGGGACACATTTACAGGTAGGATCGGATTGCCCAAAACCCTAATTCCTCCTCTCTTTCTTTTCCTTCGCCCTCTCTCTCCCCATGTCATCCTTCTGCCCCACTCCCTTCCCGTCTTCCATTCTCTCACTCTAGTGACCTCTACCGCCGTTAATAGCTCCATCTCAAACTGCCGTCACCGCTATGCTCTCTCTCTCTCTCTCTCTCTCTCTCTCTCTCTCTCTCTGTGTCAAGGGTTGAATTTTGGGAGATTAATCTGAATGAGTGCAGCTATATGGATGATGACAGTCAATGGTAGTTGATTGTATGTGTGAATGTAATGTTGTTTAAGTGTAAAGAGCTGGCCATGTCATTTTGGGTAATACGTATGGTCTCATTAAATAGAATAGCATCGTTTGATGCTTTACTTGTAATCAGTCAATATGGCGTCGTGGTATCCTAATTGAAATAACATACTCATTTCATGAATAAATAGAGGAATGGAAGGAAGGATCCCATATCCCGAATTTGATGCAAGAATCATCTCTCTCTCTGAATTACTTCTACTTCTCTTTTTCCTCTAGTTTTCTTGGA
This sequence comes from Carya illinoinensis, assembly GCF_018687715.1. Lineage (NCBI taxonomy): Eukaryota > Viridiplantae > Streptophyta > Magnoliopsida > Fagales > Juglandaceae > Carya > Carya illinoinensis. The sequence goes on from NC_056762.1 coordinate 2,494,013, forward strand.
GAGTGACTCTCTCAAATCAGTCTATAGAAAGGGCCCATTACACACACACACACACACACACTCTCTCTCTCTCTCTCTCTCTCTCTCTCTCTCTCTCTCTCTCTCTCTCTCTCTCTCTCTCTCTCTCTCTCTCGTCCCCTCTGCATCTCACCCCGTTAATTTCTCTATTTTCTCTCTCGGTAGCTCCAGCGACGCCATGCATGCACCACCTACAGCCACCACGAGCAGCAGGGGCGTGACCTTGGGCTAAACCCAGCAAGACCGTGTTTCCATTAAGCTCTTCTCTCTGGGCCTCTGAAGTTGTTCGTTGTGAGGGACATAGGGTGGTTTCTCGTTGTGCATGGAGGATTTGCCTTCTCGCCGACGACCACTAAGTCACTATAACTCTGCTCTTCCATCTCTCTCTCTCTCTCTCTCTCTCTCTCTCTCTCTCTCTCTCTCTCTATGTGTCTCTCTCACTCTGTGACACTCCCTCTTCTCTTGTCTCCATTTCCTCTATACATAGCAATCAAATTCCATTGTGATTTGATTTGATTATTTTATGGATGTATGCTAGGAAAAATTTTGAAGATTTCCTTGTTGAATTTAAATTTCTATGAATTCAAAAATTGTTGGTTAAAGAGAGGGAGTTACGATGTATGTTAGGAAAAATTTTGAAGATTTCATTGTTGAATTTAAATTTCTATGAATTCAGAAATTGTTGGTTAAAGAGAGACACTTACCGAGAGCGTAGGAGTAGAGGAAGACGAGGTAGTTTGACATAGTAGAGGATGAAATTTAGAAAGTAGAAATGTGATTTAGACAAGATACGAAGGTGGTGGAAGTGTTTGATCTTCTAGAAAGTGAGTAAAGCAATGAATCAATGAGGGAGGAAACCGTGATTTAGAAATGCATGTAGGGGCAAAATGGGAAGAATAATATCAGAACAAAAAACACTGTTGCTTTATGCATATATAAGAATATATAAATTAAGGAGAAATACTTCTTCCACGAAAATATTTCATGAAGTAAATTTATATACTCGCTTAGCATAACTTGAAATAAAAGCAAACTTTTTTACAAATTTTTCCGACCATATATCAAATAAAATATATTTTTACAAAATAATAATAGTTTAATAAGTTATTTTTTGAAAGTTACATTCATTTAAAATATAATGTATAGTGCAAAGTCTTGTGTATTTATCCTTATTCATCCTAAATTGGATTCGGAATCCAATAGGGCAATCTTGCTAGTACAAATGGGACTACCAATTGAAGGAAGGAAAATACTACGGCCACCGCTGGTGGCTCCCGCTGGGGACCACCACTGGCTAATTTTTATTTTTTTTCTTTTTCTTAATGATTAAGAAAATTTTTTTTAATATTAATATAAATTTTTTTTATATATTTTTAAAATATTTAAAAGTATTAAAAAATGATTTAAAAAAAAAACAAAAAAACTTTTTTTAAGCCTAACGGTGGCTCCTAGGGCTGTAAATGAACCAGTCTGTTCGATAGCTCGCTCGGTACTCGCTCGGTTAAACTCGAATCGAGTTCGACTCGTGAAAAAAAAAAAGCTTGTTCGTTAAAGCAGATGCTCGCTCGATTTGTAAATGACACATACTCGACTCGACTCGACTAAGGCTCGTTTAGGCTCGCTCGTTTATGCTCGAGTCGACTCGTTAGCTCGACTCGATTAAAACTCATTCATATATTAATAAATATATACATACACCTATGCATGTATATATGTATTAGCTAATAATATAAGCATACCACTTTTATAATTAAATATATAATATGTATTCTAATTACTTATGTCTATATAGTAAATATACTTCATAGGTATATTTTATAATTTGTATAATAATTAGTTGATAAAATTTAATAATTTCATATACTAGTATGTGGAAACCATATATGAAATAGATATATTCTATCATATTAAGTATATGTATTAATAATATATGTAGGCATATAATATATTGTTATTTTGGATAAATATCAACTAGTTAGATATTAATTATTTATAAATTTTTTAAAATTTTATAATTTAATAGAGGTTCTACTTGTTAATTGTATAAATTCAATATTAATTCTTTTTTATTTATTTATTTAATTTATTAATTATTAAATCTTATTAAAAAATAATAATTCGAGCTCGAGCTCGAGCTCGAGCTCAACTCGAACTCGTTTGTGGGACGAACTCGAGCTCGAGCTCGAGTTGAGATTTCAACTTATCGAGTCGAGCTCGAACAAAGAATTAAAAAAAAATCTCGAGCTCGGGCTCGAGCTTGAGCTCGAGTATTTTGAGTCGAGCTCGAGTTCGGCAAGCCAAAGCTCGGCTCGACTCGGCTCGATTACAGCCCTAGTGGCTCCAGCGGGAGCCACCAGCAGTAAGTGTAGCATTGTCCTTGAAGGAAAAACAAAATAATTTAATCGATAGATTTGAAAAGTAGTGCTGTTTCTTTTTTTCTTTCTTTTTGGACGGTTTTAATATGCATTAGACTTATATATGATAATATTATTGTTGCATATGAAACTATGCACACCATGCAAACTTGAATGAAAGGCAGAAAAGAAGGCTGCATGACACTCATATCTAGTAAGTGTGTACTGTTAGTTATTTCATTCTTATAAATGGGATCCCATAGAGAAATTTCAAGCCTTCAAGAGGAATTAGATAGAGGGACCCCCTTTCACCCCCTTTCACCTTATTTATTCATTCTTAATTTGTTCAGAAGTTTTAAGTTCTATATTGAACAATGCTGAGGAAAAAGGCCATATATCAGGCACACCTTTTGCTCGAGGTTCTTTACAAATTAACCATTTATATTTATATATTTGCAGATGCCAACCTTCTTTTCTACAAGGCTAATTTCTAGAATGGGGCAAGTTTTTCAGATTTCTTGAAACATATGAATATGCATCAGGTAAAAGATTGATTCTGAAAAAAACATCAATCTTCTTTAGCAGAAACACCAGACAAGAAATCAAGAATATTGTCTTGGCAACAATATGAATTAGAGCTACAAATTCATGAGAAATATTTGGGTTTATCTTCGTATGTGGGCAGTATAAATCAGAAGCCTTCAATTCAATACTATACAAGATTAGAAATAAGAGGAGTAATTGGAAGGTGAAATTCTTATCACAAGCAGGTAAGGAGATCTTCCTCAAATTTGTTATTCAGGCTATACCCCCATATAGCATTGGCATTTTCAAGATACCAGCAGTTTTATTGAAGGAGATTAATAGAGTTATGCAAAACTTCTGGGAGAGGCAAAAAAATCATTTGTTAAACTGGCAGCAGTTAGGAAAGACTAAGAGTGCAGGTGGCCTTGGTTTTAAGGACTTCGAAAATTTTAATCTAACCTTGCTAGCAAAGTAGGTATGGAGGCTAATTCATCATCCACAGTTGTGACGCCCCCAAATTCCGTTTGGGATCGGACGGACATTTGAAGCATCGAGACATGCAACACAAGGTTACCTGCCCCCGTTCATGACATATAAGATGCAATGTTCCTAACATGTATCTAATATTATGCAATATTCGCAGCGGATAATTTTTTCTTTAGCAATACTATGCACCAAATTAAAAATATCCCAAATGCTTAAAACATACTTCATACAAAAAGACCCATTGAACAACTAAGATCACAACACTAGTCCAAAATGGTTATGATCCAAAAAGTATTAGAGATGCAACTCCATCGTACAAGTAGTAATTTACGTTAACTACTATATTAACATTGACGTCGCACCGTCGCTTAGTCAACTGTGTCTAGTTGGTCAGCTCCTGATTATCCTTCAGATCCTGTAACAAAATCTACCATTCGGGAGGAATGGTAGTTGGGACTACCAACGTGAGATTTGATTACAAATCTCAGTAAGTTAATAAAAAACTTCCACAAGCTAATGATGCATGGATGACAGTAAAAGCATGAATGCATAATCAAATTCATAAGTAATTGAAACGTGAACTGAACTTGACTTGACATGAACTTGATCTGAAACTTGACTTAACATGAACTTGCTATGAAACTTGACTTAACATGAACGTGATCTGAAACTTATTCATTAACTGCTTAAATACATACTCCACAGTTGTTGTGGCCCCATGTATTCTACGTGTCACAATTGCTGTGTCTCACGTAGTGTATGCGTCACAATTGCTGTGACCCCATACTTCGTGTGCCACAGTTGTTGTGGACCCCACAAAATTGAATGTAACTCAATATGAAACGTGACTGGAATACGAAAGGACTGAAACCCTGATGTAACATAACATGACTTAAACATAACTTGAAATACATGATCAACTTGAGATAGAAACATTTCGTAACATGGCATAACATATAATAGACAACATATTTAACATGACATACTTGCAACAGTGAATATTACATGACTTGACATAAATGTAATAGATGGCATACTTAGGGTGATGTACTTGTAATGTACAACAATACATGACAGAATAAATTCTGTATAACAGACAATTACGTGATAACTTGGCATGGCAAGACATATATGATAACACACATACATACACTGTAATTCCTTTACTTAGCACACATACACAGTAGACTGCTAGTAAGTTAAAAACTAACTTACCTCGATCTCCGCGTTTCTTATAAAACCTCAAGCGTGATCACGAGGAACTGTAATTAGTGATTCTAAAAGTTAGCACTAAATCAATAATAATTTGTAATATAGAAAATACTAACTTAAAGAGTAAAATTTTCATTTTACTCTCTACAAGTAGGAAAATGACCGTTTTACCCATAACTTAAGGATTTTGCATACTAACTCCAAAAGTCACCAAAATTTACATGCCTCATGTAAATTTTATCCTCAACTCAAATATCAATTTAGAAAAATTTAAAACTAATCACAACTATTAAAACTCCATAGGGCCGAAATTCCCATATGCTATTTCCATTGATTTTTATTTCCAACTTGTTTGATCAACCTTTTGATCTATGACTTACAAATATGTGATCTTCAAACCAAACCATCACATGATTTAAAAAGATGTCCTAAAATATATATAAGCTTCTAATTCAAGATCACATGGTTAAACATTAACCAAAACATAAATTGAGCCAAGAACATCCACACTTTGGCTTATCTGAATATCTCTTTGCATAAAATTTCATATCTTTGAAACTAACATAAAATATCTTCAAAATAAAAATATAACATGTATATAAGATGCTTAGGATCCTCCAATAAAATTATCAAAGTCATTGGAATAGGTTTAGACCACCAAAGAGTTAAACTTTCTCAAAACAGAAACTGTTTTTCCTCTTCCAGTTTCTAAGTTTGTATATCTAAGAAAATCTTTCATCAAAACCTTTAATCATGCAAAAATCCTCAACCAATAATCATATACACATGTTAACAATACTCCATAAAACTTTCGGACTAATATCTATCCATTAGCTTGGTCAAAAACTCCAAACTATAACATATTCTCCAGTTTATCTCCCAGAATGACCTTTCTATAGTTTACACAATATTTGACTAACCAAATGATCTTCAAATGGGAAAAATAATATATCCACGTAAACTAGACTAAAAATGGAACAACTTATATTAAGGATACTTTATGATAAAACACTTACAAAAGCTTCAAAATGGGCATGCAAAAGAACACCTAAAAGCTGTCCGAGAGAGTGTTTGGTATTCTTTCAATGGAAAGTGTAAATGAAGATAATTTCGTGGGGGGTGGCTGGAGATACTTATGGATGAGATATGGAAGAGATGAGGCTGGAGTGAGAGTTGAGTGTAGGTCTCTCTTACCCGGAGTGAGAGTTAAGTATAGGTCTCTCTTACCCGGAGTGAGAGTTAAGTGTAGGACTCTCTTACCCGATAATATCTACAAAAATCATCTCAAGATATTTTTTACCCAATAATATCCACGAAATTAGCTTAAGATATTTTTATCCAATAATATCCACAAAATTAACTTAAGATATTTTTATCCAATAATAACCACAATTTTGAACCGACATTTCGTCCAAAAATATGAAAAAATGTTATTGCGCCATAAGACCTTAAATGACCCTCCGAGTCTAATGGCACAAACCATAATACATTTAGACACTTCTAACTATCTCCAATAATTAAAAACACACTTCTGATACCATAATGAGTAATAACACTAACTATGTAGTTAGACTAAAACCTATATGATTAATGGATTCATGAAAACTTATAGAGTCTTCACGAGGTTCCTAAAGTCAATAGAAATTTCACAATTGAATTTCTAGCAGGCTGTTACAACAGTCATTGGCATCAATGGTTTTAAAGTCTAAATACTTTCTTTGAATAGATTTTCTCAATGCTATTATGGGAGGCAATGTATCCTTTATATGGAAGATTATAGTGGTAGCTAAATAGCTTTTAAAAGAAGGCTTGATATGGAAAATAGAGAATGGAGAATCAATGAAGATAAGATAAATGGGCTCCTAGACCCCCTTCTTTCAGGATTCAAACTCTAGTGAGGCTATTGGATGGAAATGCAAAGATCAAAGAATTGATAGACAATGACTCAAAGCATTGGAATTTACCTTTACTGAAAGAACTCTTCTCTGATATTGATTATGAGATTATTAGTAGGCTTCCCATAAGTCTATGTAATAGTTCAGATAGGTTGGCTTGGAGGTGTACTATAGATGGTAAATTTTCAATTAAAAGTGCATACCATCTACAAAGAGAAATCATGGAAAGAAGGAAGTGACGATCATCCAGCAACAACTTTAACTCAGAGATCTAGCAAAAAATATGGAAGCTAAAAGTTCCAAATTCTGTCGAAGTCTTTCTTTGGAGGGCTAGTCATGAGGCTCTTCCCATAAAACTTAACCTGTTTAAAAGAAATATGGTGAATTCACCTAACTGTCCTTTATCTTTGAAAGATCTAGACTCTATAGTACATGCTTTGTGGAGCTGTAGGTCAGTTTAGGATGTGTGGGGCTCATGTTCAAGAAGATTATAGAAGTGTAGTGTTGAGGACATCCCATTCAAGGATTTGCTCACTTATTTCTATTCATCCATGAAAGAAGAGGAACTAGAAAAGATAGCAATAACAACTCATCATATATAAAGAAGAAGGAATATTAGTCTTTGAAGAAAGATTCATAGCTTTTGGCAAACAGGTTCACCAATTACACCAAGCACATGATGATAATGGAAAATCACTGCAAAAGGTTACCATTAGTGTAGGAGAATAGATCACCAATGGACCGCACCTCCCCCCGACACTTATAAGATTAATTGTGATGCAGCTATTGATAAAACCCAATGCAAAGTTGGAATAGGAGTCATCGTAAGAAACTGGGAAGGTAGAGTACGAGCAACACTAACATCATCTTGGGAGATATTTCTAGATGCACAGTTGGGGGAATCCATTGGAGCTCTAAAAGTCATTATTCTTTGCAATGAACTGGTACTGCAACAAGTAATACTCGAAGGAGATGCATTGTTAGCGGTTAATGCTATCAAAAGCTTTGAGTAGAAATGGAATTCAGTGGGGTTGATAATCAAAGATGTCAAAATTTGTTGGGAAAGGTGAATTACTGGTCTATTAGGCATGTTCCTAGGAGTATTAATAATGTTTCTCATGTGTTCACAAAGAATGCTTTAGAACTCTTTAAGAAGAGTATTCAATTAGTGGAGATTCCTCATTCTATACATTTTTTGGTTAACGATAATCAATAAGATCAGTCCTTTTCTTAAAAAAGAAAAATATTATTTTCAGTTAATTTTTCTTAATTCACCCAAAAGAAAATCTTCAATCCCAATATAAAAAAGAGTAATATTAGATACAATATTAGAATCATGTGTAAGTCTCACGTATTGCTTTTCAAAAAAATGGAGTCCACAATTAAAAATAATATTTTTTTTTTTTCCATTTAGTTTGCTAAACTTGCAAACTTTGGGATTACAAATATTATTTTTCATATAAAAATAGTATACTCACAAAATGACGTGCCCTCATGTGATCTGTTAAATCTATTTGATAATAAAAGTCATTTTATAATTTAACGTACTATATCTAACCACATTATTTTATAAATTTAATTTTATACCATTCCTTTATAGTTAAAGCATTTCTTTACATATAGTCAATATTAAGAAGAAAGGAAAGATAAAACGTTTTAGCATATAGTGCACTAGCCCAATCGTTATAAGCCCTATTCCATAAGTTGAAAAAGGAATTATTAGGTAATCTCTAAACGCGGCTATGACAATGATACTCTGGACCTATCACAACAGCCATGGCCCATGACATTAAAATTTACTTTTTCCATTTCCGGCTTTCCATTCTCATCTAGATCGCATTACCCAGGTTTTAACTATACAGAAAAGATTTCCATATTTGAAGGCATAAACCAATTTTTGTCACAACCAGTACTACTACTCCACACACGTTTATACCATTTAATTTGGGTTGGAAAATGATACTATACTTGTTGAGTTTGTCCATTCAATTTGATTGTTCATGTAATTTATTTTATTTTTTTAATATTTTTTACTTAATAATTAAGAAATTGACTATTAATATAATCGTTTTTTTTTAAATGTTTGAAAAAAAAAAAACAGAAAAGAAAAGTACAATTTATACTAGGAGTCTACTAGCACAAGAAGTAAGCAAACTTAGGTGGCATAGTAGCACTATCCATTTGGGTTTGCCTTATATTTGACATGTTAAAGTATATATTTCATCTCAATTCAATAACCACTTTACTTATAATTATTTCAACAATGGACTTTTTATTTTATTTTTATTTGAAAAAACAACAACTACCACTACTACAGATGAAGTGGACTTATAGATAGGGAGAGTATACAGATCCCATAAAATTTTCTTTGAGGTATTCCATTGATTTAATGAAAATTTTCTAAAATTTATAAAGTTAGTCGACTTGTGCCATGCACAAAGATAGCTAATTTATTAAATAAAACTTCTGTATAACTAATAGAACAATTAAGGGTATAGAGGGATCAAAGTAATTTTGACAATCAAGAATCATAACTAACTAATTAATTATATGCACTTTTGATTCTATTTTCTTATTGTTTTCTTTATACAATGTAAAAAGAAAGTTATTTTGCAAAAAATATCTTTTATTTAAAACATAATTATATAAATAGTAGAAAAATAATTGTGCTTGTATCATTTGGATCACTCACGACTGTCATAGCTAGAAAAATTAAAAAAAATAAAGAAAAGAGAAAATTAACAATAAAATATAAAATCACAACAAAATCCACAATAATGAACAAAATACAATTCAAATGCACAATACAATACACATAAAATTGGAAACAACAAGAAAAAAAAAATTTTAACTAGTAAAAAAAACCTCACAACCACTAGCCCGCAGCAACTGTAAGAGGGACTCAAGGAGAGAGAGTTTGAGAAGAAAATGATGAGTTGAAGAGGAGGATGAGAAGAGAGAATGTGTGTTGTGCCGCCGCTAACAACTGTGAGAGGGAGAGAAGGTTTGAGAGGCAGCAACACGATGAGGAAAAAGAGAGACGGGGAAGAGAGACAAGGGGAGAGGAGTTAGGTTTAACTAAATCCCAATGCGACATAATTTCGTTGTTAAATATAAAAATAATAATTTCATTACCGAAATGAAGTTGTTTTGATAATGAATATATTAATTTTTTTTTTTTTCCGTAGACAGGATCTCCACCCCAACATCGTGCAGGAGGGGTTTATCACAACCCCTATGAGGATTGCCCTAGACCATACCTCGACACAGCTCTTAGAGGGTTAGGACAGTCACATGGCTAGCCTGCATGCATGCCTTGGCTCATGTCCCGGACATGCAGCAGGCACCCATGGAGGCTACTAGCGAAGTCCAGTCCCTGGGTATAGGCTTGCACATTTCCCTGCGCTCGCATGCGCAACCCAGTACCACTCAGCGAGGTTAGTGGCATGCTTATGAAGGCACGCCATCCAGCGCACAGCTCCAGCTCGTACCTTGCAGGCAAGGCCAATGGCATACCCACCAGGTATGCCATCTAGCGCACAGCTCCAGCCCGTGCCTTGCAGCCCTAGCACCCATACCATCAGCTTGAACCATGCATGCCATTGCCCATGCCGTGTAAGACCAGCGCCCAAGCCACCTGACTGGGCCTCATAGCAGCAGCACGACGTCACTCTATGCCCACCATCAAGCCTAGGCATGGCTGTATACCATGCCCACCATCAACAGGCCACGTAAAGCGCCATGTCGTGCCCACCACCAGGCCAACGCATGGCACCATGCCATACCATGCAGTCAACCATCGGACCGGACCAGGACTAGCCCAGCCGTGGGCCATGCACCATTCGTGACCACCATGGGACTTGCATGCCACAGCCACCATAGGGCCTTTTATCTATTATGTTTATTTTATTTATTTATTTTATTTATTTAATTTAATAATTTGCTAAGGATCTTTTGAGAGTTTTCAATTTGTAAGCTCTATAAATAGGACCCTTAGTCATTTCATTTGCATCTTTTGAACATTTAACATTTGCCTTGTGTGGCCGGCCATTGTGCCTAGGATTATCTATTCGATGCTTAGCATTTGGGCTCTTGGGGTGTAATTCGTGAATCTCCAAGGAGAATGATCACATCTTGCAATTCGTGAATATGTGTGATTCTATTTATCTTTATTTATCATTTGAGGTTTCTTTTCAATCTTTGTACAATTTGTGAATCAAAGCTGATTGGATTATCTTTTGTTCTTTGGAATTTATCTTTGTTATTGTTATGGAGTGTTGTTGATTAGAGTGGCATTGTGTGGAGTCGAAATCTTCATTGGGATTTTCGGATCTGTGATTGAGTTCTTCAAGTTATTCTTGTGATCATGCATTTTCTTGCATGTTCATAAGTTTTCCTTGAGAATTCTTGAAGTTACCCTTTTGCCAAACATAATATTCGGCCAACCCTAGCCCCACCACTTACCTTACATGCCCACACCACTTTCCATAGTCGTCATCAATCAAAATCTTAATTACCATATTGAGCCATTCGGCCATAGCCTAATTGGATTGACCGAAACCCTACTTTCCATATTACCCCCACCATATCTTTCCATATATTATTTGATTAGTCATTATCCCTTAATTGACTCAATAAAATTTCATCCCCAACCAAATCAAATCCAACCATTATCCTTTATCCCTATATTCGGCCAACCCATTACAAATCAAACTTCAAATTTCAATCCAAATAATTTAGGAGATCACCATCCACCTAAGCCCTAACCGAATCCCATCACTACGCTTGGCCAAAACACACATCCAACCCTAGCCTCATTCACCCACCTTCCAACCCTAAAAAACTCAAGTGGTGCCTAACACCCAAGAGGGACCTTGTCGTGCCCCATTACCACTATACCCGAGATCATCATAGCCTATACACCACCATTATTCCCACCACTAAACACTAGCCTCCATTCATCAAAGCTCCCATATTGGGTTACATGTGATTAAGACCAAGAAAATAAGTCCATCCGGTCAATCAAGGAGCAACAAGGAGAGGATAGACCCCTTAGTGTGTAAGGGCTTGACCGAGGTCCCCAACAGGGTTCCCTGCATTGCCCTTACTCGGACAGGACGGTGGACGCGGGGCGATGGGGACACTATCCTGCAGCCCACTTCCTATTTATTAGGAGATTAGATTTAGCAAGTGAGATGAGATACAAAATTCTTATCTCATTTCATTTCATCATTATAACTTTTTAAAAATTTTCACACAAAATATAATAAACAATTCAATTTTTCAAATTCTAATTTAATTTTTTTAAATTTTAAAATAAAAATAATATTTTAAATTTTCATCTAAAACTAAAAATTCAAATTTCCAAAACTACCCAGTCCCGAGCAAATTACAATACCGGAAAAAACATATCCTTACTTTTTTCGAGTCAGATTTCTAACGGATAAGAGCATCCTCATCCGGGTCTGCATATGATAGTTTTCCCTATAATTTAGGGAATTATTTAGGGTTTTGCTCAAAAAGCTCTCCCCAACCCGATCCCCATTTTGCGATCTTCGTTTCCGGTCTGTACAAGAATTCTCCATCTTTGTTGAAGTATTGTACATCCGCATCATGTATTTGACTCCAGCATTCTCCCCTTCCGTCCCGTGTCTTCTTCTCTCTCGCTAGGGTAAACGGTTTGCTTCCTCCCTCGCACTTCAAGCCCCCTCGATTGTAGACTGAAACGCCAATTTTCGTAAGTGAAAAACGTTGAATTTCCCATCAAGTTGTTTGTCTTCCCCGAATTTTCTTCTATTTCTCTTTTCCTCTCTCTCTCTCTCCTTCTCTGTTTCTCTCTTCCCCTTTTTCTTCCTCCTGCCGCCATGATCAAGTCTGTGAGAAATGAAAATTCATCAATAAGGTACGCGGCTTGATGAATGTAAAGTTATATTGATGAAATTTGAGGTCTTGATTATTTCTTTATCGTAGCTCTTGTTATTCTCTGATCTCGGTGTTGGGGACAATTTGCAGGTAACTTTTTCAAGTTCTATGTGTGTGTGCGCGCGCACGCGCTACTTTGTGATTTGAAAATGTAGCTTTAATGAGATTTGTAGTAGCATAATCTACATGCCAGCCCCATTATCTCTCACGTGGTGTATTTTGGCATGAATAAAATGCATGGATTTATAGTCACTAAACACTCTACTGAAGAAGTTAAAGATGATGTTTTGAGATTCTTGTTTGATTGATTGATAGCAACTACTGGTGGAACCTCTTCATTTTGGATTTTATGGACCTTTGTAATGTTAGATCTTAAGTTTCACTTTGATTGGGATCGTGTACATCTTATTTACTTAAGTGCTTGCTGCTTGTCAAACGAAAACATGACACTTTTTTAATTCAGTCTTTTGTGTAAAGCAGTTGACTAGCCATAAACTTGTATGTCTACATTACAATAATTTCTAAATGATTAATCAATAGAGACGGTGAGTTTGTAACAATAGGCTTAGCTCACTTATCAAAAGGGGCAAAAAATCTCCAGCTTAGCTATCTTTTTCTCTATCCTCTCTATTTTTTCCTTCCTCTCTTTCAAGGTTGTATGAGTTCTAGATATCAAAACTCAAGTCTCTTTTAGAATGTTTCAAGGATAACATTCTTGGTCTCCCTACTTTCTAGAATGTAGGCTCTCCCTATTGTTTCAAGGATAACTCATGTCTTTTTTGTTTTTTTTTTTTAATCTGCAGATTCCTTTAACATTCACAGTGCTTTTCTTTTCCTTGTAGTTCTTGTTCTATTTTTTTTTTTTTAAATCGTGGCTAGAGATGCATGCAGTTGGTTTCCTTATTCTTATTGATCAGATCTAATTGACATAATACCGTTGCAAATGTTTTTGAGATGTTGATAACGTGACAACCTAGTTTTTATTGGATTTCCACTTTTTCATTGAATTGAATCACTTAGGTAATTAAACATCTTTGCTACTCTTCCCCATTTTATGTGTTTAGTTCTTTTACATTGTTATTTACATATGTTTTGTTATTTATTGTAATTTTTTTTTTCCAGGATCCAGATTGATTTATGGGGTGATATTTGTTGCTTTGTCATGTTTTTTTGTGCATTTCTTTTACATATATATATTTATATCTGATCTAAGAGATATGTGGTAAAAGAACAAATATATCAGCTATATATTCGACTGAGCATGGTTTCCTTATTCTGGTTTTTAGTTTACAATATCTTTAAATGTTTGGTTTTTACTTGAAATAAAATTTACATCCAATCATATAGCTTAAACGGTTTCATGAGCAGTAATTTATTTAACAAATATGTGCCTAAATGGCCCAAGGTACAATCACTGATAATGTAACTTGAGAAATGAAATTTCATCTCAAAGCAATGATCAGTCATATATGCTTATCAAACATGGAAGTGGTTAAACTTATGAACTGGACCCTGGAATGAATTGACTCATGCATGTATTGACCCTCTCTTGATTATCATTGGTCAATCCCATTTTTTTTATATAAGTATCATTGGTCAGCTGCATTTTTATTTTATTTTAGCTATGTGCACTTTCATTGCTCTTTCCAAAGGGTAATTTGTTTTGTGTTGTTGGGTCATTTGCAATGTTTTGTATCTCTTGGGGGAAGGGAGCTGTTATTAGGCTGTGATGATGATGTTATTGTGCGGGTTAATTCATAAGTGTTAATGGGGCCTCATCAATATGGCGGGATAATCCTCACCTGGATGGCCATATTGCAGTTTGTAGTACTTTCCAAAAAAGGCAATCGGGGTTTGGGTGGGGTTTTGCAGCTATTCGATGTTGGGCTTCTTTCTTACGCATGCTGTTAATAGTTACACCATTCTGAGCCCCATTTATTAATATATTCGATATAAATTGACTGGATGGGGATGCTCTTATTTAGGCTTATTATGATTTGCATGTTGTTTGGTTGTTGTTTTGTATTATGTTTTGATATAGAAGTAATGTGAAAACTAATGGAACTCAGCTGTGATGATGACAAAGCTTGGTGAGCATACACGAAATTTATGGTCATTTCCTCAATGGCGAAGTAACCCAGACGGCCAACAAGTACTGGCAACCGGTTGTTGCAGCTATGAGTGGGTGGCCAAATTTCCAATATGTCACCATTCGGTTCCTGAGCCGACGACCCTAACTAAACTCCAAACTTCAAAGTTTCATATTCTAACATTTCAATGCTTTTTCAGAGATGGATTCACAAGACCCTATATGTACTTCACCAACCTCCTTAGTCAAGATCATTAACTCAACCCCACTTACGGTGGGAAAGTGGATCCTCTTCGGTGACCCTTGATGACTCTCCACCCCTACCCTCTAACAAGCCTATCGGCGTTAGGAAATCAGTCAGGAGTGCGAACTTCATCCCCGAAGAAGACAAGTTACTTGTTTTCGCATGGCTGAATTATAGTTTTGATGCCGTCTAGAGAACAGATCAAAAACACTCCCAAGCAAAGGAGGATCCAAAGCGAAGGAAGACCATGTCCCCGTCCCCGACCCCGACTCGATGTTTGAGTGCTGCAGTAGATTCAATCTTTGATCTTGAGGCGAATAATGTGATGGAGAATGAGGTGATCGAATTGGACCGACCAATGGGAAGGAAAGTTGAGAAAGGAAAATGAAATGCCCAAGGCAAGCAGGCAAAGGAAAATTTAGAACTCAGAAAGATGAAATATATGCTTTTGGAGGAGTCACGCGCTCAAGAGAAAGAGTTTTATCCTCTTAAGGCCAAGAAGATGGAGTATGACAAGGAAAAAGAGGAAAAAAATTGCGTCTCAAGGATGATAGAGTAAGGTTGGAGGCCGAGAAGATGATAATTGATCAGGAAAAAGAGTTAAATAAAATCCGTCAAGAGGACGAAAGACTCAGGTTGGAGGCGCAGAAAGTAGAGCTCGAATTGAA
This sequence comes from Carya illinoinensis, assembly GCF_018687715.1. NCBI lineage: Eukaryota > Viridiplantae > Streptophyta > Magnoliopsida > Fagales > Juglandaceae > Carya > Carya illinoinensis. Next base: position 2,509,426 of record NC_056762.1, read on the forward strand.
GGAAGCAGATCAGGGCATTATGATGATGGATGTGAGTGCCATGCCAGAAATGAAGCGATTATATTTCCAGCAACTCCAGAGGGAAATCATGGCGAGACACAATGCTGCAGTAGATTGGGATTGATTGAATATATTTTTGAAAAAAGTTGTATTTCTTATTTTATATTTCGGACAATGATAGATGAGTAAAAAGTAATGTGAATATTTTTTTAAAATTTTTGTTGTAGTGTAAATTGATATTTTTGTGTAAGGAAATTGGCCATTACAATTTCAGAAACAATTACAAATTACCTCAAATGTAGTCCACTATTATACTCAAGAAAATACGAGGCCAAATTTGATTACCATTAATATAGTCACTACTAACATTAAGGAAATACAAATGCAAAGCAGATTAACTAAAATATAGTAAAAAATAACATGAAGGAAATACCATACTATAATGCGACATGCCTAATGTTGGGAATATAATAGCTATTGATGTTCAATTAGATCTTGTTGGAACTGATAATGTGCCGAGCTATCTCTAATATGATGATGACGCTTGATGAAGTCCATAAGCTCAGTTGTATGATTGCGCGACAATTCCAGGAGATCATCATCGAGTTGATCATACTCAATGTTTGGACCCTCACTATCATCACACTCGTCTTCAATGATCATATTATGTAGAATAACATATGTTTTCATTATATTTGTTAGTTTCTTCACTTTGAACATTCGGGAAGGTCCACGAATGATAGTAAATCGTTGTTGAAGTACCCCGAATGCACACTTGACATCTTTTCTTGCGGATTCTTGTGTTTTTACAAAATTTTTCTTCTTATTCTCTCGTGGTGATGAAATTCTCTTCACAAAAGTTCGTCACTTGGGATAAATATCGTCTGCAAGGTAATACCTCATAATGTAGTCATTGCCATTGATTATGTAATTGATTGGACGAGCACGCCCTGAGGCAAGTTCCGTGAAAATAAAATATCTCTCTAGCACATTAATGTCATTATGTGAACCAGGTATACCAAAAAATGCATGCCATATCCAGATATCATATGAAGTAACTGTTTTTAAAATAATAGTTGGTTCACGAATGTGGCTGGAGTACATACCTTTCGAGGCTGCGGGACAATTTTTTCACTTCTAATGCATGCAGTCAATGCTTCCCAGCATTCTTGAGAATCCCTGTTGTTCCGCAACAGCAAGCAATCGGGCAATATCATTGGCATTTGGAGACTACAGATATTCATTTGAAAAAACACTTACTATTGCCTAAGAGAATTTTTTGAGGCTCTCCATTGCGGTGCTTTTATCAATACATATGTATTCATTCATAAAATCTCCAGTAACCCCATACACTAGCATTCTAAGTGTTGTGGTTATCTTTTGCATAGAAGATAAACCGAGTCTTCCGAGATTATCTCTTATCTGGACGAAATACGATTCGTAAGACTCTACCTCATTTAGAATACAGAGAAATAGGGAACGGATCATCCGAAATCTCCTTCGAAATAGATTCGAGGGATATACAGAATTTTCTATAAAATAATCGCGAAATAAGCGCACGTGCCCCTGAATATGATCACGCAGAATAAATTTACGATGTTGGCGATTGCCACAATGCCTCGATGACTGTCCATCAGGCTCGTCATTAAGAACAACATCGTTATCATCTTCAGAGGATACGTATGTCAGCAATTTACAAAAGAAGGTACGAGCCATTTGATCAAGGGAGTGGGAGATCAGGGGAGACTATTGAATTTCGGTTCTATAGATCAAATAAGACTTGAGTTTGTAAGAATGTGAATGCTAGCAATATGCGTATTTATAGAGGAAAAAGTTACCGTTACATATTACCGTTACATATTACCGTTTGAGAGAAGACAAAAAAAGTTACCATTTGAGAGAAGACAAAAAAAGTTACCGTTAGAGAAAAGACAAAAAATGTTAGCATTGGATAAATGACAAAAACTATTACCGTTACAGAAATGAAAAAAAATTATTATCAATATGTGACTATATATTACGATTAGAGAAACTGATAAAGAGTACTAAATAAAAAAATAGTCATCACATTAGAAAATGCACATATTAACAAAAAAAATTACTATTTTTATAATACGAATTTCGGTTTGAAAAATAATATTGTATTGGATAGTCAAGATTGTATAAATATTTAGTAGAAAGTGATATTTGAAAAAAAGATAATAAGATAAAAGAGTTAATAGTTAAGATTATAAATGGAAGAGAGAGAAAAAAATAGGGGTGTACAGGAACCGACCAAACCAGCCGTGAACCGATCAGACCGACGATCGGAGTACGGAACTGGCCGGAACCAGCAAAGAACCGGTCGATGGGCGAGAGGAATTGAAGGAAAACCGACATCGGCGGTTTGGCACCGATTTGAACCCCTGGGAAACTGCTAAACCGATCGATCCGGTCTATTTATATTTTTTTAAAAATATATATATATAAAACGCTGCCGTTTCACTTATATAAGTGAAACAACATTGTTTAGGACATGAATGTTAAAAAAAATATAATAGAACGGCGCAAACGGCGCCGTTTCAAAATGAGTTAATAACCACCCCACCCCTCTTCTTCTTCCTCGCGCCATCTTCTTTTGTTCTTCCTCTTTGCAACCTCTTTCTTCATCCATGGCAGACGACGGCACGAGTCTTCATCACTCTTCTTCAGTTCCTCCTCCTTCACAGAAGACGCCGACGGTAGATCGACCACCGCGCTGACGCAAATCGAGACCGATATGATCGGTTTTCTCTCTCCAAACTCTCGATTTCAGCCGATTTAATAGAGACATAGAAGAGGTCGGTGGTGTCTCGGGATGGCGCCAAAACCGACGCCAAACCTCTCGGTGTATAGCCCTAGAAAAAAGTAATAAATAAATAATAAATAAATATTATTTAATAAAATAGAAATAGAGATGAAAAATGAGATGTATGAGATTTTTAGAAGATGAATAAAATTTAGAAATAAATTTTAAGAAATATGGTTTTGAGTTAAATTATAATAAAATTTTACGGGGATAGGATGGGATGCTATAAACAATTCCAAATCCGTACTTTCCGTTTCACAGTCTTCCCCAAGATAATGGAAGCTCTGGGACTTCCCCCTCTCAATTCTCTTAACATTTCATGCTCCAATTTTCAAGTCCAAAATGTTTCCAAAAGTCCGAAAAGAACACATTATTTCAGTTCCTTAGAGCTATCTTCTCTGAAACCCAGACCCTTTTGTTACAGTTCGTCAGAGCTGTCTTCTCTGAAATTCAGACCCTCAAGCGGAGGAACACACCTTTTGGTACGTAAAGATTCTAAATTTTCCAAGCCCTAATGAACGGGCTTCATTTGATTATTTGTTGATGTCTTGCTTCTCTCTAGTTTGGTTGAGAGAGAGAGAGAGAGAGTAAGAGACGATTTTTTTTTTTTCCCATTTATATGTCTTCAACATTTTATTTTTATTTTTTTAAAATGAATTTTCAACTTGAAAAGAGAGTTTGTGTTGGCATACAATTTTGTGAAATATGAAAAATTTTCTAGGATCCATTTTCGGGGTTTCTTTTCGTAGAAACCAATGTAGCTTCTGTGATTGATCACTCTTCGCTCCATAGTTCTAATGTGAGGGGTCTTTATGGCTCATTTAGCACTGGACTGCTGTTCGAATGCGAGTTGATGGAGAAGATTATGAATTGAATGCAAGTTGGTGTTTTGCTTCTCTCTAGTTTGGTTGAGAGAGATAGAGAGTAAAAGACGATTTTTTTCCTATTTATATGTCTTTTAACATTTTATTTTTATACAATGACTGACATTTGTTGTTTAGATTTACTTGTCTATACAATGACTGACATTTGTTGTTTTTTCTTTCTTCGACAGCCAATTCTTACCAAAAGTTCAGGAGAATTATCCAAAAGATACAGACCTTATTGTTGCATGCCAGAAGGGGTTGAGGTGAGGAGAATTTTGAAAAGCTCTTATCATTGTCTGTACCAGTTGGAGGGAATTATAACTTTGATGGGCAGCATTCCATTTTTCTGTTTAAGTGAGTTTATTTATGTTAAGCTGCAAAGAAGTAGATCCAAGATGTAACACTTGCATTTATGTTGTCAGTTTTGCTATGACTGCAAGCTCTTTACATGGGCCTTTTCTCTCTCTTTACTCTCTTCTGTGGTAGATTTCTTTGCCTTAGCTTTTATGAAATATAAATATGTGGAATTGATGGGACCATTTGAGAGTCAAGAGATATCCAGAGAAACAATAGGCAAAGAAGGCTTTAACTAACAGTAATGAAAGTTAATTTCCTTGAAAAATCTATGATATGGAGAGATCTTCATGATTCTTTAAGCCATGAGATGCTTGAGTCAACACTGAGCATGAAGCACTAATATGAGGGATAAACAGAATAAAGAAATACTGCTTCAGTTTTGCAGATTTTAGCCAATTTGGTCTTAAACATGTGATATCTCTCTCCAGACAGTGGCTGTCCCGTGGCCGGGATCTATATGGCATACCCCTGTTGTTTGTTCAGGATGGAGTTTATGTTCTTGGATTCACTCCAATCATTTATCACTACAATGAAGCATGTGTTCCATCTTGGGTAAGAAACAGAAGGGTGCCACTTGGAGGCCTGCCTGAGACAGTCATAGCTTGTGTTGGCATCCTGCATATACTGATTAGATAAGACACTTTTTTTTTTTTTTAAAGAGGACAGTACCCTAATTTTATTGATTATCCTCGCTTATGGCGGAGGAATACCTTGTACATATAGCGAAACTTGGGGGCTACAAGGAGAAAAATAAAGGGCCAAACCCAAGTTCCTAAAAAGAACTAAAGACCTTATATAGATATTACAATAAAAGAAGGAAAAACCTATAAAATTTAATGCCTAATAGTAGGAAGACCAACAGTGTCTTATCTAAAATATAAAATTTAGATAAGACACTGAGGGATGCAAATCACTACTAAAGAATAAATCCAAGTACAGTTGGTATAACATGGAGAATGGTATTTGTTATCTCCTCCCACTTATCTCATTTTGTAGTTCATTATACTGGCAGGTCTCTAGCTGCTTGTGAGCTACTTTATAACGCTGGATACAGAAACCTTTTCTGGGTTCAAGGTGGCCTGGAAGCTGCAGAAGAGGAGGTATTTAATATGAGAAGTTGAGACCTTCCCTTTTTATTATCGATTTGTTTCCTGCTCATTTTTGTTCCTTTTCTGTCAATCAAATATGAATAAGGGAAGATACCAACACTCATTTTATGTGTAGCAGGATCTTATTATCGAAGGTCCTCAACCTCTTAAATTTGCTGGAATTGTTGGGGTTTCTTAGTTTCTTGGGTAACGATTTATTACTTTTCCTATTTTCCTTTGGAATTGTATAATAAACAATCGCTATGAGACAATATAGTACATGCTATAGTCTGTAAGTTACCCAGCTGTGAGAAATTATAGTACGCCTCATTCTTATGGAAATATATAAAATTCCATACTACAGATTAGTACACATTATACTACATGCAAGTTTTCCAGCACCCAGTCTCACCTGGCACTTGTCCTTTGCGTTAGAAAATGATACTGGTACGATCCACTTCTGCCACTTCTGATCTACTTCATAAAGAAAAATGCATCCACAGCTGATCTCTAGACTGCCATAGATGAATTATCCAGTAGATGCCAGTACATCAGATTTGGCATTATTATCAGACAATGGTTCTACTTCCTCTGAACAATGAAAAGCAAGGGCTGGTCTTGTTGCTGGTTGATGTCCCATATCTGAGTACAATGGTGCTTCCATAAGAATGGAGCGTGTGGGTTTGGTTGTGGGTTGAAGACCTACTGAGGGGACGTGTTAACCTGTCAATATAAAGGGGAAAATAATATTTCCTGATTTCTTCATCAAAAAGATTTCCTGAGTCTCTCTGTCATCTCTAGCTTGAAAGACAAACTTGATTGTGTAACATGTTTTTTAACGTATTTTCTGTGGCGCACTTTATTGTTGAACTGATATGTTCTACCAACATTTATAAATGAGTGAATCGAGCAAATTTGACATTTTTATTTCCAGTTTTACTGATCAACAAAGAGATGCAGCTTCGAGAGAAGGTTGGAGTTACCGACTAGTGTTCTCTGCCCGGCTGGTAATTATTCTCTTTCTGACATTGTTAAACTTTAAACTACTTAGTCTTTACTCTGTTACCTTGGAAAGAGTATATGATATTTGATTGTGGATGGCACAGGTGGGGATCTTTCTCGTTGCTGATGCCTTGTTTTTTGGTGCTCAGCAAGTGGGCCATTATCTTCAGGATCTAAGGTCTCACTGATGTTCAGAAACTTAGTTTGAATATTTGATTCAACTAATAGAGGGTGCGGTTTGCAGTTCCTGATCACCTTATGAAGACAAGTTTGCCAATGATCGCAAATTATCGTTGCCAGAGTACTTCAAGAAGCCAAAATACATATTTGCTTTTCAATAATGAATACCCCATATTACATCTTTTCCGATGCTTTTGAATCGACAAATTTCATCATTTTTTATTTTTTTTCTACCATGTGCTGTTTTGAAGCTAATCAAGAGTGATTGTCTATGTAAATTTTGTTGAAATCTTTGTGGAGTTGCTAAAAGTTTACATTTGATTGCCTTGTACTGTATAGCTTCTGTAAGCCCTATTGCCGGATAATTTATCCTTGTTTCCTTTGTCTGAGTTCTAGACAACTTAGGGACGTGTCCATTAACTCTAGCTTACATATATTTATTCCTGTGGCATCAATAGAAGAAGAGATGAGGGAGAATAGGTTAGTTATCAATGCTGAGTTTAGCTCTGGTGACAAGTGTGTATATTTGCATTTTCCAATATTCAACGCATAAGCCTTGTAAATTAGCTCTGGTAGAGTAATATTTCTCCCTTTCATGCTGAGCTCAACGCTGATGAGGTTCAGGACGTAAGTAAATTCGAGCGTTGTCCACACACACACAGCTATTTGGGAGTTGGATATCCCCAAATGTAGGCAAAGGATAGGTAGATTATTATTTGAGATTAAAACATTACACTCAAACACACCTATATACCTATTTGGGAGATTGGTTATCCCTAAAATATGCAGAGAGAGTTGAAGATTCTCGATTGACATTAAACATTAGATGTCTTTATACGAAAATTCAAATAAAAACATCAGAGTTCATTATTCGAAAATGCTCCATGGGACAGCTGTTGATCAAGTATCATCATTTGTTTTGTCCAACTGGAAAGCGCGGTTTGGCAATGACGATTAGATGAGCTATCCTATGCATTGTGATGCCAAAAGCTTCTGACATATCCAGATCTTTAGGTGTAGTGCCAGGAGGTAGCTCCCAATCAAAGCTGTGGAGAAGTTGAGCCAGAGCGAGCTCAATGGTTGCTTCTCCAAATGCGATAGCTGGGCAAATTCTTCGTCCAGCGCCGAAAGGTATTAACTCGAAATGCTGCCCCTTGAAGTCGATAGTGCTATCCATAAATCTTTCTGGTTCAAATGCATTTGGATTTTCCCAAGATTCTGGGTCTCTGCCTATTGCCCAGGCATTGACGAAAAAACGTGTTTTGGATGGAATATTGTAGCCATCAATACTAATATCTTCCATGGATTCTCTAGGAACTAGTACTGGAGCAGGAGGATGCAGCCGAAAGATTTCTTTGATGACAGCTTTAATGTAGTGCAACTGGGGCAGATCACTCTGTAAAACAACTTCTCTATCTCCGACGAGGCTTCGCACTTCGGCTTGTGCTCTTTCCATGACTTTAGGGTTCATGATAAGCTCTGTCATTCCCCAGTCAAGGGTGATGAACGTTGTATCAGTTCCAGCAGCAAACATATCCTGCATAAACAGTAATGATACTAATCTTATTATAATCTGTTTGACCAAAATCATTCATACTCATTAAGTGGGGACTTTTATAGCTGTAAAAGAGAGTCTTCACTGACCAAGATGATAGCCTTTATGTTGTCTGTGGTAAGTGGCATGTCATCATATGAATTCTTCTGTAGATCGAGTAACACATCCACAAGGTCCTTGTGCTCCTCTGTCTCTCTTTTGGGATCACGATGTTCAGTCAAAAACAAGTCGAAAAGTTGATCAAAGCGTCGAAAAGTATCTTGAAGTCTGGATTTCATGCCTGTTAAGCTGTGTACAAATTCCATGGAAGGGAAGAAATCTCCAAGGCTAAACCCTCCAAGCAATTCCTGATACTCCTCCAGCATCTTTTGAAACCCATGCTGATCGTATTCTCCTCCTCCCGAGAAATCCCTTCCGAATGCAACCCGACAAAGAACATCATTTGCGTATAGTCCAAGGATCTTGGATAGATCGGTGGTGCCAGGATAGAACTCTGCAATTCGACGAACCAAACGAGCTACTTCTTCTTCTCTAACAAAGCTATATGATTGAACTCTTCTGACACTAAGTAGTTCAAGTATGCATATTTTTCGAATATGCCTCCAATAAGCACCATAGGGGGAGAAGGCAACGTCGGTGCAATTGTAAAACAGATGTTTTGCTGAAAAGATTTGTGGACGACTCGCCAGCGCAAGATCATGGGTTTTCATGGCTTCCTTGGCCAGTCGAGCCGATGAAACTACCACTGTTGGGATCTCACCAAGTTGTAAGAAAATTATTGAACCATACTTCTTTGCTAGCTTATGGAGAGAGAGATGAGGCATGTTGCCTAGCTGGTGAAGGTTTCCAATGATGGGCAGCTTTGGAGGGCTTGGTGGGAGGTTGGATCTTTTCCTTGACTTCTCCTTGAAGAAAAACTTGAGCAACGCCGCAAGGAAAATGGATGCAAAGAGCAACATGAAGGGTTGGAAGCTTTCCTTTAGCCATTGCAGAGAAGCCATGAGAGTTTTCATAAGCATGAGGGAGTATATGGTTGTAGACGGGTCATCCATATATCTTTGTAGATGTGGCTTTGAGATTTCCTCTAGTGATTTTTTTTTTTTTTTTCCCCCTTTTTGGTGTCTACTTTTCCAAGTTTTCCTCATGCCATAGGCGAAGTGCAGAGGGGACAAAAGTGATCAGGATTGCCAGTAACAGATGAGACACTGAAATTTGAGCAATTGACCCCTTTTCTTCATGTGACGAGCGGCAGCTTGCAATTGGTCTAAAAAATTCCACTGTACTCATTCATATTTTCCAACATTCCAGCACAGCAAAGACGTTTTAATCTCCGAAGTTAAGTCAATATTATAATGGATGGTGCTACAGGCACAGTTGATGGCTCCCGCTGGGAGGTACCGTTGGGTAAAAACAATTTTTTATTTTTTTGTTTTTATTTTTTAAATTATTTTTTATTACTTTTAAATATTTTATAATAATATTAAAAAAAATTTCTTAATCATTAAAAAAAAAATTAAAAAAAAAATTTGGGCCAGCGGTGGCCCCCAGCGGGAGCCATCAGTGGTGGCCTTAGTGTTTTCTTATTGAAATATTTCCGGTTGCGAATAAGAAGCGGGACCATATATTGCCTGTAATTTCCAATAAGAGTTGTTTCTCTTTGTAATATTCTAAGAGTTTTCATTATTATAAATAGAGAATGTTTTAGTTTAAAAAAATTTTCAATGTAAACTCATAAGTTGACCTGATTTTAGGATTGTAAATGATCAGTTTGTTCAATAGTCTGGTACTCACCTAATTAAACTTGAATCGAATTAGACTTGTAAAAAAAAAAAAAAAAAACTTGTCCGTGGAAGTAAATATCCGCTCGATTAGTAAGTGATACATATCTGACAAAACTTGACTTGACTCGACTCAGTTAAAGTTTGTTAAACCCCATCATTTATGCCCAATTTGACTTGATTAAAGCTCATTCATACATTAATAAATATATACAAACACACACACACACACACATGTATTAGCTAATAATATAAACATAGCACTTTTATAGTTGAATATAAAATACATAACCTAATTACTTATTTCTATATATTGAATATACTTCATAACTATATTTTATAATTTGTATAATAATTAATCGATAAGATTTAATTATTTCATATACTAGCATGTAGGAACCATATATGAAATTGGGAGCCATATACGAAATAAATATATGCTATCATATTATATGTATGTATAAATAGCTTATGTAGGCACATAATATATTGTTATTATGATCAACTAGTTAGATATTAATTATTTATAAAATTTTAAAATCTTATAATTTAATAGAGGTTCTATTTGTTAGTTGTACAAATTCAATATTAGATTTTTTTATTTTTTCTATTTATCTAATGTATTTATTATTAAATCTTATTAAAAAAAATAAACAATTCGAACTAAGTTCGAGCTCGGCTTAACTCAAGCTTGTTTCTAAAGAGAAGATATTAATCTTGTCTTATTTAATTCTAAATGATACATAGCATTATACAAGTAAATGCTGAAAGTAGAAAAGGAAACTAATAGAGGAAATGAATCCTAGAGATCAACTAAATATACATACAGTAATTACAGAGCAAATAAAGACCGTTTCCATATATTTGGAGCCAAGAATCAATGAGAGAATTGTGGCTTGACTTGAGGAGCCATGGATGTCAAGGAAAGGTATTGTAACAACCCAAGAGTTTAGCGATACAAGGTAGCATCAGTTGATGGAGAGCCATCAAACAATTTGAGAGCTTCAGTAGTGGCAAGAGGGGTAGAAACAGGCTTGGCATCTACCATGTTAACTCGATGAAAGAGATCATTGATATATTTCCTTTGAGATAAAAACAAACCATTAGAGGTAAAATGAGCTTCAACGCCAAGAAAATATGAGAGATTACCAAGGTCCTCGAGGGAGAATCGTTTGGCGAGAACAATGATAAAGGCATTCACATGAGCAGCGGAGGATCCAGTGATGATGATATCATCAACATAAATCAAGAGATAAATTATTGAGTTGGAAGAATGGAACATAAACAAGGAGGTATTCGACTGAGAGTTGATGAAGCCTTCCAAGGCAAGAAACTTGTGAAGCTCATGGTACCATACACGAGGGGCTTGTCGAAGTCCATATATAGCCTTGTGTAAGCAACAAACATGATCAGGAAGATCAGAGTGGGTGAAGCCAAGTAGTTGGTCCATGAAAACTTCATCAGATAAAGAGCCCTGCAAGAATGCATTATTCACATCAAGTTGGCGAAGGGACCAACAGTTAGTCACAACAAGAGTAAGTAATAACCAAACAGTTGCAGGGTTGACAACATGACTGTAGGTTTCAAAAAAGTCTATCTTAGGTCGTTGACGAAAACCTTTTGCCACTAAGTGAGCTTTATAACTAGCTATGGACCCATTAGGATTCCTCTTAATCCTATAGACCCGCTTACACCCAATAACATTTTGTGTGGTGTTTTGGAGAACAAGAGACCATGTGTGATTGGAGAGTAATGCATTGTATTCATCGCTCATGGCTTGACGCCATGAGTGATGTTGGTGGGCCGGTTTATAGGTGGAGGGTTTGGTGATGGGAGGGGTGGCGGTGGTGTGATGATCAAGAATACATTTTGGCTTTGTAATGTGATTATGTAGCTTGGTATTATAAGGGTGAGGTTCAGCTAGAATAGAAGATGAGGGAGAGGATTTAGGAGATGAGATACTTACCTATGAAGGATTGGATGCATCCCAAGATGGAGGCGTAGAGAAGGAACTCGAGAATGAGATGTCCTGGTTCAGAGAGTCAGTCTTGCAAGAAGCCTCACCACACGGATTAGAAATAAGAGGAGAAGATATATGCTCGACTAGAGGGGTATAGGGGATGGGCAACTTGGAGATATTAGGAGAAGATACAAGTATGGACACATGGGTAGAATCATGAGTTGGTTTGGATAACGAAGTGGCAGAGGAAGGCAAGATCGAGAGTGACTCGGTATGAGATGTGTTATTATGGAAAGGAAATGTATTTTCCACAAAAACTACATCTCTAGAGATGAAGAGTTTGTTTGTGGAGGGATCAAGACACATATAGGAATGATGTGGAGTTGAGTAGCCAACGACACATGGACGGGATTGTGGTTGGAGTTTGTGAGAGGAGTAGGGTTGTAACTATGGGTAACACAGACAACTAAATATTTTTAAGGATAAATAATTAGGTGACTGTTTAAAGAGATGAGAAAAGGGAGATTTGTTACAAGTTACCAGAGAGGGCATTTGGTTGATGAGGTAAACAACATCTTGAAATGCTAAGGACCAATATTTAAGTGGAATAGACGCATGATGTAGCAAAGTAAGCGTAGTTTCAACAACGTGGCGATGTTTATGCTCAGCTATGCCAACATGTTCAGGGGTATGAGGAGATGATTTAAGATGTTGAATTCCAGCCCGAAAGAGAAAATGATCGAGACTAGTGGTCTCACCACTTCCATCTATATAAACAGTTTTAATCGTTGTAGAGAAATAATTTTCAACAAGAGATTTAAACCGTTTAAATACAGAAGTAACATTTGATTTATTTTTTATTGGACAAAGCTAAGTATATTTGGTAAATTAATCCATCAAGATGACAAAATAGTAAAAACTATCAAACGAAAGGAGAGGAGCAGGTCCCCAGACATCCATAAATAGAATTTCTAGAGGTCTAGTGATTGAGTTAAAATATTGCATATTTTTATACATTTAGAACCAATATATTTTAATTTTTTATTACATTATTATTGGTTTTAGATGAAAAAATTGTTAAGATGCATAAATCTAAGTTGTGATTTAAATTGGTTAATAGCATGATTTTATGCTTAATTTTATAACTTATGATTTAATTGGGTAATTTTTTTTACATACATAACACAATTTTGATATTCTACCCTTTCTTTTTATTTTATTTCATTTTTCTTATTTCCTTTTCTTTTTATGTCCAAGGAGTACAAAAATTAAGAAAGGAGAAAAGTCAAAAAAGTCAAAAACCAAAAAGGGGATTTCAATTGGAAATTGAGTGGGACTTCAAGTGTTACACGCAAGACTTTTATTTTTCCTCGGTGGAGTTTGACCTACAGAACACTTTTATTTTTTCTTGGGGAGTTCAAGACCAGACAGCACACTTTTATTCTTCTTGGCACCGCACACTTATTTTCTTTTTGGAGTATATTTCAAGCCGCACACAAGAGGATCTTTTGGGGGGCATTTTTAGCACAGAATTTTCTTTCACTTGGGTCTTTAATTCACGCCGCAACACATAAATTCTTCTGGGGCACTTACTCACACTGCAGCGCTTTGAAGAGCTCCTGAGGGGTCCAATTGCTGCTATAATCTAGCCTCCTCCACTGCATTCAATCTCTATCTCTGTTCAAATTGGCCTGATCTTTTCGTTCCCTACTTTTTATTTAATTTCAATTTGAAGTTTATGGTGTATTCTTGATATTTTTGGATTAAAAGTTTGGGTATTTTATTTACTATTTATTTTATTTTATGTCAGTTATTTTTCTTGTTTCTTTAAGTTTTCATTAAATATACATTACAATTACATTTTATATTAATTTCAGTTTATTATTTAATTTTCAGATTAATTAAAATTTTTTAGCATAGTTGAATATTTAATTGTTAATTTCAATTTTTTAGTCTTTTATGTTCCATTTCAACACTAAAAAAAAAATCCAAAAGTATGAATCTAGTTTATGACTAGTGCATTTTTTTTTTATTTCCATTGCATCCTTTCATTCATTGTACATACCGCCACTTTTGTTTGTGAAACTTTTCACCATTTTATACAAGTTTGGATTTAAGCAACTTTTTCCAAGGAGACAATCTAAAAATTTTATTCTTAATTATTACACGACATCCTCCTGCACTTGGGATAGTCTTTGTACTACTCATTTTTTACTGAGTCATCTAGAGCAAGTTAATGAAGAAATGCCAAAAGGGAGTTTATGGCTTTTATTACATAAACATGCATTACAAGAATGAGAAAAGGAACTGGACTTAGATGAAGGTAATTTATGAGACGCAATGATTTGATGAAGAATTTTGGAGGACAGATGACCAAGACAATTGTGCCAGAGGCTGATGGTTGGAAGGGAAGGACTGGACCAAGTTGATGTGAGAGCCAAATGTTGTGGTGAAGAAGATGGTCTTTGAAGTCGGACACTCATATACGTTTCCTCTACTCCAGACTTGCACCAAGGATGCTTCTGTGGTTAGATCCTTCACAAGAAAGAAGCTAGGAAAAAAAATTCAATAGAGGTATTATTGTGAGTACAAAATTGAGAAATAGAAAGAAGATTTTTCTTGATGTTGGGTGCACACAAAACATTGTTGAGTTTGAAAGTGGAATCATAGGAATTAAGAGTGGTAAATCCTATATGAGTAATAGGGACGTTATTACCATCTCCAACCATGATATCTTCATTGCCACCATACTTAGAGTGAATAGAGAGATGTTCCATATCTGAGGTGATGTGATAAGATGCCCCAGAGTCAACTATCCAACTCGACTGATTACTTGGAGTCTTTTGAGCTGTGAAGTTGGCTTGCGACTGGATGGAAGGTAAGGGACGTGACCTGCATACTTTGGAAACATGGTCAGGTTTGTCACACAATTGACAAACGACTCGAGGTTGATTCTCGTTGAATTTAGGCTGCCAATTTTGATTTCAGTGGTTGGATGAAAGTCCTTGAGTGTATGGACTGTTTGAAAAGTTTTGGTTGCCATGGTTTCCTTAGGAATTCTGTTTGAATTGATTGCTATTGTTCCCTGGATAGCCATTATTGTTTCCTCCATATCTTGATTGTTTTTTAGAGGTATTGAAGTTGTCCTTTCTGCCTTTCTTGTTGTGTTGCTTCTATGAATATTGAGCAGTGGTGACAGAGTCTTCTTTTGTCGAGTCTAATTGCTTGAGACTTGTTTCATAGTCTATAAGTTTTTCCACTAATTCTTCGAAGGAGATGGTGATTCTCTCGCATGTAAAACAACTTTGAGCTCTTTGTAATCATTGGCAAGACCATTGAGCATATGCACCACTACTTCTCCATCACTCAAATCGTGCCCAATCATAGCAAAATCATCAATAATAGTTTTAACAGATTGCATAAATTCATAAATGTTCTTTCCTTCTTGACTAACCTTGGTGAGGCCGTCAATGAGACCAACCATCCAAGATTTATTGGCATAGGTAGTTTTGAATTTGTGCCAAGCCTCCTTAGCATTTTTACATCGAGATACAATCAGCCCTACTGGTTCAGTGACAGCTATTTGGATAGCAAGAAGCAGTAGTCAATCTTGACGAATCCAAGTTTTGTACTCTAGATCGTCAGTTGGTGGGCATGGATGAGTTCCATCTACAAATCCTATGAGATCATACCCAAGAAGAAGGTTTGTCATCTGTAAGTTCCACATTGAATAGTTTTCTTCTTTGGAAAGTTTATGAGAAATAAGTGTGGTAGTGTTGATCGAGACAACATGTGAGGGGAGAGGATTTCCACTATTGGACATAACTGTGACTTCACTTGATTCAGTCATGGTTGAAGAACTAGAGCAAGATGAAGACAGAGCCTAGGGCTCTGATACCATAAAGAGAAGGTATTAATCTTGTCTTATTTGATTTTAAATGATACGTAACTTTATACAAGTAAATGCCAAAAGTAGAAAAGAAAACTAACAAAGAAAATGAATTTTGGAGATCAACTAAATATACACAGAAATTACAGAGCAAATCAAGATTGTTTTCATAGATTTGGAGCAAAGAATCAATGAGAGAATTGTGGCTTGACTTGAGGAGCAATGGATAGCTTGAATGGAGGAGCAATGGACGTAACAAACGTTGTTGACTTATTAGTTTTTTGGACGAGCTCGAGCTCAAGGTGGGAGTTTAGCTTACCGAGTCGAGCTTGAACAAAAAATAAATAAAAATATCGAGCTCGAGTTCGAGTATTTTGAATCAAGTCAAGCTCGGCAAACCAAAGATCGGCTTGGTTCAACTTGATTATAGCCTACTTGATTTGATGTGGCACATCAAATTACAAAATTATTTTTATTGTGTTGGTATTTTTTAATTAATAATATTTTTTTTTTTTTACCGTTGCTTATATTTACCATTGCTCTGTGCCTAATATGTTATTGCTTTAGTTAATTGGCCAACGTCCTTATTAGCACCATTGATGGCCAACGTCCTTTTTATCAATTTATCTTCTTTATTGCCCACATGCCATATGTACAAATAGCCAGCGCTACTTTTTACATGCATAATTGAATTTTCTACATAATGGGGGCGAACGCATGTCTTTAAGGTTTTAAAATATGTTGTTATCTTTCTATACAATATAAAGAAAATTCTATAGAGAGATAAAAAGAGGATTATATGTAGATATTTTTTAGAATATTTTTAGATAAAAGAAATGTGTTCTTTCGGTGAAGTTTTGAGCTCAAACAGTACTTGCACTATAACAAATTGAGGTTTTTTCCACGAGGGAATTTGGTGGACATATCTGGGGGTTATGTGGGAAAAACATGTTTTCCCACCAACTCTGTTCATGACTTGTTGGTGGCATATAATTCATGAGCAATAACCTTTTAGCATAAATGAATTAAGTGGTAGGAAAAAATCACTTTTTGTCACGACATGGGAGTGGAAAAACCTGTTTCCCTCCATGGCAAATTGACTTGCTACATAGTCCTTTGTGGTGAGAGGAATATCAGTTGTCACCAGAGCTATAGTCCGAAAAAGTTGTATAGCCATGAATGTCACCGTCACTCGTTTAGTCGTATAAACGTTTTAGCCACTCCCTTGATCGTGAGTATAAATCATTTGGGATTAGGTGATCTAGTGATAAATACCATTTAGTTACCAGCATCCTTGTCAAAAAAATGAATTATGCTGCCTGTTCTTCCATTGCAAATAAGTATTCCCCGTCATATGTATCATTGCTATACGACGATCAGTTGAGTTGTTATATCCTGGAAGAGTCAAGTCAAAATGAGTTCTACTGCACCAGTTAATTAAAGATTTTGTACACTGCATAGGACTTGAATCTACTTAAAGAAAGCAAGATATTCATGCCTTAGTCCAAACTGTCTTTGTTTTAATTTTATTGTAATTTTTATTATATTATTGTGTATTTCACTAACATATTGTAAATTAGATCTAACATATTATATGAAATAATGTCAATTTCTTAATTTACTTTTATGAAATCTCTTTATAACTATAATACTTCTCTAATAATGTTACAAACTTGTAAACAATGTTAAAATCAATCCTAGAGGAAAATTCTATACTTCACAATATCATCTCATTTTTATTCCATTATTTAAGATGTAGCACATTCATCGTCATTAGATAATTTTTTATTAGATGATTATTTAACATCTAATATTGATAAATGTATCTCATCTTACATATTACTAGAATGAGAATGTATTGTATAACATTATTTAGATAGAAAATAAAAATTATATACACTATATTCTCATCTCATAATATAAGATATGATATATTTATTACTATTAGATGATCATTTATTATATGATTTTTTATTATTTAAAAATAATAAATGTGTCACCTCTTTTATGATTAAAAAAATAATAATAATCGTACGGTGTTTAAGATTATTTTACAGAAAATATGTCACAGCTCACTAATGGTTTGTCATCCTGTCATTTTGAAGCATAGACTATCTTTAAAAAAAGAAAAATATAGCATAGGCCACTTGGTCCTTCGATATGACTTCACCAAGAATAAATACAAATCTCGATTATAAAACGTCAATCAAATCCATATTGTTGCATCATCCGGCTGCTATGCATGCATGGATTCTCCCCTGCATGGTCTTCTTTCCGAATGCTGACAAATTATCAATAAATTATCATTATTGAGATACAGATATTATCTAGCAATAATAAAGCTATCCCCGATCAGGAATCTTGAAGATTTGCAGCCGGATGGGCACTAGGCAATTACTGTCTAGCATTTTTACTTTATTTTATTTTATTTTTGGATATGGACACTAGGCAATCAATCTTTATTTTAATTTTTAATTTTATTTTTCGTTATGGACAATAGGCAATCACTTTTTTTTTTTATGTTATTATTATTATTATTATTATTTTTGTTTTGCCTGCCTGATTGTTTCGGTGATTGAAGATACTAATAATAGCTAGCGTTATATATAATATACTAGTAGTAGAGCAACATTGCTTGCTTAGTTTAGATATTTAAAAAAATATATATGATTTTTTTAAAAAAATATTAATAAATTATCTAACAAATTTTAACAAATATCTTTAGATAATGATATGTTAGTAAAGTATAATAGTTACATATTTGTATAGATTAGAAAACAAAAAAATTAGTTCAAAATATACCATAGTTTAATACAAATTTTACAAATTGATCATTTTGCTAAATTTGTTTATTCCAAGTTTAACAAAAAGATTAGTTCAAAATGCTGGTTGGTTGGTTTGTTACAGACCATGCAATGCATGACACCTCTTTATGATCATCTTGTAAATTATTAAGTCAAGAAAGATGCACATATATATATATATATATATATCTATCTATATATTGTGATCAAGCAATGTGTCACGAGTACATATTAATTTGAACATTAAGTACCTAGAATTCTTTTTTTTTAATCATGTTACGTCCATTACATTTCGTTTTTTTTTTTTATCATAATATTAGCTAGTAATTTATCAAGTCTGAAGAAGTCCAAGTGCAACATGTTCCCGAACATAGTGATAGTCAATCTTAATGTGTTTGCTGTAGACATGGAAGACTGGATTGCAAGCTAGATGAAGAGCACTCATATTGTCACAAAATAATGTAGGTTGTTTTTGGAGTAGAATACCAAGATTATGTAGGAGGGATGCGAGCCATGTTAGTTCAGTAGTAGCTTGAGCCATGGCACGATATTCTGCTTCAATGTTGGATCTAGAGATAGTATTTTGTTGTTTTTGCACACTAAGAGATGTAGTTGGTACCAAAAAAGGTACAAAATCCAATGGTAGAGCGGTGAATTTGAGGACAAGCTGTCCAATCAGCATTAGCGAAGGCAAATAATTTCAAGGAGGAGGTGGAGTGAATCGCAATGCCTTGAATGTAGCTCAGTATGTGTTTAACCATCTGGTAGTAAGCTTCTATTGGACTATGCATAAACTGAGAGACGAAATTGACACTGAAAGCTAAGTCTGGCCTGGTAAGAGTGAGATATTGTAATGCTCCAACAATATTGTGATAATGTGAGGGATCAGAGTAAAGAACATTGCTAGTGGAGTTCTTGGTTTTCGAGTCATTAGAGTGGGCATAGGTTGACAGTCTTTCGTCTTTGCTCGATCAAGAATATCTAAAGCATATTTGGTTTGCGAAAGCACTAAACCATTAGCAGTATGAGATACTTGAATGCTAAGAAAATAGTGTAAGGGTCCTAAATCTTTCATATGAAATTCACGATGAGGAGAAATAATAAAATAATTAACTAACATTGTATTAGAATCGATGAAAATAATATCATCCATATACAATAATAAAAAAATCAAACCATGATATAAGTGACAAATAAAAAGGGAGGGATCAGATAGGTTGCAAAAGAAGCCAAATTCTAACAGGAAAGTACTGAAGCAATCAAGCCAAGCATGAGGGGCTTGTTTAAGACCACAGAGTGCCCGATTCAATTTACAAACACGATTAGGGAGGTCAGTTTGAATGAAACCAGAGACTAATCCATAAAAATTGATTCATTCGAGAACCCATGTAAAAAGGTATTTTTGACATCTAATTGACGAATATCCCATTTACGAGCTAAAGCTACAGTAAGACTCGTTCTTATTGTTCCAGGTTTAATGACAGGGGAGAATGTTTCTAAGGTAGCCTTTCGCCACTAATCGTGCCTTAAGGCGATCAAGTGGCCATTGGCAATAACATGCATGCTAAGGGTGTGAGGTACTAGGATCCATGTGTTGTTTTTCTAAAGAGCCTCTAGCTCTTCATGCATAACACAAGCCCAACCTTCATGTTTTAAAGCTAAGAGAATACTTTTTTGTTCTTGGGGAATGGGTATCACATTATGAAGGTTAACATATTTTGGATTTGGTTTATGGGTACCAACTTTGGATCGAGTAAGGATAAGATGATGTGGGGTTTGGGATAGAGATGTAATATTAGGGGATGTTGCGAGAGATGGGATGCAAATTGGTGTATATGTTGAAACGTAATGGTGACGGTAGCATTAAGTGGCACAAGGCTCAGTTGGTGGCTAAAACACTTTTCAAGTTAGCCAATGCCTAACACCTTATTGCAATTCCATCTTGTCTAATAATAATTTATATATATCTATCTATAATAATAAGTATCTACATTGCTATAGGAATGAACAGTAAAAATTTTCATTCCGTTTTTGTTTCCGTGTACATAGAAGATTTACACTACTCCGTTTACATTCCGTACAAAAACAAAAATAAAATAAACCGATTGGCAACCCAATGAAGCATGGATTGCAGGACTTTGTGTAGGCAATCATCACACAACAATTAATTTCGCATGCAAGCAGCTGAAAAACCAAATTTCGCATCCAGAAGAACAACAAATTTCACACGCAGCTGAAAAACCAACAATTTCACGAACACAGAACCCCAACGCCGCTCCAGATTTGCGAAGAAATTAGAAAAAAAAAATCTTAGCTTTTGGAAGGTTTTTACAAAACACTAGAGTTAAAAATCAATCACTCATGCCGCGAAGAACAGTGCCCCGATGCTCCAAATTTACTATCAAATTAAAAAAAAAAAAAATCTTAGCTTTCGAAAGGTTTTTATGAAAAACTAAAGTTAGAAATCAATAACTCATGCCGCGAAAAGCAACGTTGGTGATCTATACATGATTTACATCCAAATCTACCTGTAAGAAAGAAAAAAAATAATAATACCTTTGCGAACAATCTGTGGTTGCAGATGGTGAAGAGGATGATGCAAACGGTACCGACTTTGGAATTAAGTAAAGAAAAAAAAATTGTTGATGGTGAAGATGGGGGTTTATCACCGTTGCGCTTCATCTTGGTGTTTGTAGGGCTGAGAGGAGAGAGAGGTAGTGTGATTCAGTAATGGAGAAAAAAATAGGGAGAAGGTGAGAGACATCTAGAAGATCATGACTCTGTCGGCATAGAGAGTAAAAAGGAGAGAGAATAAAATGTCAAAAAGAAAGGGTTTTTATGTTTGTTTAAATGGTGTCAGAAGAATCAATATATGGGTTGAATTTTTACAATTGTTTTTTACTTTATAAAGCAATACATTTTAGGAAGCAACACTAATTTTTTTTTTAAAAAAAAGAAAAGAAATATCTGATAGAAATAAAAAATTAAAAGATAAAATTAATGATGCATAAAATTTTATTTATTTTTATTTTGAGTTTGTTATACATTGTTTTTTCTTTTAATAATTATTTCCATTTAATGATTTATTTAAATATATAATTTCAAAATATAACTATTTTTTTTTCTTGAATAAAATTATTCCTTTAATAACAAATGTGATACTAATAGGAAATTTGATATTTAGAAAATATGATTTTAATTGTTCAATAATAAATTTTATATTGATAAGAAATTTGATATTGATAATACCATTAATAGCATTACTATTATTTATTTATTTTATTTTGTGGTGATAATTGTTTACCTATCAGGTAGACAAAATTGGAAAAGACCCAAATCAAAAATTACCACAGTCAAATAAGGCTAAAAATGTAAAAAAATGTGAATATAATCTTCGATGGACAAGGTGAGCACGAACAAATTGACAAAGCATAGCCACATAGTCTACAAATAAGGAAGTTGTTACAGCCACCACTCTAGCATTCAGCTACCGTTATTATTTTTGTGATTTTTTTAATGTAATATATATTAAAGTCAGTTGATGGTTGGAGATATACTGAAAACAAAGACGAATGGTTTGGAAAAGAGTGATGTTAGAATCACCGAAAGACTTTTATCGAATATCAATTGAATCAATATATTTTCTTGTGATTTTTTATTTTTTTATTCATTTTTTTATATTTTCAAATATATTTTTTTTAAATAAATTCACATCATTACTAAAAAAAACTTTATCTGATCACTAAGGAAAAAAAAGTCAATTCGAGACACTTTTTGAGTCCGAAAGAGAAATGATTGGGATCTCGATAATGGGTCCTGATCATTTCTCCTGATAGTGTATTTTTGCTGCAGATCCAAAAATATTCAATCAATAACAACACAAAAATTTTAATATTCTCTTTATTGGTCCTGTGCAATATGGCCGAGAACTACAATGATCATGAAAACAAAAAAAAAAACAAAATTCTATTTGTATTTTTTTTTTTCAAATTTACTCTGAACAAATTTTTATATAAGACAATAAAAAAACACTATGCAAACATGCAGATCACGTTTGGCCTCCACTAGTATATATATATATATATATAAAAGATATATGAGTGTTTTTAAAATGCTGACATGATTGGACCAAGTCTAAATCGAAAGAAAAGTTAAATTTATAATACTTTATAAAATTTATGCATCAAGTCAATTTGGTGTGTTTATGATTTTAAAAATAAAATAAATATATCAATAAAAATATTTTCAATATATACATATATATATATATAAGATTTGTATTAAAAAGTATTATTAAGTTGCATATTTTTTAAACTTGTATTGATATTATTTTGAAATATAGTTTATATATATAATTTGCCTATTTAATGTTTATCCCAAAACAGTTTACTGAAATATACTAGTATCGAAATATTCAATTTCAATACTTTAATCAGAACGGTGAACGAACAGATTCCAAAACTTTAGTATAAAATACATATTCAAAGCACTTTTCCACTCCAAGTGTGAAACAGGTTTCACATTATTCGCAACCTGATACCAAAACACATAAGATATTTAGATTTTAATTATTCAATGGAGGTGGAAAAAACAAAGGACAGCTTTTGCTTGCAATTAGAGCAAGCAAAATTGTAAGAAGTTCAACATCAATACTTGTAGATGGCTACTACTCTTCTCTGTGTTACTCCTTCTACTTCTTCAACCAGTATATGATAATATTGAACCAAGGATAATTAATATTGTTTTGATTTGGTTTTGTATATTGTTCTGCAGCATGCACAAGTCAAGACAAACCACCATGCCTTCCCTTTTGTTTTAAAAAAATAAACAAAAATTCTCCATAAGTTTAAAGCATATCTCCAACCAACGGTTCATGAATCTCCAATCCACTTTCATTCATCACTATAGCATACTCAAATTTCCAAACACATGCAATTACAAGCATTGATCCTTAGATAAAATATAGTATACAGATCAACCCAGTTCACCATACGCTGCTTTTTGACAAATCCACTTCGTATCTTCTCTGTTCCTTTCCCTCCCATTGCCTACTTCCATGAGAGAACACAAGAAAATCCCATTCAACAAGTCCCAAGCACAAAGAAGAGACTAAGTTCAACGAATCACCAGATCTACCTAAAGTTAAATTCATTGTTCACAAATCGAGAGAGAGACCTACCGAAAGGTCACCGGCGAGACAGACATGGCAGCAAGAGAGAGATAGCGGCCGAATGTTTTGATCCATGTACTTAATGAAAATAAAAAGAACAAAAGAATACGTGAATGAAAATTCTAGGAGCCAGATTCCTCCAGCAACACAATAATTTTGGGATTCAAAAGATATTTCATTTATGCTAATTCAAATGTTTAAATAGACATCGTTACCAACTGACATTTAACTGACCATGAACATAACGTCAAAACCAACCCACTAACCCCCTAACATAATTGGTGATCCCATGTAACCAACAGACACACCCCACTAACATAAGACTCAATCAAACACCAAGGCCAAGTCCATACAAATTAAATAGAGCTAACAATACAAAAACCCCCCATAGACATTTTAACAATGATCATGCCTACGTTGCCCTTGACATAAAGCTGAAACTTTCTAGAATCATAACACTGAAGCTTGAAATAGAGAGAGACGGTGGCTAGGGTTTCACTGTTTCGTGAAAGAGACATGTCTGAGCAGAGAGAGAAAGTGCCATAGAAACTTGAATGCTAGGGCTTATGAGAGAGAGAGAGAGAGAGAGAGAGAGAGAGAGAGAGAGAGAGAGAGAGAGAGAGAGAGAGAGAGAGGGGGGGAGAAGAAAGTTTGAAACCCTACCTGAAAGATAAAGAGAATCAAGGTGGGAGAGTTTATTTTAAGAAGATTTTTTTTTTAAAATATAAATCTGGTTACTAGATTTTAAATCTAGAACCCGAGTTCATACCTAGACCTGAACTTGGTCCAGGTTTTACATTGCGAATTCCGGCCCGAATTTGATCCGAGCTGGAAATCGTAACTAGAACCTGGTTATCCAAGTTCTGACCAGGCTTAGAAAAACCTCGGTCTAGATGAATAGTCTTACTTAACTATTAAGTAAAAAAAAAAAAAACAAAAAAAACAACTTAATCTATGGCCAACATTGGTGACCACCTTATGTGGGACAAGCATTTCCATTAACTTTTGTCAATTGTCAATTATCTGGTGTTTTGAGTTTGGCTAGAAGGAGATGGTCATCTAGATGGGTGGGTCCAAGATAAACTAAGAATCAGAGAGAAGAGAAGAGGCAAAAAAAAAAAACACAGAGGCAGGAATGCATTGTCATCAATAAGTAATATGGCTTCTTCTTTTATATAATTATATAGGAAATGCTTCTCCCACTAAAGTTGGTCACCATACGTAATTCGGCAGTTACACAAACAAGCTGGGCATAGCGTAGAAAAAGTAGTGCAATGCATGCCTGCAAAATGGTTTGGAAGCATTTTTAATATATTTGCCTTTTTTGTGCTAGCTAGTTTCGTTAGTGACAAATATCTCAACAGACCCTGGAGGTTGGGGTACTCACTCATGCATGGAATTATTGTAAAGTCCTCCTCTTTCTAGTATACAACATTGATTGTTTGGTTACCAAGGTATCTCATCTCTTATAATTATTATAACTTTCTTAAATTTCTATATAAAATATAATAAACAATTTAACTTTTTCAAGTCTCAAAATAAAAATTATATTCTAATAATATTTTATTTAATTTTTAAATTTTACTTTATCTCATCTCGTCTTATCTGTATAACCAAATGAGACCTTCATAAGATACAAGTCAAAGTATGAATGTCATTTCAATTCTTTAAAAACAAGAGAGATCTACAATAAAATGGTGAAATTTATCAAGGGAATTCACTTTTTCTCAAAAGAGTTTGAGCCTTCAATTTCTCAAATCATTTTCCTTTTAACATTTTTCTTCTTATAAAAATAGATTTCATAAATAACTGAAATTATCCAAGTATCCCTGCATTTTCATGCAAATATCTATCAATTCACTAGACAAATTGGTTAGACATCAATTATGTAATTATTTAATAATTAAACAATAACATAAAGTATATAAATTTCATAACACCAATCTTGGTAACGAAGGGAAACTTTTTAAAAAACTCTTTAAAACTAAAACCCTATGGGGCAGCCAAATCTAGAAAAGCCAATTTTATTATTTAAAAATCAATTATAAGTAAGTTTCAATTACAAAACTTTTGTCAATTGACTCTTTTATTTAACCCAACAAAGGACTCGTTTGCTTCTACCGCAATGGCAGCTAGAACATTTAACAATTTTTAAATATTGACTTTTTTCCTAGAATTTCAGTGGTTGAATCACAATCAATCATCTCCAATATGAAGCACGATCACACTTGAAGAGAGGAAAATAACTAGAGAATTTTCTCACATACAAGTACTCGGAATATACTTTTCAGTAACTCCAAGCCAAAATCTCCAAGTCACTTATCCAACCAAATCCTTTAAATAAATAATCAGAAAGTTGTTTGAGTTGCAATAGAACTTTGCTAATGAAGTGACTTTGTCACGGAGGACTCTTCTGACGAGATGCTGACACCTAGCACTAAATCTTCTCAACAATATCAATTTCTCATTCAAACTCTTCTTTGGATAATTATAGAATCCTTGGGACTCAATTTTCACACTCTTGACTTATCTAAAACACTTCCTAATAACTTCTAGATAAACTCAAAATAATTATAGATAGAAGAAAAACCAAGAAAATAATCCAAGAAAAATACTGACATAGAACATTGATTAGTTTCAAGAACATCACAGAATTAGAAATAAACTAAGTCTACCAATGTTCTAATCACCATCAACATATGTTCAGCAAACCAAACTAAATCAAAACAGGCAAGAATAGAAAACATTGTTCAAACTACAACCCAGATTAATTTAAAAAAAAAAAACTGAATTAATAGAAATCAAAAGATTGGATTATCTATTTGTTGGTACTCCCTCTCAGATTTGCTCCCCCTCACTTGCACTCCCCTTTTTTGTCATCGATCTGTCAAGGGTTCCCTACTCCACATCTGAGTCCATAACGCTCTCCATCACTTGCTGCACATCCAAGGAGAGATGGACCGGTCTATCATTTGCTTGTACACAATCAGAACATACCGCAAAAACCTGTTGCTCTAGTTTTGACTGGCTGGCCTCCCACTTTGCAGCAAAGTTGTCAATCTTATGGGAGAGAATATTGATTTGTCCTAGTACTTGGGAGATAGGAACAGATGGCTCTGGATAAGAAGATGCTGATTTAGAGGTTTTGGGTCTCTTCTTTGTTAAAATCACCTAAGATTTAACTACAGTAAGGGCTGAAATGTGCCCAACCATCTTCATAGTAGGCTTATTGTCCCTAAGAGAGACATTGACTTTAATAGCTGATTTTGTGATTAAACTTCCAAATGGCAGGTTAAGTTCTTTTTCCACATGAGAATGATGAATAATATCAATAACATGCTCAAGAAAATCAACAGAGATATCTGTGGCCAAGGTATACATAAAATAAGCACGTTCTAAAGGGAGTTCAGTGTGGCAGCTGATTGGTCAAAGACTTGACAACACTATTTTAGCCAACAATCTAAATTGAGGGAACATTACATTAAGTGGAAGGTGATTAACTTTAGGGTTCCATTTTGGGCCTTAAGGTCCAACAAAGAGGTTGCGCATGGCTATCTTTGTTGGTGCCCCCATGCCCTGGTATGGGTACATTGGTGCATCCACTTCAGGTAAATCATATAAATCTCGAATAATAGCCAGGGAAATCTCTATGAGGGTTCCCCTAACAATAGAGGTGATACTATGATCATCAAGATTAAAATGGGCAATATTTGAGTAAAACTCGCACACCACCTCAACACATGGAGTGGGTGAGGGGTGTGTTAACTTTTCCTATTGTCACTTTACAAAGATACGACAAGTTACCTCATATTCAATCATAAAAAAATGATTTATACTCACTTCACGCTCCCTTAGCATTGGCCTAAGAAAAAAGACAGTTCTATAAGCTGCTTTAACTTCAAGTGAAGCGAAGCGCTCAAAGGAAGATCCATGCCATGGAGTCTCAGGTGGAGGAGCTGAAGTATCTCCAGCCTGTGTTGCCTCCTTTGGAGGTTGTTCCCCACTTGAAGAATTTTCATGTGAGGGAGCCAAGATACATTTCTTCCTCTTTGCTTGCTCTTTAAAATCAAAATCAAACCTAGATGTGCCGAGATGAAGATAGAGGAAACATATGATGAACAACTCCCATGTGTCTCAACTTTTTATATATTAAATGAAATTGATGCATGAATTGAATGCATGTAAAATCATGAACAAATGAATGAAATAGTTTGGTTGAGACATAAAAACAAACACTTGGTAGGCATGCCATCAAAACCAAAATGCATAATGTCGTAACCCACCAAAATCCATCCTAAATACATTGACAAATTAGAACCACTTTAGAGACTACATTTCTTCAATCCAAACATCAAACGTCCCAAATCCCAAATCAAACTAAATGCCACTAGTTC
The DNA here is from genome assembly GCF_018687715.1 of Carya illinoinensis. Taxonomy (NCBI): domain Eukaryota; kingdom Viridiplantae; phylum Streptophyta; class Magnoliopsida; order Fagales; family Juglandaceae; genus Carya; species Carya illinoinensis. The sequence continues at coordinate 2,537,296 of NC_056762.1, forward strand.
TCAATTGGGCGTGTGCCAAACCCTAGAACTAGAAAAGAAAAGGAGATAGATGAGAAGAGCGCATACCGTGACTTGAAATTGAAGAGACTAGAGAGTCTAAATGATTTCAAAGAACCCAACTTGTGGTGTGAGAGTTGATGTTCGGCAAGGGCATGTAGAGAATTTGAGAGACCTGAGGTGTGGAGATGTGAGTGTGATTAGAGAAAGTATTGTTTTTTTTTTTTCGGGGGGGGGGGGGGGGGGGGGGCTCTATGAAAGCACACATTCCAGACTTGTGCACCAAAATGCAAAATAACAAATACAATAAAATCTACCAACAATCCAACAAAGCAAAAATATAAAAATAAAATATTAAAACTGATTGACAAAAAAAATATATTTTCTCATAACTTTTCCCCCTTTTATTTAAAAAACAAAAAATTGAGTCAATGTACATGTCTAAGTGCATCACAAGTCCAAGCATCCTATCACTCTCACAGCCAAAAAAAAAAAATGCACTCTCTTATTTGCAACAATTACAATGGTTGCTCACATCTCATAAGACTATTAATGACGAAGTTTATGTGAGTGTGTGAGTGGGAATACTTATTTCAAGGAAATATTCATACATATAAATATATATATATATATATATTTCCATTCTTTCTTTTAATGTTTATTTCTTTCCATAGATACTCTCAAAAGATTGTCCATCACATTAAAAGTCAAATTTTATGCTAGGGTCTAGATACTTGAAAGAGTATCTCCTCCGAACACAAGATTGCACAACCCTTGACATATCCAATTTTTATTGCTCATCTTTTTTCGCAATGATTAAAACAACAATTTTTTCTATAAGGACTTAAGGGACAGACCTTGTATGGTGTTTTTCTTTTTTGGCAATAAATAAATACCGACTTTTTCATGGATCAAATATTTATATTTGGCAATGGGAGATCTCTTGCTTTTAGTACTAGGTTCAACTAGTATTAGTCAATTTAAGGCATGGACTCCCCCTTTTAGTGAGCACCTCTTAAACAATTATGAAACATAATAATAAAGAATATGAAAGTAAGTTCCTCACATTGCATTATAATTTGACTTTGTCAAGGTGATAAAGTTAACATATACAAAGTTGACTGCACAAAATAAAGAGATGCTTTAAATCAAGAAATGGACTATGTGAGAACCCAAAACTTAGTACACCAAGTATGGACTTTCCTCAAAAGAAAAAGAAAAAAATATTAACTGAGAGACTAAACAAAACAAAATATAATATGATTTAAACTGAAAATCAGAAAAAAAAATTAAAAAAATGTAAAATGCATATCCTACACTAATGATGTGTAGAAAATAAAATGCAAGTGTGTAGTGTGCCTCTCACCTTATGTCACACACTCTGATGACTTTCTTTGAAAACTCAAACCTTAGCCCATCTAAAGGTTTAGTAAACAAGTCATCTAGTTGATGCTCCATAGACACATGATTTCAAGGTACTATTTTAGCACTAAAATTATTATAATAAATAGTCATAATATCTTGAGAGAACTCGTAGTCTTCAAGCATCTTTTTCATCCAAATCAGTTATGTGCAACAACTTCCTACTGCTATGTACATGGCTTCAACTATAGACAAGGAAATTGAATTTTGCTTTTTACTCATCCAAGTTACAAGATTGCCACCTACATAGAAGCACCCTCCAGAAGTGCTCCTTCTATCATCAGTATTCTCAGCCCAATTAGTATCCAAATAGCCCACTAGTGTCAAGTTAGTGTCCTTAGAATACCAAATCCTATAGTCAACAGTTGCATGTAGATATTTAATTCTTCTTTTTATTATTGTGAGATGAGATTTCTTAAGATTAACTTGAAACCTAGCACACACACCAACACTAAAAGTTATATTGGATCTATTAGCTATAATGTAAAGTAGACTTTTTATCACGCTTCTATAAAGAGTAGGGTCAATATTTTTACCTATAGGATCTGTGTTGATTTTTATTGAAGTACTAATAGGAGTACGAGCATGACTCTTTCCTTCCATCCCAAACTTCTCAATAAGCTCTCTAGCATACTTGGATTGTGAGATAAAAATTCCTTCATTAGTTTGTTTACTTGGATGCCATTTAACTGACCAATCCTGCTCATTTCAAACTCAAGTTTCATCTAGTTGGTCAGGTATAGGGTTTGGTTCGGTCTGATACCGATTTTGTTTTTCTCAAAATTGGTCAAAATGGATTCAGTTCCGGTTTTCCTTTTTTAAACATTGAACCAAACCGGTTCATATATATATATATATATTAATTTTTTTATGATTTTTTATATATAATAGATATAATTATATATAAAATAATTTTGTATTATATGATATATTACTAATTAATACAATTTTAAATTTTAAAATCCTATATCACTATATATTATAATATAATATAATATGTCACAATATTAAATATTATAATATATTACTATAGTCTATAATATAATTATAATATATATTATAATATACTATAATATATTATCACTATATTATAATATACTATATTATATAATATATCAAAAAAATCGACTAAACAGTACCAAAAGTAGTAAAACCAGAAATACTGGTTTAAAAATATAATCAGTGAGATATTAGTCGAAGTTTTGAATTTAGTTCCATTCCAGCCGGAATGGACGGAATTTGCCGTTTCGGTGTAGTTTCCGGTACACTCTACCACCTCATTCCGTTTTGCTTCAAATTCCGGTCATTCCAGTCCCGTTTCGGTCATTCCAGTCAAATTCCGGCCATTTCGGCTAGAATTGAGCGTTTCGGTCTCCATTCCGTTTCGAACAGTTTTTGTAATTTTCTTATAATTAGATGGCATTTTTATTAATTTTAAATCCAAAAAGTATTTAATTCATTGTAAAATATATTTATATAATTTTAAATATGTCCCCTCATTCTTTATTTTTTAAGTATTATTACTTTTAATAATCTATCTATTCTTTAATTTTTTTCTTTAATTTTGTGTCTTAACTCATATGATTTTTTTCAATATATATTCATTTTATAAATTTTCAATTATTCTATATATATACACATATACATGATACACACTTACATATATATGTATTTATTTTATTAGTTGTTAGTTTATATATACATATAAATATTTATATATAATATATAATTAATCCCGAAATGATACACCGAAACGTATCGGTACCGAAATATTCCGTTTCAGTACTTCAATCAGAATGGTTTCTAGAACGGATTTCAAAACTGTGATATTAATTCTTTAAATCTCACAATTGATATATACATTCTAAATTATACAAAATTGAATGGAACTGAACCGTCACTCCAAATATTTTCATACAGTTTCAAATCCAGATGCTTTAAAAGGGATTGTCGAGGATTCCTAGGAACCGCAACAGAAAAGGGTAAGGAAACAATCTAGATTCCGAATGCTACAAAACAAAAAGGATATTATATTGGGGATACAAATTTAGAACCGAATGTCTATATTAGCGTAGGAGCTTGCAGCTGCAAATGGGCCCACCGAATTAGAACGTAAATATACCAGGTGTCTTACAAATACTCATTAGGGAAAATCTTATAACCAGCCCATCTGGTTATCCCATAAAATCAGCCCACCAATCATATTGCGACATGTCATCTTATTTGAATCTCAAACATACAGCCCACTACACCCAAATAAACCCACTTTCTTCCTAAATCTACCTAAATCGCTTTCTTCCTATCCCAATAGAAACCAAACGGACGCATTAGTCTTTAATCCCAATCCACACCTGACGACGGGAAGGCCTTCCCAACCCAAAATTGAAATCCATCCCAACCCAAACTCGACGGAAGAGAATCGGAAACTGCCTCCCCAAAGTAGCTCGTGCTCAGCGGCAACCCACTCATCCCGACAGCAGTAGCTTGCAATCCCTTCCAGTACATTTTGAACTTTTATTGCTTAACAGAACTTATATTGGATTTTTTGTATTGGATTTAAATCTCATTTCAATGTGATTGTAATCTGGGCTATGTAAATTATATTGGTATATGGATTATAACTCATCTACTCCATGAATACCAACTGATTCTAACTAATACTTCTATAGAAACCTGAAATTGTGTTGCATTCTTTTATCTTCATGACACTTTTTTTTTTAATCCTTTTGGAATTAATTGAACTTTATAAATTTCAAATGAGAAATTTATTTATATATTTGCACTGTCGAGACAGAACTATAAATCTTAGAAAGATGGAGTGGTATGGTAAAAAATAGAAAAAAAAGAAAAAAAAAAGGCTTTCTCAAGCATTAAAGCATGGTCATCTACTATATGCTTCCTTCTTTTATCTGCTTCCAAACACATGTCCAACTAACATGTGTAGTGTTTACAGGTAGCTCTAAAACTAGTGCTTGATAACAAAACCTTCACTAATCTTCTCATGGGGGCATTTTCACAAACACTTGGTAAGCTTAATTTCATATTTTCTAACAAATAATTCTATTTGCAAACTGATATGGCATTTTTCACGAATAATTGCTGCTGTGTGAATAAGAGGCTAAGAGACCACGTTTATCACGTCCAAACAGAACAAAAAAATCAAAACTGAAAGTGCTCAAAATCATACCATTGGGCGACGGAAATGAGTGCAAGACGGGGAACTCTAGTGGGCGATGGCTATTGTAGTGGACGACGGCAAGATAGAAGTGGGGTCTCCGTTTGGTGGCGGCGATGACAATACCTCAGTGGCCGTTGGTCATTCAACAGCTGAGAAGAGTTTATTCGGGTCTACGTTAGTTTCAGCAGAGCATTAGTTTCAGCAGGGGTAAATTTGATTTTTCAGCTCTTTGTTTTCAATCTCCTGTATTTTGGTCCATGGTATTAATTCTCAATATGCTGATGTGTCACAATCTGATTGGTGGGCTGGTGTTATGAGATAAACAGATGGGTTGTTTAGAAGCGTCTCTCTACTCATTAATCGTAGGTGGATAAGCAAGTAAAATGTAAATCCTACTGATTTGCTTGAAAATTAATTTTTTAATAAAAAATAATATTTACAATTTAGAAATATATAAAGATCGCGTAATCTCTTTAAAACAATTAAATAAATACGAGACTTACTGATGTGGCTTGGTGCAATATGCCAGATTATAAAATTATTTTTATTATAAAATAAATTTAATAGATCATAATAAATCACATCAATTTATAAATTTATTTTTATATATTCTTTTTGTATACGTGACACTTTCTCTTCTATTATTGGACTACAAAATATTTAAACAATATCAAAGATATAGTAATGCTTAGGTAATATTAAAAAGTCAGTGGCTTAGCCACCAGGAGAAGAGGAACCTTTTTGTGCATTGTCAGCCCAACTGCTTCTTCCATATCCAGTTCTTCCCTCCTTACCCCATCAGCCATTTCCCAATCAAAACGATGCAGCAGATTTGCCAGTGCAAGTTCAATCAGCTGGGTAGCAAATTGTATTCCAGGACAACCCCTGCGGCCAGCTCCAAATGGTAACAGCTCGAAGTGTTGTCCTCTAAAATCCACTGAACTATCCAAGAATCTCTCGGGTCTAAACTCTTTTGGATTCTTCCAATATTTTGGGTCTTCTCCTATGGATTTAGCATTGAAAAACACCCTTGTTTTTGCTGGAATATGGTACCCTTCAATTGTGCAACTCTGCCATACGTGAGGGTCTTTTAATAAAGTCAGGGACGGGGTCTCTCATGGACAGGAGACCTTTGTCTATTTAAAAAAAAAAAAAAAAAAAAAAAAATTGTGCAACTCTCAGTGGTTTCCCTGGGAACAAGTAATGGGGCTGGAGGATGAAGTCTAAATCCCTCCTTTACAATTGACTTTAGGTAAATGAGTTTCAGAAGGTCGCTTTCTTCCACCTTTTGTTTTCCCTTCACAATTTCTCTCACCTCAACTTGCGCTCTTTGCATTACAGATGGGTTCCTTATCAGCTCAGACATTATCCATACTATTGTGGCTGAAGATGTATCTGTGCCTGCAATAAACATGTCCTGTATTGCAAATTTCTTACCTTTTTGATACTTCCAAATTCTTCCAAAAGTTTATCAAGCAATTGGATAAATGAAAACAATAGGATAAAGTAAAGAAAGAAAGCGAAACTTCATACAGTGAGGACAGCCTTAATTTGGTCAATATGGAGCGGGAGTTCCTGATTTGAGTCCTCCTGAATTCGAAGCAGTACAGCAACAAGATCTTCATCATTTTCAGGTTTCGAGCTTCGGTGCTCCTCAATCACTTTTTCATAAAACTCATCCAGTTGTCTAAAATTCTTTTCCACCCTTTCTTCCAGACCATTAAACTTGTTAAGCCAACCCATCCATGGAAAGAAGTCTGCTATGCAGAATCCTCCCAATAAATCCTGTGTCTTACGAAGATTCTGATACACTCCACTCTCGCTGTCACTTCCTCCACCATCATATTTCTTCCCAAAAGCCACTAGGCAAACGACGTTATTTGCAAGCGAAAGTGCCAATTCACTAAGATTGACAGGGCCAGAAGAAAGAGATACAGAATCAAGCATATGTGCAACCTCTTCGTCCCTCACAGACTGAAAAGATTGGACCCTCTTAGCACTAAGTAGCTCCAAAATCACAATCTTCCTGACCTCTCTCCAGTAATTACCATAGGGAGCAAAGGACACAGCGCAGAGATTATAACTAAGTCTCTTTGCAGCGTAAAGAACTGGTCTTCCTGAAAAGACACGATCATGGGTTTTGAAGATCTCTCTTGCCATGTCTGCTGAGGAGACTATTAAAGTTGGTATCAAGCCCAGTTGCAAGAACATGAGCGGTCCGTACTCAGCAGAAAGGCGTTGAAACGATCGATGCGGCATGTTACCAAGCTGGTGCAGGTTCCCAACCAGAGGCAGCTTTCTAGGACCTGGAGGGAGCCTGATCTTTGGTTGATCAGGTTTCTTCCTTTGCCTCAACAATAATAAATACAGAGAGGGTAGAAGGAAAACAAAGAATGGCATCAAGAAAATTTGGGTGCTCATGGTGTTGTAGCTTTGGAACAATGAAAGAGGAGGACGGCCAGTTCTCTGAATAAATGGATCTGTGTAAAGAATACCCCTACACTTCATAAATGTGGTCCCCTTGGACCTTATCGAACTGCACACACATCTTACAGCTTTCGCCGTTTAATAAACGTTGAGTTTTTGTAGGCACATCCTCTATTTATCTACCGGTAAGAGTATTCCCACCCGATTCCTTATCTTCATCTCTATAATTTAACTCAAAATTACATTTTTTTAAATTTATCTCTAAATTTTATTCATCTTCTAAAAACCTCCTACATCTCATTTCCCATCCCTATCTCTATTATATTAAATAATATTTCTCTATTCTTTTTTTTATTACTTTTTTCTCTCTCTTCCATTTATAATCTTAACTACTAATTCTTTTATCTTATTATCTTTTTTTTCAAATATCAATTTCTATTAAATTTTTTTACTGTTCTGACTATCCAATACAATATTTTTTTTAATCGAAATTCGTATTATAAAAATAGTAATTTTTTTTTAATTAGTGAATTTTCTAACGTGATGGCCAAATTTTATTATTTAGTACTCTTTATTCGTTTTTTTTTATTATACCTAGTCACGTATTGAATATAAAATTTAACTTATTTTTGTAACGGTAATATTTTTTGTCATTTCTACAACGGTAACATTTTTTGTCTTTTTTCCAACGGTAACTCTTTTTGTCTTCTTTCAAATGGTAACATTTTTTGTCCTATATATAACGGTAACTTTTTCCAACATAAATACACATACTGCTAACATTCACATTCTCACAAACTCTTCTTTTATTTGATCTATAGAACCGAAATTCAATATTCTCACCTGATTTCCCACTTCCTTCATCAAATGGCTCGTACCTTCTTTCGCAAATTGTTGACATACGTATCCTCTGAAGATGATAGCGATGTTGTTCTTAATGAGGAGGCCGATGGACAGTCATCGAGGCATTGTGACAATCGCCAACGTCGTAAGTTTATTCGACGTGATCATATTTAGGGGCACGAGCGCCTATTTCATGATTATTTTGCAGAAAATCCAGTATATCTCTCGAATTTATTTCGAAGGAGATTTCGGATGAGCCGTCCCCTATTTCTCTGTATTCTAAATGAGGTAGAGTCTTACGAGCCGTATTTCGTCTAAAGAAGAGATAATGCCGGAAGACTCGGTTTATCTTCTATGCAAAAGATAACTGCAGCACTTAGAATGATGGCGTATGGGGTTACTGGAGATTTTATAGATGAATACATACGTATTGGTGAAAGCACCGCAATGGAGACTCAAAAAATTCTCTGAGACAATAGTAACTGTTTTTTCAGATGAATATCTATGGTCTCCAAATGCCAACGATATTACTCGATTACTTGCTGTTGCTGAACAATGAGGATTCCCTGGAATGCTGGGAAGCATTGACTGCATGCATTGGAAGTGGAAAAATTGTCCCGCAGCCTGGAAAGGTATGTACTCTAGCCACATCCGTGAACCTACTATTATTTTAGAAGCAGTTGCTTCATATGATCTCTGGATATGGCATGGATTTTTTGGTATGCCCGGTTCACATAACGACATTAATGTTCTATAGAAATCTTTTATTTTCATGGAACTTACCCAAGGGCGTGCTCCTCCAGTCAATTACACAATCAATGGTAATGACTATACTATGGAGTATTACCTTGCTGACAGTATTTATCCCAAATGGCGAACTTTTGTGAAGACGATTCCATCACCAAGAGGGAATAAGAAGAAAAATTTTGTGAAAGCACAAGAATCCGCAAGAAAAGATGTCGAGCGTGCATCGGGTACTTCAACAACGATTTGCTATCATTCGTGGACCTTCCCGAATGTTCAAAGTGAAGGAACTAACAAATATAATGAAAGCATGTATTATTCTACATAATATGATCATTGAAGACGAGCGTGATGATAGTGAGAGTCTGAACATTGAGTATGATCAACTTGATGATGATCTTCCAGAATTGTCGCGCAATCATACAACTGAGTTTACGGACTTCATTCAGTGTCATCATCATATTAGAGACAGCTCGGCACATCATTAGCTTCAAGAAGATCTAATTGAACATCAATGGCTATTATATTCCCAACATTAGTCGGGGTCGCATTATATTCTATTATTTCCTTCATGTTATTTTAAATTATGTTTGAGTTAATCTGCTTTGTATTTATAATTTCTTAATTTTAGTAGTGACTATATTAATCGTAATCAATTTTGGCCTCGTATTTCTTCGAGTATAATAGTGGACTATATTTGTAATTCCATTAAGGAAATAACCAATAATTTCCAGTATGCCCACTAGGCTTTGTCATCATCACAGTCGAGTTCCATTAGTTTGAGACATTACTTTTATATCACAACATAACACAAAAACAACCAAACAACATGCTAAATTTAATAATGTTAAATAAGAGCATCCTCATCCGGTCAATTTATATCGAATATAAATATAAATGGGGCTCAGAATGGTGTAAATATTGACAGTATGTGTAAGAAAGGAACCCAACATAGAATGACTGCAAAACCCCACCCGAACCCCGATTGCCTTTTGTGGAAAGTACCACAAATTGCAATATGGCCATTTAGAGGAGGATTACCCCGCCATATCGATGGGGCCCTATTAACACTTATGAGTTTACCCGCACAATAACACCATCATCACAGCCTAATAACAACCCCCTTCCCCCTAGAGATACAAAATACTGCAAATGACCCAACAACAATGTGTAATTATCATTTGGAAAGAGCAAATGAAAGTGCACAAAGCTAAAATAAAATAAATGTAGCTGGTCAATGTTACTAATAATAATAAATGCTCAAAAAAGGGTTGATCAATGATAATCAAGAGAGTGGCAATACATGCACAAGTATGAGAGTGTCCAGTTAGTGTTTTTACGTTTTGGGGTCCACGACAAGGCCAAATGGCAAGTGGCAGGTAACTACATAATCATGGTTATGTGTTAATAAAAGAGAAAAGATATTTACATTTTATTTTTCCTCAATTAATTTGTCCTCTTTAATTGAGAAAAGACATGAGATATATCATTTTTAATAATCAAGTCCATTAGCTTGGTAACAATTAATATAAACACTAGGATTTCGACAATATAATTTCAATTATTCCTTTTAAATAGATTCCATAAAAAATACTTGAAATAAATGATGAGTTATAGTATGCTACAACTGCAATTTTCACATTGAAATAGAACAAGGCATAAAGCAGGGGCAACGAATTTAGACAACAACTTCTCCAAACAAGATCTAGTTAATTTATGGAATCAAAGTCTCAGCTAGATCGCGTGATTGTTAAAGGGGTTCTCAAATTAGTGGTCTAATGAAAACATGTGTATATATATATATAACCCAAATGCCTTTTGGTTTATTAATACAAAATTCAATAGATATAAACATTGAAAATTCCCATCCGGATTCTTTGTATTTACATGGACTAGAGTTGAGATAAAAAAAAGGATACTAGAGTTAACACATGATAGATCTAGAGAAAATACCAGAGAAACAAAACTGGAAGTCAAAAAGGCATAAAAGGAATTAATCAAGGAGTTATCAATACTCAGATTAGTTGGTAAGAAAAAAAAAAGTTCAAAGAACTCCATCAAGTTTGAAAAAATAAAGTATCTATAGCACATACCAAAGCACAAATGCCTAAAAAAAAGGGTAAAGATTGAGATAGCACAACAGATGTCACGAGGCAAAGAAAAATCATCATGGAAATGGCTGACATTTCCATCTCTCCAAATAACAAACAGATTCCTCTGAACCAGAAAAGCAAAGCACAATAATTCGAGCACTAAGATTTCATTTCTATAGGTAGAAACTTAAGTAGTTCAATGTCAGCCAACCAATGCTAAAAGGTTACAATTAACCTCATTTTAATGTCTGATGCAAAGTTTCAAGAGGAGCACCACAAGCTTAAACTAACCCCAAGCTATTACAAAATGGCACAAAATGTAGGAGAAAACCCACCAATAACCAAAATCAGCAGTGACCAAACATCACACAAAAGCAATGGAGAAATCCCCAAATCCCTAAATCGGCAGTTATCCAAAATGACAGTTTATAGCATCCTCAAATCCCCAAATCCCAACATCGGCACAGACTCAATCACAACAATAATATGATAAATTCTTACATTTCCAGGACTGTACATTTGAAACTCACAGCACAAGAAAATTCATGGAAGTGGAAAATAACCAAAAGGAATGTGTGTGTGATCGTGAGAAGCAGAGAAGGAGAAAGCCCTTACCACCGTTCTTCATAATTAAACTCCACGGATGATAGGAAAAAACAGCAGAGCACATTTATATACACATTAAGTCTAAAAATCCGTAAGAAAATTATACAGGTGCCTTTCGGATTTTGAAGCCGAAATGCTCGGTTACAGAGACAAGAAACACTCACATCCGGCACCGATAGAAACATAGGAACTAGAAAACCACAACAGGAACGCTGATAGAAACACAGGAGGCACAAAACCATAACACCAACGCTGAAATCAACACAGGAACCAACCGAGAGGAAAAAAAAAATTTCAAATACATGCAACAATGGGAAACCAAAGATCCAAATGCAAAAACCACAAATCGGGGCAATATTTGTGGAGATTCACCTTCGATTTAGGCGAGGAGGGGTGCAGGTGCTGCGTTGCAGGGAGGGGAGGGAGAAGAAGTCGCGGGTCGAGCTCCAAAACCGTTGGGGCGAAGATGGGATGCGGATGTACAGTGGATCCCCATATATGGGGATTTACTGTAACGCCCCTAAAATTGGACCGCAATTTGGGTATCCGGATGGAGAAGGGTTTTATGTAAAAATCCTAAATATTTCCTCAAAATATAGAGATGCGGGACTGATGCAGGGCCGGATGGGGATGCTCTAAGGCACTACGTGTACGGCACGTACGTCCCTTGCACGTAGCGCTCGGTGGAAAGAAAAAATAAAAAATAAAAAATCTACCAGGTAAAATAATTTAACAAAAATAGATTATAGTAGAAATTTATTTAAAAAATGAAAAAATTAAGGAAAATATTCTAAATAAAAAAAATGAAAAATTTGGTTGTAAGCACAACTGCGCATTAATATGTATATCAATTTAATATGATTAGTCAAAAAGTAGATTGTATTGAAAACAATACTAATTTAAATTTTAAATATGAAAGAATCAGTATTGGCATGTAGATTAGTACGCGACTTTGCTTGTACATAATAAAACTAAAAAAATATTATCATCTCATAACAACATGTATAATAAAATTGTCAAAAAGCTCCTTAAATATAGAATCTGAACAACAGGCAAAAGTTTTTGAAAAATACATTTTTTTTAATAGTTCGAGGGAAATATATATTTAGAATTGATGTTCTTTATAAAGTTACAAGATGGATAGAGAGGATGTTGAATCTCTTGTCATTGTTGGTAGACTTCATTTAGTTTTGCATCAAAGCGTATCATCCATTCTTTTTCGAAGCTTGCGTCGCAATGGTTTATAGATACGTTAAATGTTTCTATATGAAATAAATTTAGAATTTTAGAAAATCTTGTAGAAAAATAATACTATCTCAATTATTTATTTTAAATTTAGTGGATGATTTTTAAATTGAGCCAAGTATTTGAAAATCTTTCAAATATTTTAAAAGTCTAAAATTATTTTAAATGTAATTTTTTTATGTTAATGAACCAAGCCTATTTTTCAAGTAAGTCTCTTTAAATTTTAGAATCCAAAAATAATATAGTTTTAAATTTTTATTTTATTTAAATGATTTTATTTTTTAGAAATAAAATACTCTACTTAGATGATTTTATTTCTCCTAAGAATTATTTATTAAAATTCATTCTTTTATTTTTGAAGAATATTATTTTTGGATTAAGAATAAAACTTTTTGTTTTAAAATTTAGTATATTTCCCTTCCTTAAATATTTTCTTTATTTCTTCCTTTTTTTATTTTTCCATGTATTATTTTCACCCTTAGATAAAAAAATGGGCCTATATAGAATCGGATTGCCCAAAACCTTAATTCCTCCTCTCTTTCTTTTCATTCTACCTTTCTCTCCATGCCGTCCCCCCCCCCCCCCCCCCTCTCCACCGCTGTCAATAGCTCCATTTCAAACTGTTGTCGCCACTTCTCTCTCTCTCTCTCTCTCTCTCTCTCTCTCTCTCTCTCTCACACACACACACACACACACATCCCCTCTACATCTCACTCCGTCAATTTCTCTCTTTTCTCTCTCGATAGCTCCAGCGACGCCATGCACCACCTCCAGCCACCGCGAGCAGCAGGGGTGTGACATTGGGCTACAATTGGTTGAAAGAGTAGGGGTGTTTGGTCCTGGACATCTTACAGGAGCGCTTACTTTGCCTGCTACTGGTTGAGGGAGTAGGGGCATTTGGTTGTGGTGGCCACTGCGAGCAGCAGTGACGTGACCTTATGCTACGACTGGTTGAGGGAGTAGGGGCGTTTGGCCTGGATGGTGCTCAATTTGGTCTTCAGCAGTGAAACTGGTTGTGGGAGGTGGGGCTTGGGTGTGACCTTGGTCTATGATTGCTGGATTGTATGTAGAAAAAGCTCTCGATGCATGAGACTATGGTTGAAACCAACAAGATCATGTTTCCATTAAGCTATTCTCTCGGCCTCTGAAGTTATTTGTTGTGAGGGATATAGGGTGGTTTCTCGTTCGTGCATGGAGGGTCTGCCTTCTTGCCGACAACCACTAAGTCACTTTAACTCTACTCTCTCATCTCTCTCTCTCTCTCTCTCTCTCTCTCTCTCTCTCTCTCTCTCTCTCTCTCTCTCTCTCTCTCTCTCTCTCTCTCTCTCTCACTCTATGACACTTCCTCTTCTCTTGTCTCTATTTCCTCCATGCATAGCAGTCGAATTCCTTTGTGATTTGATTTGATTATTTTATGGATGTATGCTAGGAAAAATTTTGAAGATTTCCTTGTTGAATTTAAATTTCTATGAATTCAGAAATTGTTGGTTAAAGAGAGGCAGTTACGATGTATGCTAGGAAAAATTATGAAGATTTATTTCAATTTCTATGAATTTAGAAATTGTTGGTTAAAGAGAGGCAATTACTGAGAGCGTAGGAGCAGAGGAAGACAATGTAGTTTGACACAACAGATGATAAAATTTAGAAAGTAGAAATGTGATTTAGACAACATACGAAGGCCGTGGAAGTGTTTGATCTTCCAGAAAGTGAGTAAAGCGATGAATCAAAGAGGGAAGAAACCGTGATTTAGAAATGCATGTAGGGGTAAAATGAGAAGAATAATATTAGAACAAAAAACACTATTGCTTTATGCATTGGAGCTTTTATATATAAGAAGATATAAATTAACGAGAAATACTTATTCCACGAAAATATTTCATAGAGTAAATTTATATACTCGCTTAGCATAACTTGAAATAAAAGCAACCTTTTTTACAAATTTTTCCGACCATATATCAAATAATATATATTTTTAAAAAATAATAATAGTATAATAAGTTATTTTATGAAAGTTACATTCATTTAAAACATAATGTATAGTGCAGATCACACGCGCCCCACCATGGGGTTCCTTAGCTTCAAATCTTCTAGTCTACCAAACGCGGAGGTAGGAGGAGCGTCTTCCACGAGCGCGGGTTGAAAATGAGTGAGTGGCTTCCACGCGCCACTGCTAGGGCCAACGTTTTTAGTAACCTTCTGTCGACGCCACGCACGGCGTTTCTAGGGCTAGCAACACTAGGATTTCAAGATCGACTGTTGGGCTGACTTCTAGAGTGGCGCGTGTCCTTGATGCGTCACTTTTAGCCTTTTGCCCAGTGTTTTTGTTCAGTCCAGTGTTTTATTTTGTTTGAAGTTTTTTTTTTTCAATTTTTTGCTATGTAATTTCTATTTTATCTTAGTTAAAAAAAAAATAGACTATTGGATTTGGTGTTCATAGCAGTAGAGTACCTCGCCTTCTTTGGAGGACGGTGGATGATAGTTACCTCGCCTCCTTTGAAGGAAGGAGGTTGATAGTACATAGCCTCATTTGAAAGTAGGGGATAATTTAATTATGTTTTTACAGAGCGCTTTTCTTTTTTAAGTTTGTCAGGAGAGAGTTTATAGAAATTAAGATAATATTCGTCACAAAGAAATTTCTCAGGGGAAGAGCCCCTAACAAATGAGTAGTTTAGCTAGTAATCTAGATTTTTCCTGTATTGATTAGTCACAGATGTAATTTCGGATTCATTGAATGAAATGAAGTTTATTTCCATTAAAAATAAATAAATATATATATATAATAAAAAAAAACATAATGTATAGTGCAAAGTCTTGTGTATTTATCCTTATTCCTCCTAAATTGGATTCAGAATCCAACGGGGCAAACTTGCCAATACAAATGGGACTACCAACTGAAGCAAAAACAAAATAATTTGATCGATAGATTTGAAAAGTAGCGTTCTTTCTTTTTTTTCTTTTTTCTTTCCTTTTGGAAGGTTTTAATATGCATTAGACTTATATATGATAATATTATTATTGCATATGAAACTATTCACACCATGCAAACTTGAATAAAAGGCAGAAAATAAGACTACATGACACTCAAACTAGATATGAGTAAGGCATATAATAGAGTGAAGTGGAATATTTTGGAAGCTTTCATGTAGAAAATAGGATTTGGTAGAAGGTGGATTGCACTCATAATTAATGAAGTGTGTGTACTATTAGTTATTTCATTCTTATAAATGGGATCCCATAGAGAAATTTCAAGCCTTCAACACTACAACAGATGACACTTTTCCCGGCGATAGAACTCTTTAAGAAGGGTATTCAATTAGAGGAGGTTCCTTTTTGTATACATTTTTTGGTTAACGAGAATCAATAAGATCAGTCATTTTCTTAAAAAAGAAAAATATCATTTTCAGTTAATTTTTCTTAATTCACCCAAAAGAAAATCCTCAATCCTAGTATAAAAAAGAGTAATATTAGATACAATATTAGAATTATGTGTAAGTCTCATGTATTGCTTTTGAAAATAAATGGAGTTCAGAATTAAAAATATATATATTTTTTCATTTAGTTTGCGAAATTTGCATATTTTATGACTATAAATATTATTTTTCATTTAAAAATAATATACTCACAAAGTGGCGTGCCCTCATATTATCTGTTATATCTACTTTACGATAAAAGTCATTTTATAATTTAACGTATTATATCTAACCACATTATTTTATAGATTTAATTTTATAACATTCTTTTATAAAATTAAAAAGAAAGGAAAGATAAAACATTTTAGCATATGGTGCACTAGCCCAATCGTTAAAAGCCCCATTCCATAAGTTGAAAAAAGAATTATTAGGTAATCTCTAAGCGCGGGGATGACAATGATACTCCGGAGCTATCACAACAGCCATGGCCCATGACATTAAAGTATACTTTTTCCATTTCTGGCTTTCCATTCTCATCCAGATCCCATTACCCAGGGTTTAACAGTATAGCAAAGATTTCCATATTTGAAGGCATAAACAAATTTTGTCACAAACAGTACTACTACTCCACACGTTTATACAATTCAATTTGGGGTGGAAAATGATACTATACTTGCTGAGTTTGTCTATTCAATTTGATCGTTTATGTAATTTATTTTATTTTTTAATATTTTTTTATTTAATAATTAAGAAAGTGACTATTAGTATATTAAATTTTTTAAAAATATTTGAAAAAAAAGACCGAAACAGAAAAGAAAAGTATAATTTACACTAAGAATCTAGGAGCACACCAAGTAAGCAAACTCAGGCGGCATAGCAGCGCTACCCATTTGGGTTTGCATTATCTTTGACAATGTTAAAATATATATTTCATCTCAATTCAATAACCACTTTACTTATAATTATTTCAACAGTGGACTCTTTATTTTATATTTATTTGAAAAAACAACAACTGCCACTACTACAGATGAAGTGGACTTATAGATAGGGAGAGTATACAGATCCTATAAAATTTTCTTTAAGGTATTCCATTGATTTAATGAAAATTTTCTAAAATTTATAAAGTTAGTCGACTTGTGCAATGCACAAAAATAAAACTTCTATATAACTAATAGACCAATTAAGGGTATAGGGATCAAAGTAATTTTGACAATCAAGAATCATAACTAATTAATTAATTATATGCTCTTTTGATTCTATTTTCTGGTTGTTTTCTTTATACACTGTAAAAAGAAAGTTATTTTGCAAAAATATCTTTTATTTAAAACATAGTTATATAAATAGTTGAAAAATTATTGTGCGTGTATCATTTGGATCACCTAGAACTGTCATAGCTAGAAAAAAAAAAAATTTTTAAAAAGAAAAGAAAAGAGAAAATTAACAATAAAATATAAAATCACAACAAAATCCACAATAATGAACAAAATACAATTTAAATGCACAATACAATACACATAAAATTGGAAACAACAAGAAAAAAAAAATTAAAACTAGTAAAAAAAACCACACGACGACTAGCCTGTGGCAACTGCAAGAGGGACTCAAGGAGAGAGAGTTTGAGAAGAAAAGGATGAGCTGAAGAGGAGGAAGAGAAAAGAGAAAGTGTGTTGTGACGCCGCTAACAACTGTGAGAGGGAGAGAAGGTTTGAGAGGCAGCAACAGAGAGACAAGGGGAGAGGAGTTAGGTTTAACTTAATCCCAATGCGATTTAATTTCGTTGTTAAATATAAAAATAATAATTTCATTACGGAAATGAAGTTGTTTTGATAACGAATTTATTTATTTTATTTTTTATTTTTTCGTAGACGAGAGCTCCGCCTCAACATCGTGTGGGAGGGGTTTGTCACAACTCCTAGGAAGATTGCCCAGGACCACACCTCGACACAGCTCTTGGAGGGTCAGAACAATCACATGGCTAGCCTGCAAGCATGCCTTGGCTCATGTTCTAACATGCAGCAGGCACCCATGGAGGTTACTAGCCACGCGCAGGCCTACGCATTCCCTTGCTCCTGGGCACTCCAGCACCACTCAAGGAGGTTAGTGTGGGCATGCCATCCGGCGCACGACTCCAGCCCTTGCCTTGCAGGCAAGGCCAGTGGCATACCCTTCAGGCATGCCATTCAGCGTACGACTCCAACCCGTGCCTTGCAGCCGTAGTGCCCATACCATCAACTTGGGTCATGCATGCCTATCGCTCAGGCCACCAGTCCAAGTCATGTAGGACCAGTGCCCAAACTACTTGACCGGGTCGCATAACCTATGCCCACCATCAGGCCTAGGCATGGCACCATGTCATGCCCACCAACAGCAGGCCACGCACAGCACCATGTCGTACCTACCACCAGACCAACGCATGGTACTATGCAATGCCATGTGGCCAGCCATCGGACCGGACCAGGACTAGCTTAGCCGTGGGCCATGCACCATCCTTACCCACCATGGGCCTTGCATGCCACGACCACCATAGGACCTTTTATCCATTATGTTTATTTTATTTATTTGCTTTATTTATTTAATTTAATAATTTGTTAGCGACTCTTTGAGAGTTTCCAAATTGTAAGCTCTATAAATAGGACCCTTAGTCATTTCATTTGCATCTTTTAAAAATTTGACATTTACCTTGTGTGGTTGGCCATTGTGCCTAGGATTATCTATTCGGTGCTTAGCACTTGGGCTTCTTGTGGTGCAATTCGTGAATACCTAAGGAAAATGATCACATCTTGCAATTCGTGAATACGTATGATTCTATTTATTTTTATTTATCATTGGTGCAATTAGTGAATCAAAGTTGATTGGATTATTTTTTATTCTTTGGAATTTATCTTTGTTATTGTTGTGAAGTGTTGTTGATTGGAGTGGCATTGTGTGGAGCCGAAATCTTCATTGGGATTTTCAGATCTGTGATTGAGTTCTTCAAGTTATTCTTGTGTCATGCATTTTCTTGCATGTTCATAAGTTTCTCTTGAAGATTCTTGAAATTTTCCTTTTGCCAAACATAATATTCGGCCAACTCTAGCCCCACCACTTACCTTACACGTCCACACTACTTTCCATAGCCGACCATCAATCAAAACCCTAATTACCATATTGAGCCATTTGGCCATAGCCCAATTGGCTTGACCGAAACCTTACTTCTCATATTACCCACACCATATCTTTCCATATATTATTTGATTAGTCATTATCTCTTCATTAACTCAATCAAATCTTATCCACAACCAAATCAAATCCCCTTTATCCTTTATCCCTATATTCGGCCAACCCATTCCAAATCAAAATTCAAATTCCAATCCCAAAAATTTAGGAGATCACTATCCACCTAAGCCATAGCCGAATCCCATCACTACCCTTGGCCGAAACACGCATCCAACCTTAGCCTCATTCACCCATCTTCCAATCCTAAACAACTCAAGTGGCGCCTAACACCCAAGAGAGATATTGATGTGCTCCATTACCACCATACCCTAGATTATCGTAGCCCATACACCTCCATTATTCTCACCACTAAACACTAGCCTCTATTCATCAAAGCTCCCATATTGGACTACAGCTGATCAAGACCAAGCAAAGGAGTCCATTCGGTCAATCAAGGAGTAAAAAAGAAATGATAGACTCCTTAGTGTGTGAGGGCTTGATCGAGGTCCTCAACAAGGTTGCTTGCATTGCCCTTACTCGGACAAGACTGTGGACGCGGGGCAGTGGGGACGGTATCCCTCGGCCCACCCCTATTTATTAGGAGATTAAATTTAGCAAGCGGGATGAGATATAAAATTCTTATCTCATTTCATCTCATCTTTATAATTGTTTTAAATTTTCACACAAAATATAATAAATAATTTAATTTTTTTAAATTCTAATTTAATTTTTTTAAATTCTAAAATAAAAATAATATTTTAAATTTTCATGTGAAACTAAAAATTCTAATTTACAAGACTACCCAGTCCCGAGCAGAGTACAATCCCGGAAAAAACATATCCTTCCTATTTTCAAGTCGGATTTCTAACGGATAAGCAATTCCAAATCCATACTTTCCGTTTCACAGTCTCCCCCAAGATAATGGAAGCTCTGGGACTTCCCCCTCTCAATTCTCTTAACATTTCATGCTCCAATTTTCAAGTCCAAAATGTTTCCAAAAGTCCGAAAAGAACACATTATTTCAGTTCCTTAGAGCTATCTTCTCTGAAACCCAGACCCTTTTGTTACAGTTCGTCAGAGCTGTCATCTCTGAAACTCAGACCCTCAAGTGGAGGAACACACCTTTTGGTACGTAAAGATTCTAAATTTTCCAAGCCCTAATGAACGGGCTTCATTTGATTATTTGTTGGTGTTTTGCTTCTCTCTAGTTTGGTTGAGAGAGAGAGAGAGAGAGAGTAAAAGACGATTTTTCCTATGTATATGTCTTTAACATTTTATTTTTATTTTTTTTAAACGAATTTTCAACTTGAAAAGAGAGTTTGTGGTGGCATACAATTTTGTGAAATATGAAAAATTTCTAGGATCCATTTTCGGGGTTTCTTTTCGTAGAAACCAATGTAACTTCTATGATTGATCACTCTTCGCTCCATAGTTCTAATGTGAGTGGTCTTTATGGCTCATTTAGCACTGGACTGCTGTTCGAATGCAAGTTGATGGAGAAGATTATGAATTGAAGCAAGTGAAAGATATGGCTGCTGCCAGGAAGAGATGGGAAGCTCTGGTATGTTATATCCCAAAGTAACAGACTTCTATATTTCTTTGGGCAAGGATAGATGAGTTAGTAAGAAATTCAAGCATTGATGATTGGATGTATTTTAAGTTGCACTTTGGTTTTGAAGGATTGCAATGTGTTGTTTCAGGTGAATTGTGGTGGTTATCAGTAGCACCATGCCACCTGACATTGAGTTTATAGCTCCTGCTTATAATCAAAATCCCCATTAATCGAGTGATGGTTCTAAGTCTATATTACACTGGTGTGAGAGGATTCCAAATTCTAATAGAAAATAAGATTAGTGGGTGAAAGAAAATGGGACAATTTGGATCATCTATATTAAATCAGATGCCATATAAAATCCCCAATATGTCTATTCTCGTCTATACTCTTTCAAAAGGCAAGCTAGTGTTACCTTTATCATATACTAACTGTAGAGATGAACAGAAAGGATGTTATATATAAATATGTGTTTATATTTGGTTAAGCGAACAAAAAAGATGTTAAGCAATGATTTGCAATTCTATTGGAATATAATGGTAGGTGATAAGGTGATTGCCTTGATATTCATTTTTTGAATTATTTTTCAAAAACTTAGACCATATATTTATTGTGAATACATTGTTTGTTAAGAGTTTGTGAAGAACTTTTTTTGTAAGTATTAGAAGATTTTATTACTAGAAATTGCAAAAAGGCATAACCCAAGTACAAAAGACGTATACAAGAGGATGACCTAGTTAGAAGTAGGAAAACATACAAGAAAATTATGAAAGTTAAGCCCACTGAAATCTGTAGAGGTTATTCAAAGGAAAAAGGCATGAAAAGAAACTTTTAAGCTCTTCTGTTTCCGTTCGCAATTCTCAAAAGTTCTATCATTCCTTTGCCTCAAAATACACCACACTAGACAGATAGGGGCCATCTTCCACACCACTACAATTTGTGGGCTACCGTATGTTCCTATCCAATTGGCAAAGAGGCCTACTATTCTTCTGGGCATAACCCAACCCAACTTAACCAAGTTAGGAATCTTTGAAGAATATGAGTGCTTTGACAGTTATGATCTCTAATATTATTGGCTATCACTTTTTTGGGGCTTGACTTGAAATTTTGACTATATATCCATTCTGATTAAGGGGAGTAAGATTCTCAATTTGAAACATATGAAGACCATTGTGCCTTTCGCCTAGATAACTTGATTGTGCCAATCTTTGTATCAACTGCAGTTTATTCAGTATGATTGTGATAATAATTCCTAAGTGTAGCTCAGGGAAATCAGGTTACATTTTTACTGTTTTCAATAGGTCAGGGAAGAAAAAGTCAAAGTTCTTACACCAAGGGAAGCCGGGTATGCAATTCAGCTATCTAACAAGACCCTACTTGATGTCCGTCCCTCTATTGAACACAAAAAGGTGGGCAGTTCATCTTTCATTTTTTTTTGTATATAATTTACACTTTTGAAAATCCAGATCCTCCAAGAATAATTCTTGTTTGATAGTTAATAAGAAAATTTTCTTACCATGCATAGGCAAAGCCCAAGTACATAGGACAAATACAAAGAAAATACCTACGTCACACTGGGAACAACAAAGAGCCTAAAGCAAATCCTGAAAATTATTATCATTCAGTACAAGAGCCTTGGCCCACGAACCCAAAGTACAGAAGAAAAAGTACCTAAGGTCTCTCAAAGAGTGTTCTTTGTCATCGGAGCATCTCTCATTCCTTTCCAACCGAAGACACCACATCAAGCACAAAGGAATCATCTTCCATGGCTGCCACACTAATTCTCCTCTCAAAACCATTCCAACATGCGAGAAGATCAACCACTTCCTTCGGCATCACCCAAACAATACCTGTCCAGCCAAAAATCTCATTCCATAAAGACTTTGCCTCCTCACAATGAATAAAGAGATGATTTATAGATTCCCCATCTTTCTTACACATGAAGCACCGATCAACCATACACATGCCACGCATTCTTAGATTATCCTTGGTCAGAATTTTCCCAAGAATAAAATTTAGAACTATCACTTGGCTTTAGCTCATTGCTTATTAGTTCCATGTGAATGTGCTTAATCATCTAACTCTTATTATGTTGTTTTATAGTTAATTGTGATAATTAGTATGATAGCTTGCATTGGTGGTAATCATATGCTGGTATAATATCTAATTCTTGGAGTAAAATTAACTAGTTCCTTGGTTTGTATTGATTCATATAACAAGTTCTTGTTGCTAAACTGTATCTCAATTATTGTTTTTTAAAATCTCTGTCTTTGTCATTTCCTTTTACTTTCATATCCTGTTTTGCCTTGGGAATTTTTACATAGAATCATGTCTCCATGGTTATTTTATTTGACATCGTTCTTGAATATCATATATTTTCCTGTGTTTTGAAGGCCTGGGTTAAAGGCTCAAGGTGGATACCAATCTTTGATGTTGACACCAAGCTTGATGTTGGAACTCTGTCCACAAAGATCACAAGTTTCATGATGGGTATCACACAACCTTTGCTACCTTACATTCTGTAATTGATACACACGCGCCTGTGTGCACGTGCACACACATGCATGTTCTGCCAATGTTAATGGATCGCCTAATAAAGCATCATTGAACAATGTGTTTATCATGGTTTACTGTGAGAAGGAGAGTAGTTATTTTGGTGCAGAGAGACTAGTATGACTTTCACTGTTGTTCATGGAAACCTGGTTCCTTTATTAGGATAGGTTTCACATGACTTTGTGCTGGTTACTTTGTTAAATTGACTATTTTTTGTGTAGGAGGTTGGTGGAGTGGCATGCCAACATTGTCTTACAACGAGTATGTGAGAATTACTTCTTTAGATTTTCTTGTCTATACAATGACTGTCATTTGTTGTTTTTTCTTTCTTCGACAGCCAATTCTTACCAAAAGTTCAGGAGAATTATCCAAAAGATACAGAACTTATTGTTGCATGCCAGAAGGGGTTGAGGTGAGGAGAATTTTCAAAAGTTCTTATCATTGTCTATACCAGTTGGAGGGAATTACAACTTCTTCTTCTTCTTCTTCTTCTTTTTTTTTTTTATCGGTAATCAAGTAGTTTTATTCAACATAATTGGCAAATCCCAAGTACACAGGGCGTATACTTGAAAAATACCTAACTAGAGTTTACAACTGAAATAAGAAAGTCATGGACATTTAGTCCATTACATACAATGGCTCCCACCCAAGAAAACAATGTTTTGAAGAAAAAAACTTTCAGCTCCCCCATTGTTCTCTCATGGTCTTCAAAACTTCTATCATTTCTCTCTTGCCATATACACCAACACATGCATATGGGTACCATTTTCCATATTGCTGCCACCCGTGAATCTCCTCGAAGGCCTCTCCAGCAGGCTAGAAAATCCACCAATCTATGGGGCATGACCCATGCCATCTACGGGGCAGCATTGCATTTTTCTGTTTAAGTGAGTTTATTTATGTTAAGCTGCAAAGAAGTACATTCAAGATGTAACACTTGCATTTATGTTGTCAGTTTTGCTATGACTGCAAGCTCTTTACATGGGCCTTTTCTCTCACTTTACTCTATTCTGTGGTAGATTTCTTTGCCATAGTTTTTATGAAATATAAATATGTGGAATTGATGGGACCATTTGAGGGTCAAGAGATATCCAGAGAAACAATAGGCAAAGAAGGCTTTAAGTAATGGTAATGAAAGTTGATCTCCTCGAAAAATCTATGATATGGAGAGATTTCATGATTCTTTAAGCCATGAGATGCTTGAGTCAACACTGAGCATGAAGCACTAATATGAGGGATAAACAAGAATAAAGAAATATTGCTTCAGTTTTGCAGATTTTAGCCAATTTGGTCTTGAACCATGTGATATCTCTCTCCAGACAGTGGCTGTCCAGTGGCTGGGATCTATATGGCATACCCCTGTTGTTTGTTCAGGATGGAGTTTATGTTCTTGGATTCACTCCAATCATTTATCACTACAATGAAGCATGTGTTCCATCTTGGGTGAGAAACAGAAGGGTGCCACTTAGAGCCTGCCTGAGACAGTCATAGTTTGTGTTGGCATCCTGCATATACTGATTAGATAAGACACTTTTTTTTTTTTTTTTTTTAAAAGAGGATAGTACCCCAATTTTATTGATCATCCTCACTTATGGTAGAGGAATACCTTGTACATATAGCGAAACTTGGGGGCTACAAGGAGAAAAATAAAAGGCCAAACCCAAGTTCCTAAAAAGAAATAAAGACCTTATATAGATATTACAAGAAAATAAGGAAAAACCTATAAAATTTAATGCCTAATAGTAGGAAGACCAACAGTGTCTTATCTAAAATATAAAATTTAGATTAGACACTGAGGGATGCAAATCACTACTAAAGAATAAATCCAAGTACTGTTGGTATAACATGGAGAATGGTATTTGTTATCTCCTCCCACTTATCTCATTTTATAGTTCATTATACTGGCAGGTCTCTAGCTGCTTGTGAGCTACTTTATAATGCCGGCTACAGAAACCTTTTCTGGGTGCAAGGGGGCCTGGAAGCTGCAGAAGACGAGGTATTTGATATGAGAAGTAGAGGCCTTCCCTTTTTATTATCGATTTATTACCTGCTCGTTTTTGTTCGTTTTCTGTCAATCAAATATGAATAAGGGAAGATGCCAACACTCATTTTATGTGGAGCAGGATCTTGTTATCGAAGGTCCTCAACCTCTTAAATTTGCTGGAATTGGTGGGGTTTCTGAGTTTCTTGGGTAACTATTTATTACTTTTCCTATTTTCCTTTGGCATTGTATCATAAACAATCGCTATGAGACAACATAGTACATGCTATAGTCTGTAAGTTACCCAGCTGTGAGAAATTATAGTACGCCTCATTCATATGGAAATTATATAAAATTCCATACTACAGATCAGTACACATTATACTACATGCAAGTTTTCCAGCACCCAGTCTCACCTGGCACTTGTCCTTTGGGTTAGAAAATGATACTGGTACGATCCACTTCTGATCTACTTCATAAAGAAAAATGCATCCACAGCTGATCTCTAGACTGCCATAGATGAATTATCCAGTAGTTGCCAGTAGATCAGATTTGGCATTATTATCAGACAATGGTTCTACTTCCTCTGAACATTGAAAAGCAAGGGCTGGTCTTGTTGCTGGTTGATGTCCCATATCTGAGTACAATGGTGCTTCCATAAGAATGGAGGGTGTGGGTTTGGTTGTGGGTTGAAGACCTACTGAGGGCACGTGTTAACCTGTCAATATAAAGGGGAAACTAATATTTCCTGATTTCTTCATCAAAAAGATTTTCTGAGTTTCTCTGTCATCTCTAGTTTGAAAGACAAACTTAATTGTGTAACATGTTTTTTAACGTATTTTCTGTGGCACACTTTATTGTTGAACTGATATGTTCTACCAACATTTATTAATGAGTGAATCCAGCAAATTTGACATTTTTATTTCCAGTTTTACTGATCAACAAAGAGATGCAGCTTCGAGAGAAGGCTGGAGTTACCGACTAGTGTTCTCTGCCCGGCTGGTAATTATTCTCTTTCTGACGTTGTTAAACTTTAAACTACTTAGTCTTTACTCTGTTACCTTGGAAAGAGTATATGACGTTTGATTGTGGATGGCACAGGTGGGGATCTTTCTCGTTGCTGATGCCTTGTTTTTTGGTGCTCAGCAAGTGGGCCATTATCTTCAGGATCTAAGGTCTCACTGATGTTCAGAAACTTAGTTTGAATATTTGATTCAACTAATAGAGAGCGCGGTTTGCAGTTCTGGATCACCTTTTGGAGACGAGTTTGCCAATGATCGCAAATTTTCCTTGCCGAGTACTTCAAGAAGCCAAAATACATATTTGCTTTTCAATAATGAATACCCCCATATTACATCTTTTCCGATGCGTTTGAATCGTCAAATTTCATCATTTTTTTTTTGGTCTACCATGTGCTGTTTTGGAGCTAATCAAGAGTGATTGTCTATGCAAATTTTGTTGAAATCTTTGTGGAGTTGCTAAAAGTTTACATTTGATTGCCTTGTATTGTATAGCTTCTGTTAGCGCTATTGCCGGATAATTTATCCTTGTTTCCTTTATCTGAGCTCAAGACAATTTATGGACGTGTCCACTAACTCTCGGTTACATATATTTATTCCTGTGGCATCAATAGAAGATGAGAGAGAATAGGTTAGTTACCAATGCTGAGTTTATCTCTGGTGACAAGTTTGTATTTGCATTTTCCAATGTTCAACGCATAAGCCTTGTAAATTAGCTCTGGTAGAGTAATATTTCTCCCTTTCATGCTGAGCTCAACGCAGATGAGGTTCACAACAGAAGTAAATTTGAGATTAAAACATTACACACACAAACACACCTATATATCTATTTGGGAGATTGGTTATCCCTAAAATATGCAGAGAGAGTTGAAGATTCTCAACTGACATTAAACATTAGATGTCTTTGTACGAAAATTCAAATAAAAACATCAGAGTTCATTATTCGAAAATGCTCCATGGGACAGCTGTTGATAAAGTATCATCATTTGTTTTGTCCAACTGGAAAGCGCGGTTTGGCAATGACGATTAGATGAGCTATCCTATGCATTGTGATGCCGAAAACTTCTGACATATCCAGATCTTTAGGTGTAGTGCCAGGAGGTAGCTCCCAATCAAAGCTGTGGAGAAGTTGAGCCAGAGCGAGCTCTATAGTTGCTTCTCCAAATGCGATAGCTGGGCAAATTCTTCGTCCAGCGCCAAATGGTATCAACTCGAAATGCTGCCCCTTGAAGTCGATGGTGCTATCCATAAATCTTTCTGGTTCAAATGCATTTGGATTTTCCCAAGATTCTGGGTCTCTGCCTATTGCCCAGGCATTGACGAAAAACCGTGTTTTGGATGGAATATTGTAGCCATCAATACTAATATCTTCCATGGATTCTCTAGGAACTAGTACCGGAGCAGGAGGATGCAACCGAAAGATTTCTTTGATGACAGCTTTAATGTAGTGCAACTGGGGCAGATCACTCTGTAAAACAACTTCTCTATCTCCGACGACGCTTCGTACTTCGGCTTGTGCTCTTTCCATGACTTTTGGGTTCATGATAAGCTCTGTCATTCCCCAGTCAAGGGTGATGAACGTTGTATCAGTTCCAGCAGCAAACATATCCTGCATAAACAGTAATGATACTAATCTTATTTTAATCTGTATGACAAAAATCATTCATACTCATTAAGTTGGGACTTTTATAGCTGTAAAAGAGAATCTTCACCGACCAAGATGATAGCCTTTATGTTGTCTGTGGTAAGTGGCATTTCATCATATGAATTCTTCTGTAGATCGAGCAACACATCCACAAGGTCCTTGTGCTCCTCTGTCTCTCTTTTGGGATCACGATGTTCAGTCAAAAACAAGTCGAAAAGTTGATCAAAGCGTCGAAAAGTATCTTGAAGTCTAGATTTCATGCCTGTTAAGCTGTGTACAAATTCCATGGAAGGGAAGAAATCTCCAAGGCTAAACCCTCCAAGCAATTCCTGATACTCCTCCAGCATCTTTTGAAACCCATGCTGATCGTATTCTCCTCCTCCCGAGAAATCCCTTCCGAATGCAACCCGACAAAGAACATCATTTGCGTATAGTCCAAGGATCTTGGTTAGATCGGTGGTGCCAGGATAGAACTCTGCAATTCGACGAACCAAACGAGCTACTTCTTCTTCTCTAACAAAGCTATATGATTGAACTCTTCTGACACTAAGTAGTTCAAGTATGCATATTTTTCGAATATGCCTCCAATAAGCACCATAGGGGGAGAAGACAACATCGGTGCAATTGTAAAACAGATGTTTTGCTGAAAAGATTTGTGGACGACTTGACAGCGCAAGATCATGAGTTTTCATCACTTCCTTGGCCAGTCGAGCCGATGAAACTACCACTGTTGGGATCTCACCAAGTTGTAAGAAAATTATTGAACCATACTTCTTTGCTAGCTTATGGAGAGAGAGATGAGGCATGTTGCCCAGCTGGTGAAGGTTTCCAATGATGGGCAGCTTTGGAGGGCTTGGTGGGAGGTTGGATCTTTTCCTTGACTTCACCTTGAAGAAAAACTTGAGCAACACCGCTAGGAAAATGGATGCAAAGAGCAACATGAAGGGTTGGTAGCTTTCCTTTAGCCATTGCGGAGAAGCCATGAGAGTTTTCATAAGCATGAGTGAGTATATGGTTGTAGACGGGGGTCATCCGTCTATCTTTGCAGCTGTGGCTTTGAGATTTTATCTAGTGATTTTTTTTTTTCTTTTTTATTTTTAGTGTTTACTTTTCCAAGTTTTCCTCTCATGCCATAGGCGAAGTGCAGAGGTGACGTAAGTGATCAGGACTGACAGTAACAGAGGAAACACTGAAATTTGAGCAATTGACACTGTTTCTTCATGTTACGAGCGGTAGCTTGGAAGATGATAGGTTTACAATTTACTTATAATTTATTTATAATTTATTAATAAAATAATATTTTTTTAAATTTTAAACACATCAAATCAAAATAAAAATCAAAATAAATATATAAAATAATAATACTTTTTAGAAGGTTGGAGAAGAATTGTAATTGAGTAGTTATTTTATCATTTTCCAGCTTGCATTGGGTCTAAAAATTCCACTGTCCTCAATCATATTTTCCTACATTCCAGCACAGCAAAGACGTTTTAATTTCCAAAGTTACGTCAATATTGGAATATTTCCGGTTGCGAATAAGAAGCGGGGGATCATACATTGCCTGTAATTTCCAAGAAGAGTTTTTTCTCTTTGTAATATTCTAAGAATTTTAGTTATTACAAATAGATAATGTTTTAATTAGAAAAAAAGTTCTAAATTCATAAATTGACCTCACTTTAGGATTGTAAATGATCAGTCTATTTGATAACCTATTTGGTATTCGTTCGGTTAAACTCGAATCGAACTCAATTTATTGAAAAAAAAAAGTTTATCCGTAGAAATAAATATTCATTCAATTAGTAAATGATACATACTCGATAAAACTAAACTCGACTGGACTAAAGCTCGTTATAACCTACTCGTTTATACCTGATTTGACTCGATTGAAGCTAATTTATATATTGATAAATATATACATACATGTGTGTATATATATATGTATTAACTAATAATATAAACATAACACTTTTATAATTGAATTTAAATTAAATATATAACCTAATTATTTATGTCTATATATTGAATATACTTCATAACTATGTTTTATAATTTGTACAATAATTAGTTGATAAAATTTAATTATGTCATATACTAGTATATGATAACCATATATGAAATATATATATATGATATCATATTATATGTATGTCTTAATAATTTATATGGGCATATAATATATTATTATTATAGATAAATATCAACTAGTTAGATATTAATTATTTATAAATTTTTAAAATCTTATAATTCAATAAAGATTCTACTTGTTAGTTGTACAAATTCAATATTAGATTTTTTATTTTTTTTATTTATCTAATTTATTTAGTATTAAATTTTATTCAAAAAATAAACAATTTGAACCGAGTTCGAGCTCGGCCCAACTCGAGCTCCTTTTTGGGACAAGCTCTGGCTCAAGTTGAAAGTTTAGATTATCGAGTTGAGTTTGAACAAAAAATAAATAAAAATATCAAGCTCGAACTCGAGTATTGAATTTGAGTCGGGTCAAGTTCGACAAACCAAAGACCGGCTCAGTTCGACTCAATTATAGCCCTACTTGAGTTGATGTGGTACGTCAAATTGAAAAATTATTTTTATTGTAAATTAGATTTAACATATCATATGAAACAATGTTAATTTCTGAGTTTACTTTTATGAAATCTCTTTATACCCATATATAATACTTTTCAAATAATGTTACAAACTTGTAAACAATGTTGAAATCAATCCTAAAGGTTAATATAGAGAGGAAAATTTTATAAATCACACCATCGTCTCATTTTTATTTAATTATGTAAGATGTAATACATTTATCACTATTGAATAATTCTTTATTGGATGATTATTTATTATCTAATATTAATAAATGTGTCACATTTTATAAAATGAGATGAGAAGTAATGCATAACGTTACTCAGAAAAAAGAAAATTTCTATATGCCACATTATCATCTTATTATGTAAGATGTCACATATTTATCATAATTAGATGATCATTTATTAGATAATTTTTTATCATCTAATGGTGATAAAATGTATCAATTCTTCTACAATAAAATTAAAAAAAAAAAGATAATACTATAGTACTGTATATATAAGATTATTCTATAGAAAATATGTCACATACAGCTCATTAGTGGTTTGTCATCCTGTCATTATAAAGCATAGACTATCTCAAAAATAGGGAAAATAAAGCATAGGCTTGGATATATGCATGACTTCACCTAGAATAGATACAAATCTCGATTATAAAACGTTAATCAAATCTGTTTTGTTGCATCATCCGGCTACTATGCATGCGTGCATTCTCTCCTGCATGGTCTTCTTTCCCAATGCTGACAAATTATTAATAAATTATCATTGTATAGATACAGATACTATCGAGCAATAATAGCTATCCCCGATCGAGAATCTTGAAGTTTTGCAGCCTGATTGTGTCGGTGGTTGAAGATACTAACAGTAGCAAGCGCTATATATAATATAGCAGTGGTAGAGCAACGTTCAAGATACGTTTGCTTAGTTTACACTTTTTACAAAAAATATATGATTTTTTTTTTAAAATGTATTAATAAATTATCCAACAAATTTAAACAAATATCTTTAGATAATGATACGTTAGTAAAGTATAAATAGTCACATGTTTGAATAGATTAGAAAATAAAAAAATGAGTTCAAAATACATCATAGTTTAATACAAATTTTACAAATTGGTCATTTTGTTAAATTTGTTTAATACTAGTTTAACTAAAAGATTAGTTCAAAATGCTGGCCGGCTGGTTTGTCGCAGACCATGCAATGCATGACACCTCTATATGATCATCGTGTAAATTAAGTCGTGGAAGCTGCATATATATTGTGATCAGCCTTGTTTGCTTGTTTTTCTTGCAGGTTATCTTGTCTTCAGTTGGTTTTGTGTTAGGTTAATTGTCATTTCTCTTGGCATCGTATTCGAATGATATGGATATTAAGGTTTTTATTTTTATTTTTAATGCTTGGGTTTAATTGGTCTTTTTAGTCAATCTGTATTTCTTAAGTATATATCGGGGTTGTAACCACGGTTTTTTTTTGCTACAAGTAAGGGCAATCAAAAAAATTGGGGTACTGTCCCATTATTAAAATATATATATATTGCGATTAGGCAAGATATCACAAGTACATATTAATTTGAACATTATGTACCTAGAATTCATTTTTTTAATCATGTTACATCCCTTACATTTCATTCTTTTTTTTATCATAATATTACCTAGTTTATCTGTGTATTATAAAAATATTAAGGATAGGTTTAGAGAGTGAGATGAGATGAAAATTTTATGAATAGTTGTAAAATTGTTTTTGAATAGTAGTGAGATAGTTTGAGTTGAGTATTTTTTGAATTTTGGGAAATGAGAGAGAGAAAATTGAATAAAAAATATTATAAAGTAAAAATATTATAAGAATATAGTTTTATAATATTATTTTTGTTTGAGGATTTGAAAAAACTAGAATTATTTTTTATTTTTTATTTGAAAGTTTAAAAAAGTTGTAATGATTAGTTTAAAAATTTTGTGTTTGAATTATATTTAAGAATAAGATGGGATGAAATTAAATGAGATTAAATGAGAATTTTGTGTCCATCCATCCCCCAAACTTGACCTAATAGTTTGAGAGTTTAATTCATAGACACTTTGATAATTCTGGCAATTAATTTTTATGATCTTCTCAATGAGATTTTCGCATTGTTCTCAGGGATCTTGGTTAGGAAGGAAAGTCTTGTTTGAAGACTATGTTTGACCGAAACTTGTTAAGTTTGAATTGTGTTCAATAAGAAGAAAGTAAAGGGTCACTCTTGATTTTATTATAAGAAATCTCACATAGTTTCAAAGTGTTATTTTGTAACCTCAGGTGTTGGTCTATAACCACAGTTTTCCTCTGCTATAAGTGAAGGTATATCAATAAAATTGGGACGGGGTCACTCTTGGACAGGTGATCTTTGGCTCTTCGATTAAAAAAAAAAAAATAGAGCAAAGGACTTACTATTACAAGCAGTAATTAAGTTGTACAAGAACGGAAATATGAGAAGCTATACTTGGGAAGTATGCGTTAGAAATGATTTTTAAGAGATATGTTCAATGAGCAGCTTTTGCTTTCATTTGTGCAAAGGTTAGGAGGAGCGGTACCGTGATATGAGGGATCTTGATTAGGAAGGAAAGTGTTGTTTGAACATTGTGTTTGACTGTGACTTGTTAAGTCTAAACTGTTTTCAATATTCCTCCAGAAGCTAAGCTGATCGATGAGGTTTAGTTTGGGAAGGAACTGAGCAAGGGCAAGACGTGTTGTAGGTTTGGTAAAAATGTCAACTAGTTATATGGACAAAGGTACAAGTTGAGTTTGAAGAAGTCCAAGTGCAACACGTTCCCGAACATAATGATAGTCAATCTTAAAGTGTTATCTACGGACATGGAAGACTGGTTTGCAAGTCAGATGAAGAGCACTCATATTGTCACAAACTAATGTAGGTTGTTTTTGGAGTGAAACACCAAGATCACGTAGGAGGGATGCGGGCCATGTTAATTAGTTTAGCAGTAGCTTGAGCCATGGCACGATATTTTGCTTTAATGCTGGATCTAGAAACAGTATTTTATTTTTTTGCACATCAAGATATGTAGTTGGTACCAAGAAAGGTGCAAAATCCAGTGGTAGAGCTGTGAGTCTGAGGAAAACTTGTCCAATCAGCATCAGCAAAGGCAAACAATTCCAAGTAAGAGGTGGAGTGAATTGCAATGCCTAAATTTGCAATGCCTTGAATGTAGTGCCATATGTGTTTAACCATCAGGTAGTAAGCTTCTGTTGGACTATGCATAAATTGAGAGACAAACTTGACACTAAAAGCTGAGTCTAGCCTGGTAAGAGTGAGATATTGTAATAATCTAACAATATTATGATAATGTGGGGGATCAGAGTAAAGAACATTGCTACTAGAGTCCTTGGTTTTCTGAGTCATTGGAGTGGGCATAGGTTGACAATCTTTCATCTGTGCCCAATCAAGAATATCTAAAGCATATTTGGTATGCGAAAGCACTAAACCATTAGTAGTATGAGATACTTGAATGCCAAGAAAATAGTGTAAGGGTCCTAAATCTTTCATATCAAATTCATGATGAAGAGAAATAATAAAATCATTAACTAACACTTATTAGAATAGGTGAAAATAATATCATCCACATATAGTAATAAAAAAGTTGAACCATGAGATAAGTGACAAATAAAAAGGAAGGGATCAAATAGGCTGCAAAAGAAGCCAAATTCTAAACGGAAAGTATTGAAACGATCAAACCAGGCACGAGGGTGTTTAAGACCATAAAGTGTTCGATTCAATTTACAAACATGATTAGGGAGGTCAGTTTGAATGAAACCAGGGGGCTGATCCATAAAAACTAATTCAAATAATAACCCATGTAAAAAGGCATTTTTGACATCTAATTAACGAATATCCCATTTACGAGCTAAAGCTATAGTGAGAACTGTTCTTATTGTTCCAGCTTCAATGACAGGGGAGAATGTTTCTAAATAGTCAATACCCTCAACTTGATGGTAGCCTATCACCACTAATCGTGCCTTAAGGTGATCAAGTGAACCATTGGCTTTAAGTTTTGTTTTAAAAACCCACTTATTACCAATAACATGCATGCCAGGGGTGTGAACTACTAGGGTCCATGTGTTGTTTTTTTTAAGAGCTCTAGCTCTTCATGCATAACACAAGCCCAACCTTCATGTTTTAAAGCAGAGCGAATACTTTACTTTTCGGTTCTTAGAGAAGGTTAGCATATTTTGAGTTTGGTTTATAAATACCAACTTTGGAACGAGTAAAGATAGGGTGATGTGGGGCTTAGGATGAAGATGTAATATTCGGTGTAACAATCATGATTTTTAATTAAGAATATTTTTAAATTATTTTTATAATTTTATTTTATTAGTATCATTTTATTTATGATTTTAATTCTTAAAATTATTTCTTTATAAACTTCCAGGTTAGCAGCCGTTTCATTTCCCGCGGTCGATCTATTTGACTTTTGGAGACTTCACAATGTGAGAGTCGAATCATTCCATTTATATTCCATATTCTCAATAATTCGACAAAACAAAAAATCCTTATTCCCTTAATCCTCTATTTTTGATCATATATAGAGGTGGAGAGGGTGTATATATGTGACAGTAGATAATTTAATATAATGACCTTGGTATAACATATTTGATAGTTGATAATGTAATTTAATGTTCTTGTATAACTTATATATATATATATATATATATATATAAGGACTTATATCCTAATATCATGTAAAATTATCATTTGTCTTAAAAATTTTAAAAATTGATAAAAATATGTAGATTTTAATATTTATTTTATATCTTTAACATTGACTCCCATTATTAAACTCACACTTAAAATTTCATATAAAATCAGCTGGTTTATTAAGAAAATTGAAATAGCAGCCTTAAATTGATGTTTTAAACATTGGAAGCTAGGGATTATTATTTTTTTTTAGAAATGATATTTACAGTTGTAGAATATGTAAGTGCCGTATAATTTTTTGAAAAAAGTGGGTAAATAAGGACTCACATGATAAAAAATTATTTTTTTAATTTTTTTTTATAGTAAATCTCATTCTTTTACAAATTAAAGGATTATATGGCGCTTGCGCCCTCCATTAATTATTGTATCTAACATTACTTTTTTTTTTTTTTTTGGAATGGATGTTTCAATTTACAAGATCATTGTGTTATGGAGGAAATGGCACTGATTCAATGAATCTAGGATCTAATTTGCAACATTATCTTAGCTGGAACCATTAATGATCTTTTCATTTATACAATAGATGTCTATAATGAAATTTACATGTCATCAAAATGAAATTTCAAACATTGGCCAGGAGTGGAAAGGTACGAGAGAGAGCTAAACCTTAATTTTTATTTAACATGCATTTTTCTAGAAATTTGGCAATTACTTCTAATTATGGAAATTGAAGATATCGTGCATAACTTCTGCTTATACAAAAAATCATACAACAATTTAGAAATGGAGAAAGAGTCATTTACAATCTACTATGACGATTTGAGCCTCGTTCAGTATAGTCAGGAGCCCCCGACGTGATTTAGTACGATTGTGCGTTCATCCTTGGCAATAAAAGGAAAATAAATATTGAGAATATAAAAGAGAGATAAACACACATATTTACGTAATTCGACATGTTGCCTACGTCCACAGGAGTTTTTGGGAAGGGGAGAGTTCACTATAATATGCTTATTTACAGTCTCTTATAGTCTCTCTTTTCTCACTATACAATAGATATCTTGAATATATTTACTGGAGAATATCTTGTCGCTGGGGTTGAAGAAGTCGAAGTCCCATCCAAATTATTTGGCTGCTTCCTTTTATATGCTCCTTTTTGTGTGCCTCTACCTAGTGATGTGGATTTGCCGTCTTCCTTTGCGTGTCTGACATTCTTTTTTCTCTCATTTTCATTTTCTTCTTTTACTTTTGATATTATTCTGATACCTTCCTTCTGCTTGTCCACTACTTGTCTCCCATTCATTTCTTTTTTTTGGTCTTCTAGTTGGGGACCTCCCTCTTGGACTGGGCCTAGTAAGCTTCCATATAAGGTTGTAAAAAGTTACTTGTATATAGAATTAGATATAGTTATAATTATACGATTTGATAGATTTAATATATTTTGAGGTTCCTCCTTGCTCATGGGAATCATTGAATCAGGAATACATGAGGTACTACGCACTCCAACATTCTATTCTGTAAAGTTTGGTCTTCGTAGACGTTGTACTTGTCCTGATCTATGCAGATTTATTCCTCTAATGTAGCTCATGTCTTCACTGTGGATGACTTCATATTTTGTTGCTTGTTAATTTGCAAAGCGTGGTTTGGCAATGAGAATCAGATCAGTTATTCTGTGCATGCATGGTGATGTTTAAAACCTGTGTCATATCCAAATATTTAGCTGTAGTGCCAGGGGGAAGCTCCCAATCAAAGCTGTGCAGAAGTTGAGCTAGAGCCAGCTCAATAACTGCCTTTCCAAATGTGATGCCTGGACAGATTCTTCTCCGCGCCGGCACCAAAAAGTATCAGCTCGAAATGCTGCCGGACAGACTCCAAATGTTGTGTGGCTTGCACTCGATTTCCAAGAATATTCCCAAGATGATCTTATCGATATTTCCCTAGCCTTACCCCACCAAAAGAAGAAGACATTTTGGTTGCTATTGATTATAATTGTCAAGTTATATGGGAAAAAGTCAACATTTATTTTGTGGTATTTTTGTTTTCTCTGCAAATGCTTTATCATTGTTGAGGATAGTGACGGATCATAGTTTAGCACAATAATGAAGCTATCCTCGGAATTATCTCGATGCTTCTTCTTAGCCATACACTACACTTCAACTAGTTCTGGCCACTGGCATTTTTGTTCAATAATAATATCAATGCTAGTTATATTAATTATATATTGATGAGATGATACATTTTCAGTAATTTTTTATTTAGGTAATAATTGACATACGAAGTCACCTAAAATATACTGCATGAAAAATTAATGTCACTCCAACTTTTAAGATGATGTCACCTAATTTACAAGGAGCGGTGCAACATCCACAGAAGGATGTAGACCGAATTCCCGCCAAATATAATTTTTATTTTTCATTCATTTTTTATATTTTTAAATATATTTTTTTAAAAATTTACAATATCATTTAAAAAAATTTACTTAATCACTAAATAAAAAACCATTTGGTAACCACTTAATTTGGTCCTGAATTCGGGACCCAAAGCATTTCTCATCATTTACAAGTCCAATTATATTCATTAATTACAAGTTCAAATTAATTAATTTCCTTTTGGATTTTTTATTTAGTTGCATTAAATTGTTTACATACTTCTAAGGTAGAGTTTCTAAAATAATTAACGTCGTAATTAATAAATATTTATGTTTTTAGAGATTTTATCATCTCTTGGCCAATCATGATCATGACTTGATTCCAAATAATATAAATCTTAAGAATTTTCTATGTAATGAGTGCTAGAGTCAAGACTTAATCTTTGAAGATGATCAGCCTTATATTGTGATAATAAAATAATTTCAAATTTTTTGCTCTTAATGTATATATACATTGAAAAGTGATACATATATAATCAATTCATAACGGTTTCACAACTCTATAACAAAATAGTATTATTTTAAAATTCAAACACATCAAAGTCAAAGAAATCTCTTAAAAAATTAATATTTTTATATTATATAATTGTGTAAAAGTTGGATCCTTATAATTTTTTATATCTGTTTATTAAAGTACAAATAAAAACATAATTCAAAACGACAAAAAAAAAAAGTGCTAACATGTCCAACGGTAAGGATGCTGGTACGTTTTGGTATTTAAGTGATCTCACATGATTTATGAATAGTAATAAAAAAAATAGTGAAGTGATCTCAAACATAGCCTAATTATGTATGTTACTAACAATAATAATGGGTCATGAATAACATGCAATCATTGATCAATATATATATATTGATTGTTGAGGATGTATTTAATTTGCATACTTGAAACGGTGATTCCTATGGCCCATGGGATGAGTTACTACATGTAAAAAATAAAGGTTCAAGGCAATAGGCCCCTTTGGCTATGGGGAGTCTTGATGTCAAAGTTAATTTTAAAAAATGTATTTTAACTATAATTTTTAGGAGCATCGACCATATCTCTTCTATATATAAAAAGTGTGTATGAAACAGAAAATCTTGTTTTAACGGTTTTTCTTGTTTTTCCGTTAAAGTTAACACCGTTTGTTTTAACGGTTTGGCACATAAAATGAAGACATAAATATTGAGAGAGATAGCATTCAATGTTGTTATATGATTTATTAATCTCAATAATTATAATACTTAATAATTTATATAATAATAAGTAATTAAAGATTAGTTATTATATTTTTCTCTTTCTCCTTAACATATACACGTGTATTAGGTGCATAAGACGTGAATCCCTAAGTATAATATACGTGTATTATACGTTTCATTAACTCAGATTATTGAGTATTCCAAATTTAAAAATCTCATATAATATATAATACAAGTGTGTTTAATCAAAGTATTTTTTTTCCCCATGGTTGTAGGACGTAGCTTCCACTAAGTCATATTCCATACGTGGGCTTGCTATGATAGGTACGTGACAAAGGCCGTGATCCTTGAGCTAATCAAGAAAGAGTAAATTCGGCCAACAATTTCAAAATATATTTTATGATTTATATATATGCTATATATAGAAAATATTATACTACAAATTTTATAAAAAGATTATGTTTTAACTTTATGTTGTCCCTGATTGACTCAACCAACAGCAAAATAAGAATTTCAATGTTGTCTCTATTGATTGTCTACAGGATGACATAAATTGATGAATTATAATACAAACATCAAACGACACATATTTTGAACTATCATTTGTGTTAGACTTTTATTAAATTTTTCGTATACATCTTTGCTAAAATTATAGATGTTATAAACATGTATTGGATTATATGATACTTTGAACTAATTTTTTTTATTTTCTCCAATATGCCTTAAATTATTAAGTGACATCAATAATTTTTATAAAATATATATTATTTTTTACAAATAATCATTTCATAAAATTAAATAAACGTGCTTTGCACGTTACTCCCACCTAGTATATATATATATATATATATATATATGCTTGGTTTTTAAAAAATAACAACAAATTTAACTTTCCGTGCAAGGTTCTATGCAATCTTTTTAATTTATTAGCGTGATTTGATCAAAATTAGTAGTAACATATAGGAAAAATACATTTTCCCCCTTCAACTAAACTATTGTTTCACATTTTCTATTTTAAATAATGAAAGTTAATATATTAGAGATGAGATTGAGAGAGACTAGAATAGAGACGAAAAAATGCGGACGAGAGAGGTGGAGAGGGTGTACGTCGGGCTTGGGGAAGAAGAGGTAAGGGTACGATTTTGGGACAAAACGGTGTGTTGCACTTTTCTTTTTAAGAAAATGATAAAATAACTACTCATTTACAATTTCTCTATAATCTTCCAAAAAAATAATATTTTTTAAATATTTATTTTGATTTGATGTGTTTGAAATTTAAACCAATATTATTTTATTGATAAGTTGTAAATGAATTGAAAGGCTATCATCTTCCTTTTTTTTAACCGATGGACTAGGTTTTCATGGGACTTGCGCTATGGTCCTACGTGTCGGGTATGACAAGAGACTTTGGTCCCCTCTATTATTTCTTAGAGATACAAGTTTGCCGTACTATGGACTAATTTTATTTCAATCCAAATATGGGTTTGATATCTTAGACATTTCCCAAATGCAAGATGCTAAGCCTATGGGTACTCCAATGATGTCAAAAACAAATGGCCTCACTAATGATGTTACTTGAGTAACGTAGGTGCACTTGAGTATTTGTGCTGTTTATAGTGTATGAGTGTTTGCTTTTAGATATCGGTTCTCTAAATAGAAATGTTATAAAATATTCAAATTAGATATGATAAAGTTGTGTACTTGGCACTTGATTATCCAATTAAAGTCAAGATGTAAATCAGAAAAATCCATGGGATAATGTTGGTCTTGCCTTCGCTTAAAAAAAAAAAAAAAGTGCACTGTAGTATCTTACTCCCACTCATTCATATCTATACTATAGTGCCGATTTTGTCTCTCAATTTATGCATTCTCGACTCAATACAAAATGATAGAACATATTCTTCATTATTTACATGCTAATGTTGATCTTGGCATTCATTTGAGCTCTATGTCTATTATTGATGTTTATGCCTTTATAGATGTCGATTGGACAAGATGTCCTCAAACAAGGCACTCCACGACTTGTTGTTCTATCTTTTGGATATCAACTGCGGCTCTTGGTCTGAAGCTAAGTATTTCGTTATGGCTCAAAGCCTCAAACAACTGCTGAACTGACTTGAATTTCATTTGTCTTATGTGATCTTGGCGTACATGTTTCATCTTCACTTATGACAACCTTAGCTCACTATATATGACTATAAACCTAGTTTTCCATATTAGTAGCAAACACATTGAAATTAATTACCGCTATATTCGTAAACGCGTCACTTTTGGCCTACTTTATACTTGGCACATGCCCTTCTCATTATAGCTTGCTAATTTCTTCACCGAACCTCTTGGACACCACACACTTCACCCCATGCGAGCCAAACTTTAACTCTTACCTCGACTTAGTTTGTGGGGGAGTATTGATGATAGTTCTACTACAAATAAGGCAAACAAATCACAACCAACTGCTACCACTACACATAAGGCAACATCAATGGGATACAATGGCTACCCAAGCAACTATTGAAACCATACATCTAGCCACGACTACTTTCATATTCCACTACTCTTGTTGAATCCCAAATCATATCCCTGTCCATAGTTCTCTCATTTGTAACATTATACAAGTTTGTAAATTAGGATGGCATTTGTGTTCATGTGTCATGTTCATGTTGTGTCAATTCTTAAGTATTATACTATATGGGTTAATCCAGACACAACTCATTTAATTAAACAAGATAATACGACACAATCAGTTTAACTTATTTAATAATAATTTTTATTGAGTTAACTTACACATGATTCATTTAACTTGTTTCAACCAATTTCAACATATTTAATATAAATAAATTGATCTGACCCGTATATTTACTTTTTAACTCAATTAATATAATTTCATATAAAATATAAGAATAACTATATAAATCATTTACAATTATAACTAGATTCATGATAAAATATTTCATTATCAATATGTAAATCAATAACATATAAGAAAAGTAATATTTTTACAAAATAAAATTATATATTAAGAAAAAAAAATTTAACAATTTGAGATATTAAGTAATCAAATAATAATATTAATATTATATCCCAACAATAAAAAATGCATATAAAACTAAACATTTATAAAATTTGACAATAAAATTTATTGGTATTATACAAATTGATTACTAGTTGATCTGCAATTAATCTATTTATTAATCATATTTTATCAGTCATCCAATTTTCACCCAAGCTTGTTTATATTAAATTCAAATCTGCTTATATTGTATTGGGCTCACTCATAGGTCGTATCCAAATCTACTGCAACACTCAACCCGAGTCGCAACCCATGCCCATAGAGGAGCCCAGTCCACCTTGAGGAAAACGATGTCGTTTGTTAAGTTATTTCTCTACTTTCAGTTATGTTCCTCCTCCCTATTTTCGCTCTTCGCATCCTC
Source organism: Carya illinoinensis (assembly GCF_018687715.1). Lineage (NCBI taxonomy): Eukaryota > Viridiplantae > Streptophyta > Magnoliopsida > Fagales > Juglandaceae > Carya > Carya illinoinensis. Next base: position 2,579,510 of record NC_056762.1, read on the forward strand.
CCTATTCACCCATGCCACTCAGCTCTCTCTCTCTCTCAACAGCTGCTTCCTCCATCTCTCTCATTTCTACGTTTGGTTACGTTTGGTGTTGATCACTGCTACCGTTGCTTCTAGGGTTCTGGTTGCCGACGAGTCCCATCTCCCAAGCTCGACATCCGTAAGTCTTTCCGCCATCCCTCTCACGCTCTCCGTTCCCTTTCTCTCTGTCTCTCCGTGCCCCAATCCCTCACAATTCTCTCTCTTCATTGTATTATTCAGATCGGAGCTCCCTCGCCTGAATAGTGTTGAACGACGGTAAGCCTTTTCTCTCACTCACTCTCTATTTACACACTCTCAGACCCACTCGGATTTCTCACTCACAAATTCTCTCTGACAAATCGCTCCCTCCCTCCTCCCCATCTTGCATTGTTGCTGTCTAGGCGCTGCCAGAGGTTGCCCCTCATCATGCTAGTAAGCCTCGTTCTCTCTGTATTCCTCTGCCCCGAGATTGATATTTTTTCAAGGAATACCCAGTGCGCCGCCACCTCCTTTCACAGGTTCCATTGCCAACGCCAGTGATTCTCTATTGGTTGTATCGATTCTCATCTCGTGCCTCTCTCTTGCTTGTTTTTCTCTCTGTCACACGTTGCTCTCTCTTTAACCCCTTGGATCTTGTTTTCCATAGTCGCACTCTCTTTCTCTAAATTTAGGTCATGACCAATGGATACCATCGGAGTGAACCTTCCGCCACCAAGGTATGCTTTTGTGAATTTTACCACTCCTTTGATTTTCATTTCTCCCATCATGCGATTACCTTCCTATTTCGAAAATTAATTTCTAATGTGGTTGCCGAATGCTGATCATAGAGTAGTAATTTTGTTCGAGGCAGCGTTATTTCACTCACGAAACCCGAATGTTCACCACTCTGGGACTAGGTAAGGTACACACGAGCTTTAGCCTTGTAACCATCGCTTATGTTTGTGACTTATGTGTTGGTGTTTGCTGGAAATGTATTGGTGTTTGCTAGAGATGTATGGTGCCTCTGTTTGTATGCTAGAACCGATAAATTATGTAAACTCATGGTGGGTTGGTGTGTGGAAGTTCTCTTGATTGTAATGTTATACATCAATGAAGAAGTGGACTTGGTAACGTGCTATGTGTATGATATGTTCGTTTGTGGGCTGTCTGGTTATTTGACATGTCAAGAATAAGTTTTTTGCTTGATGTGTGGGTGGTGATTGGTTAAGCGAAGTTGATGTATGGGTATGTGTGTATTTGTTTGAAATGTTGGAAGCAAGAGCGGGCTGTTTGGTTGTTGGACATGTTAGTTTGACTTGTTGGGATAAATGCTGGCTGTTTCTTGGTTTGATAAATTCAGATTAAGTTTGTTTTTGAACGTGTGAGTTGTTTGGTTGACGTGCTTGTGGTGTATGGTTAAAATAATCCGAGGAGGTTGGGCTAAAATACAAGGCTATGTAATTCTCTGCAAGAGTCAGGTAAGTGGTGCTCCTATGCAAGACTTTGTCTAAAAACGGACTATGGTTGATTTTATGAAAAATTTGCACATTTTGTTATGGAACGTTGGAAACAACCTTGGCAATTCTTTTGCATAACTCACTGTTTTTGAATAAGAAAATAAAAATATTTTATGTCGTGACTGGTGTAGGCATGAGTAATTTTGACATTTTGTTCTCAACTATGTTTTTTTTTTATATCTGTGGATGTCCAGGCCAACTTGCGCGTACCTTGACTAATCCCACGGGGTCCTGAAGTTAATGGTCAGGTAAACCTCCAGTGGCCTAAGGGGACTCTCGAACTGGTGACCATTGGGGAGCAAACCCAAGACCTGACCAATTGAGCTATCCCTCAGGGTTTCAACTATGTAAAAGGAGTGAATATGAAATTTGAATCTTGTATACGATTATGTGATCTGTCTCTATTCAGCACATTGTTTTGATATGAAATGTTTTGAAAGCCTCTTACATGACATACTATTTCTACTTCCATCTCAACCTTACCACGCGTGTAAACTGTGACCTCAGTTATTATATTTGGTACCAACATCTCTGTTTCTGATGCAACCACCTTGGAACACAAAATGGTTTTCTGCATGGTTTTTTCAGTGTGCACACTTGGGACTTCAAGAATAATAAATGGAAGATTTCACATTTTATTTCTACTTAATTGGCCATCGGGATTTGCACAATCCTACCACGGGGGTTAAACATAGAATTTGTTCTGTCATGTTGCTACTCATTTATGCTATGCCATTTGTCTTTTGTATATTAATATTTCTGAACTGCTGCTCTGGTATTTTGATAAATTTTTTTGGTTCTACATTCTGTAGCTCACTCATGTTTAGATACTAATATATGTTAGCTACTTACTGAGTTGTTTATAACTCACCAATTACCTTCAATATTTTCAAACGATTTTGATGGGTCAGCTGAGAATCAAGAATAGGAAGCTTGGGCATGATTAGTTGAGCATAGTGGATTTAGTACCAGAGGGTACCATGATTATTGGATAATCTTATTCAATAGATTTGATCTTATTCTGTTGGTTTGGATTATTGGGATGTTGACTTTTTTATTGAGACTTTGTAGAGTTGTTGATTAATTATGTTGATGTCCTTGTAGAGGAACATTTATGTTTGGTTTGAACAAACGAGTTTATGTTTTATAAAGCCTTTGGAGTGTGTGTGTGTATATATATATATATATATATTTGTATTGTTGGGAATTGATTTTTAAGTAACAGGAAGCAACTCCCTGACTCTCATACGGGGTGTTATATCTTCTGTAAATACCAACTACTCTGTAAAAAAGGTGAGTGAGACTTTTTCACAAACAGCCAATATTTGTCTTTAAATATACTATAGCCTTTAATTATCAAAAGTGACAAATAGCACCTTGATCAAATTTTGATTACGAAGATAGAAGAAAAATAAGTGAAAATTGCTCAAATGACATTTTTTTAACCATAAGTATAACAAATGATACGCATTGTATTTTCTTATAACTTGAAGGTGTAATGTATCAAAATTAAGGAAAGGGTAACTACATGATGATGAGAAATATATTTTCATGTCATGCCAAAAGATCAAATTAAGAAATCTGGGCAATATATATAGTCGCATTTTCTTCGAACACAACAAACCCAAAACAAGCATGGTAACTCAAGTAATTACAACAATTAGTCTTTGATTACAGGTTTGTTGGATGCAGTCGAAAGATCTCTTGGAAGTGATCAGTCCTTGTGACATTAATTATACAAATCGCATTTTCTTCCAACACATGAGCAAACCTAAAACAAACATGGTAACGCAAAGTATTTACAACCCATGGAAATGTCCATGTATATGGTCATATTCACAACTTCGCCAAGTACATCTACATTTTCTCAAACCAAATGCATAAAGGTATGAAACTATACAAAACTTTACATAAAGGAACCTCAGCAGCTTCAGATGGTACGTAGCTCATAAAACTCCACAGCATCTCCAAATTACCTGATCTCTACTTGCTCTGAACCATCAAATCATGAAAACTCATCATGATTATTTGAATTATTATTTAGATTATTATTTGTACGTACAGTCAAACGGGAAAGCGTGGTTTGGCGATGACAATTAGATCAGCTATCCTATGCATTGTGATGCCGAAAACCTCTGCCATATCTAAATCTTTAGGTGTAGTATTAGGAGGAAGCTCCCAATCAAAGCTGTGGAGAAGTTGAGCTAGAACAAGCTCAACACTTGCTGTTCCAAATATGATAGCTGGGCACATTCTTCTACCAGCGCCAAAAGGAGTCAGCTCGAAATGCTGCCCCTTGAAGTCGATTGTGCTACCCATAAATCTTTCTGGTTCAAACAAATCTGGGTTTTCCCATGATTCTGGATCTCTTCCTATTGCCCAAGCATTCACAAAAAAACGTGTTTTTGCCGGAATATCGTACCCATCAATGCTCACATCTTCCATGGATTCTCTTGGGAGCAGTAATGGGTTTGGAGGATGCAGTCGAAAGATCTCTTTGATGACAGCTTTCAAATACTGCAACTGTGCCAAATCACTCTCTAAAACAACACTTCTATCTCCTACTATGTTTCGTACTTCAGCTTGTGCTCTTTCCATGACTTTAGGGTTAATGATGAGTTCTGTCATTCCCCAGTCCAGGGCGATCCACGTTGTATCAGTTCCTGCAGCAAACATGTCCTGCGGTAACGGTAATGATATTATAATTCCTATGATATTTAAGCCAAAAGTTAAGCAAAAAAAAAAGGGATTTAAGTTCAATGAGTTGGGACTTGTGCGCATAGATCACCAAAGTAAAGCTAGATTGAAGTCTTCACTGACCAAGATGATAGCCTTTATATTATCCTTGGTAAGAGGTATTTCATCAGATCCACTCTCCTGTATATGGAGCAACACATCCACAAGGTCCTTGTGCTCCTTTGTTTCTCTCTTCTGATTGATATGTTCATCCAGTAACTGGTCAAAAATTTGATCAAACCGTCGAAAAGTCTTTTGAAGTCTCGATTTCGTGCCTGTTAAACTGTCAATAAATTCCATGGAAGGGAAGAAATCTCCAAGACTAAATCCTCCAAGCAATACTTGAATCTCCTGGAGTATCTCTTGGAACCCATGGCGATCATATTCTCCTCCTACTGAGAAATCCCTTCAGAAAGCAACCCGAGAGAGGACATCATTTGCGTAGAGTCCAAGCATCTTGGTTAGATTGGTGGTGGAAGGATAGGATTCTGCAACTCGATGCACCAAACGAGCTACTTCTTCTTCTCTGACAAAGCTATATGATTGAACTCTTTTAGCACTCAAAAGTTCAAGAATGCATATTTTTCGAACATGTCTCCAATATGCACCATAGGGGGAGAAGGCAATATCTGTGCAACCATAAACGAGGTGTTTTGCTGAAAAAAATTGTGGGCGGCTTGCTACTGCAAGATCGTGGGTTTTCATGGCTTCCTTTGCTAGTCTAGCCGATGAAATGGCCACTGCTGGGATCTGGCCAAGTTGTAAATAAATTATTGGTCCGAACTTCTCTGCCAAACACTTGAGAGAGAGATGAGGCATTTTCCCTAGCTGGTGAAGGTTTCCAATGATGGGCAGCTTTGGAGGGCTTGGTGGGAGGTTCACTTTCCTTTTTCTCGACTTCTTGTAGAAGAAGAACGTCCGCAGCACTAGAAGGAAAATTGAAGCTAAGAGCAAGAAAGTTACGAAGTTCTCCTTTAGCCATTGACGAAAAGCCATTTGAGTTGCCATAAACGTATAAGGCGAATATCTGAGTCCGATCCGCTAGCTTTTTCTCTTTGTTTTTCTGGTTATCATCCCATATATGTTTGAAGCTTTGGCTTCTGATCTGCTCTCTCCAATTTTTGTTTATTTATTTTGAACTTTTCTTCCAAAGTTGCCATACCAATAAATTCAATGCAATCAATGTTGGACTTTATTATATATAAATGGCCGATCTCTATCAAACCGGCAACAATATATATATACACAGAGAATTGTGTTGTGCCTCTGGTCTGTCCGAAAATCACACAAAACAATTTTAAAGTGGTTCAGCAAATTGCTTACGTCCACTGGAGCCTCTTTTATAGAATTTGTACGAGATTTACAAAACACTCTACAAAATTCTATTTCTCTCTCTCACGTTCCTCTTCCTCTCTTTTACCCACTGCTTTTTATCTTTAGAGCTCTCTTCTATTTATAGGAGAAGAGCAGCCCACCTGTTGCAGCTTCTTCTGACTTGGGAGAGGGTGGGTGGCCTAACTATGGTAGGTGGTGGTGGGTGGTGGTGGGTGAGCATGAGTTGGTGGCTGCAAACCCAAACTCATTTCACACTCACACTTACACTTGGGTTGATTTTAACAATCACCCCCTCCACCCAAGTGTGCCATACCAGGATGCTTACAAACTGATTCATTCTTCAAATGAATGCACCAAATTCTTTGACATGAGAGACTTCTGCTATCGAATACGCTCCAATGCACCCGAGGGTGCTCAGCAGTGTTCAATACTGATCAAGTCCAAACAGTGTTGGAACTTGATCCCTGTGACGACCTTCGTCAACATATCTGCTGGATTATCTTCAGTGCCAATCTTCTGAAGTTTGATGTCATCTTCTTCCAATATTTCACGTACAAAGTGAAATCTGACATCTATATGTTTTGTTCGAGAGTGATATACTTGATTCTTGGCCAAATGAATTGCACTCTGACTGTCACAGTAAACGGTAACCTCTTGCTGCTCAAAGCCCAAATCTGTTACCAATCCCTGTAACCAAATAGCTTCTTTCACGGCTTCTGTTACAGCCATGTATTCAGCCTCAGTTGATGATAGTGCAATTGTTGACTGCAAAGTTGATCGCCAACTAACTGGTCCTCCAGCCATAGTGAACACATAACCAGTTGTCGATCGACGTTTGTCAAGATCACCTGCATAGTCTGAGTCAACATATCCAGTTACTAGACTATCTTCACTCTTCTCAAACCTCAAACCAACATCTACGGTCCCCGCAATATACCGTAGAATCCACTTAGCCGCATGCCAATGAACCTTTCCAGGATTATGCATATAGCGACTAACCAAGCTAACGGCCTGGGAGATATCAGGTCGTGTACACACCATGGCATACATTAAGCTTCCAACAACACTTGCATATGGTACATTCTTCATGTAGTCTCGCTCTTCATCGGTTTTAGGAGACTGCAATGCACTGAGCTTGAAATATGGGGCCATAGGAGTACTCACCGGCTTCGTCTTCGAGTCGATGTTGAATCGTTGCAGTATTCTCTTCAGATACTGTTTCTGAGTAAGGTGAACTATACCTTTCACCCTATCTCTGCTGATCTCCATTCCCAGTATTCTTCGTGCTTCTCCTAGATCTTTTATTTCAAACTCATTACTTAACTGAGTTTTTAAGCGATCTATCTCCCCCTTGCTTTTACATGCAATTAACATATCATCTACATATAAAAGCAAATAAATGAAAGATCCTTTTGCAAGTTTTCTGAAATATACACAATGATCGTATTGGCAACGAGTGTATTTCAGATCCAACATAAAGCGGTCGAAACGCTTGTACCATTGTCGAGGTGACTGCTTCAAGCCATAGAGAGACTTCTTCAGACTGCATACCCAATTCTCTTTGCCAGCTTCTTTGAATCCTTCTGGTTGAGACAGATAAATCTCCTCTTCCAGATCACCATGTAAGAAAGCTGTCTTCACATCAAGCTGTGCTAACTCAAGATCATATTGTGCAACCAAAGCTAACAATATCCGAATGGATGAATGTTTCACAACAGGAGAGAATACTTCACTGTAGTCAATTCCCTCTGTCTGAGCGTAGCCCTTGGCTACCAACCTAGCTTTGTATCTCACTCCATTTTTAGCAGCTTGATCATCTTTCTGATTGAAGATCCACTTACAGCCAATTGTCTTCTTTCCTTTTGGAAGCGGCACAAGCTCCCAAGTCTGGTTCTGGTGAAGAGACTGCATCTCTTCATTCATCGCCTTTGTCCATTCAACTTGTTCACTGGACTGTACGGCTTCTCTGTAAGTGGTTGGGATCTCACCCCCTTCAGCTGGTAATGCATATGTCACATAGTCTGAATAACGTATCGGTACACGTTTCTCTCGTCTCGGTCTGTTGGTTGCTATTGACTCAGGTTGACTTGGAGGTACTATGACTGGATTATCAACCTCATCTTGTCCATGCTTTCCCAACTTCTTTGAAGTAATAAACTCCACACTCTGCGAATCATCTAATGTTTCGCCATTACTGCTGCCTTCACTAGAATCTTTATGCTTATGTGACTTAAGCATCTCAGATTCGTTGAATGTAACATCTCTACTGATGATTACCTTTTTGGACTCTACACACCAGAGTCTATACCCTTTTACACCGATACTAAAGCCCAAGAATTTTGCTTTCTTGGCTCTAGGATCAAGCTTACTTTCTTTAGCATGATAGTAAGCAGGACATCCGAAAATGTGTAAAAAATCATAATCAGTAGCATGTTTACCTCTCCACACTTCAATGGGCGTCTTCCCATTATTGGCAGCTGCTGGTAGTCGGTTAATGAGGTGACAGGCATAGGTCACAGCTTCAGCCCAAAATTGTTTACTGAATCCAGCATTCAGCAACATACATCGCACTTTCTCTAATAAAGTACGATTCATTCGTTCTGCCACACCGTTCTGCTGCGGTGTACCTCGTACCGTGAAATGTCTGACAATTCCCTCTCTCCGGCATACTTCCATGAAGGGGTCTGAAGTGTACTTACCTCCATTATCAGATCTGAGCCGCTTGATCTTCCTGCCGGTCTGAGTCTCAACCATTTTCTTCCAATCAAGGAAGATTTTCAGCACTTCATCTTTGTTCTTCATCGTATACACCCACACACGACGAGAATAATCATCAACAAAAGTTACAAACCAATGTTTACCTCCCAAAGATGCATTTTGGGTAGGTCCCCAAACATCGGAATGCACATAGTCAAGAATTCCCTGTGTATTGTGTACTGCGGTTCCAAACTTGATCCGCCTCTGCTTCCCCAATACACATTGCTCACAGAAAGATAGTTTACATGTCTTGGCACCTTTGAGTAAGCCTTGCTTCACCAGTGTTTGCAAAGCTTTTTCTCCTGCGTGTCCCATACGCATATGCCAAAGACTGGTGGTGTCGGCATCAGTCTCATCTAGCTTCTCACAGCCTGTGGAAGCTCTTCCATCAACAGTACTTCCTTGCAAGAAGTACAAGTTTCCTCGCCTCAAACCCTTCATTGCCACCCGAACTCCCATTAGTACTTTGAGAGTTCCATCTTCAATGGCGATTCTAAATCCCTTTGAATCCAGAGATCCCAGTGAGATGAGATTCTTCCGTAAGTCCGGAACGTACCGAACTTCTGTCAGAGTCTTGACGCTGCCATCATGCAGCTTTAACCGAATGCTACCTACTCCTTGAGTCTTACAGGCACTATCATTGCCCATAAGTACTGCTCCACCATCAATCTTTGTGAAATCAGTAAACCAGTCCCGATTGGGACACATATGATAGGTACATCCGGAATCCATAATCCATTCATCGGAACGACAAATGGATGATGAACTTGCCAAGGCAAAATCTGACTCGTCATCTCTGTCCACGACATTGGCTGTGTTGGGTTGATTCTGCTGTTGTCCCTTCCGGTTGGGACAATCCTTCTTCCAGTGTCCTTTGTTGTGACAAAAGGAACACTCATCTCTGGCGAGTTTTCTGCCGACTGATGAACCACGCGATGTGGCTCGGGTTTTCGAATGAAAACCTTTCCTCCTTCCGGGATACCTTGACTGTGGTCTCCCCCTTGCTGTTAGCGCTTCACTTGATGTATCTTGATGTACCTGTTTATCTTTTCTCCGGTACTCATTGCTAATTAAAGAGCTAGATACATCTTCAAAACTAATCTTTTCCTTCCCATACAATAGAGTAGTAATTAAATGCTCATATGTATCAGGCAAGGAATTCAACAGTAGTAAAGCCTTATCTTCATCTTCGATTTTAACATCCAAGTTTAACAAATCAGCAAGAATTTGATTATAGTTATTCAGATGTTCAGACATTGAAATACCTTCACGAAATTGGAATCTGAAGAGCTTCTTCTTCAAGTGCAAACGGCTCTCAATGCTCTTCTTCATGAATTTATCCTCCAATTTCTGCCAAAGTACCCTAGCATCTGTCTCTCTCATGACAAAATACTTTTGTTCTTTGGTAAGGCATAATCGGATTGTACTACAAGCTTGAGTACTAAGCTTCTTCCAACCCTGATCAGTCATATCATCTGGCTTTCCTCCCAACGCAATATCCAACTCTTGTTGGATCAACACGTCCATGACTTCACATTGCCACATGCCGAAGTTGCTTGTTCCATCGAACTTTTCAACTTCAAACTTGGCATTTGACACAGTGGACCGACGTCCCGAGCTACTGGAATGTTCAGAGCTCCTGTCTCTTCCAGATCCTTCCATTTGAATTTTAAAAAATTTAGACTCAAAATTTCAAAATTCTAACCGTACGGATGAGTCCGGAACGATCCAAATAGTAAGAAAGCACTATTTGATTGTTGAAATCGGACTCCGAATGGCTTAGATCAAGCCGAAATTGGATCTGAAAAACGGACGGTTGTGATCTGTCTGGAGCGTGGGATGCACGCGCTGAACAGTGCGCGTGGGCGGCGAGTAGGCGCGTGTATTACACGCGCTACAGTACTGTCTGCGCGTGGGGAGCGCGTGAGGCGCGTGTATTTCACGCGCTGAACCTTGTAGGGCGCGTGGGAGCGCGTGAGGCGCGTGTCTGCCACGCGTCTTCAACCTCTGGAGCGCGTGAGGGCGCGTGGGAGCGTGTAGTTCAGTCGTCTTCTTCCTCCGACGCGCGTGGGGGCGCGTGGATGACAGCAGTGCACGCGCGGACCTTCTAGGGGCGCGTGTGAGCTACTCCGACCTCCGTTTTCGATTCCGTTTGCGGCAACGGATTCGTCTCAACGCGAGGAACACCCTGGAGTTGTCAAAAATTGATTTTGAGCAACTTGAATTTTCGGACAGCTCGAACCAGAGCTCTGATACCAATTGTTGTGCCTCTGGTCTGTCCGAAAATCACACAAAACAATTTTAAAGTGGTTCAGCAAATTGCTTACGTCCACTGGAGCCTCTTTTATAGAATTTGTACGAGATTTACAAAACACTCTACAAAATTCTATTTCTCTCTCTCACGTTCCTCTTCCTCTCTTTTACCCACTGCTTTTTATCTTTAGAGCTCTCTTCTATTTATAGGAGAAGAGCAGCCCACCTGTTGCAGCTTCTTCTGACTTGGGAGAGGGTGGGTGGCCTAACTATGGTAGGTGGTGGTGGGTGGTGGTGGGTGAGCATGAGTTGGTGGCTGCAAACCCAAACTCATTTCACACTCACACTTACACTTGGGTTGATTTTAACAAATTGATATTCACTTAAATTTCGCCGAATCCCATTAAATAAAGACGGCCACGCCAGTGACACTACAATCGAGAACATAAAACAACAGTACCACGTACACACAAACGAGGCGAAGATTCAATATGGTTAAGAGTCTTTTCTACGTACAGATAAGCGCCCACGAATTGTGCACCGAGCGGAAGACGTGGCAGTTGAAAGAATGTAAAAATATAAATTTACCCCTTTCATTGTCCCCTCTCTCTCTCTCCTGCAATCATTTCTCTGTGTATTTCCTCCGCCTCTTTCTTGAGGTTCCTCCGTCTGTCTCTCTCCACTTGATCGGCTTGTTGAGTTCGGTCATATGACTTTGAATAGAAAAAATCGTTAAACCTTATTGCGATGAAGAAACTTAACTGTAAAAGTGAAGATGTGGAGAGGGAGATCGAGGTGAATTTTGTTTTTAAACCATATGGGTTCATTTCTCCTTGAATTTGGTTACAACCCTATTTTTCTGATCTGAAATGATCTTCGTTACATATGCTGGGTTGAGGTGATGCCGCCGATTAGAGTGGCTGCAGCGTGATGCCGCCGATTAGAGTGGCTGGGCTACGGAGGAGAGAGAGAGAGAGAGAGAGAGAGAGAGAGAGAGAGAGAGAGAGAGAGAGAGAGAGAGAGAGAGAAAGAGTTAGTGAAAGAGGGAGGGACTTACCTTTCGGTGCTTCAGGGAGTGGCATGACCAAGCTACAACAGTGTCTTGTGGCCGCTTCCGGTTAGGAAAAATGGCTGACAATGGAGGGAATGTGGGTCTATGGTGGTGTCCAAAGTGTCTCTGCTTCTCTTGTTTAAAACAGGGACTTATGTGCTCTGTTATGGTTGCTAAAATATGGCTAGCTGGGAAATGGAGAAGAAACCGAGAAGGTTGTGTGGTGGTTGGCTACAGAAAATGCAACGGATCAAGGTGGTTGAGTCTGGGCAGTGGCTGGCGTGTTCGCATGGAGGGCTTGGCAGCGGCATGGAATGGTTTATCCTAACGGTGGACGCACACTGGTTGGGCTTCCGCCATGGTGAGGATGAGCTGCGAGTCTCGGCACGGGAGGAAGCTGCAGCTTGTGGTGGTGGTGTTGTACGTGTGGTTGGCTATGGCTTCGTCTGGGCTGGGCAGTGGCTATGGGGAGGCCGTGAGGGTGCAATGATGGTTAGAGAGTGGAGCTGCGACGTGGGTGGTTAGCGACGCCACTGAGGTTGATTTGTTAAGTCATTTAACATCCAAATATAATTTTCCTACTGGGTTTGGGTTGACGGTGGAGGAGATTTCACTGAGAGTTAGTGTCAGAACGAAAAAAGAGGGAAGAATTGAAAGCAAAAGGAAAACTCATGGTTGAACTAAAAAGAGGAAATCTCTTCCGGCTCCATACGAAACGCGCCGTTTCATTATTCCACATGAGCACGGTTCCCTTTTTGCCTGCAATGAGACTTTTCCTATGGGTAACTAGTTAGGTCATCAAATTGATCTCTCTTTTTTTCTTTGTACTTTTTTTTTTCTCACAAAAATACTAAAGGAAGGGTGGGATTGTAATCAATTTTAATTCTAATTGATGTCTTTTCTTTATAGAAATTTAAAGAAAAAAAAGAAGAGAAGTAATAGATATAAGTGCTACATTAAAAAAAATGCATATAATAGATGAAAAATGATATACACAACTGTCTGGTGTAACCGGCGTATAATCGGCGTGTCCTTTTTTTTTTTTTTTTATTTCTCTCTTCCTCTCCCTCCCGTTTCGCTCCCCCTCTCTATCCCTTTAAATTTCATTTCTCCCTCCATCTCCATTGGACCTCTCTCTCTCTCTCTCTCTCTCTCTCTCTCTCTCTCTCTCTCTCTCTCTCCATTTTGTTTTCTTCTCCCTCTTCCTGTTCCTAGATCTGAAATAGGAACCGACGGCAAGAATCCCAAATAAAGTCTTTCATTTTTGCAGATTCGTCTTCGTGAGTTTGCCGTTACCACCTTCTCCCTTCTCCTTCGACGACCCTCATCTCTACATAATCCTAACCCTCATAACTATCCATGGGTGAAAATAGGTTGGTGCTAGAATTTCACACACCAAACCAACCGACCCTCCCCCAAGTTTGGTTCTTATTATTTATTTGGTCTGAGAAAGCGAAGTGCTCTCTCTCTCTCTCTCTCTCTCTCTCTCTCTCTCTCTCTTAATGTACAAGTAAACTTTTTTTCTCAAACACATACAAACACTACCTAACAACTTGTGATGAATGGGAGCATTAGCGTTCCTCTTTCTCTTATTCCTACAAACCAACAACATAGTTGTAAAATAAAAGGAAAAGAAAGAAAAGTCAAGAGTGTTAAAAATAATATTCTCGTGTGGTTTGATTAAAAGGGACAATAGAAGTAGATGCTAAGTGTTGCCTTTGTTAAAAGCAAAGAGAAACGTAAAGAAAAATACTTCATATTGAATTTATCCATGAAGAAACTATGAAAGCTGTATAGCAAAAGATTGCAGAAACAAAAGCGGCAAGAAATAGGAAGAGGCATAATTCTTATGGAATCTTCATTTTCTCTTCTTTTCTAAATTGAAATTAAAAACCGGCTCTGAAGCATGAGAATACCGGTTACCCATGAAAGAAATTGTCTTCTGGTTTTCCTTTGTTACTGGTCTTTTCTGGGTTTGGACCTCGCCTTTTTCATTTAGATGGTCTCCTTCCCTTTTTCAGAAATGCAGTTTTTGTTTTCACTTCATTTTGTTTTTTTAATTTTTGTAAAATGTTGCCACGTCACACACGATTACATAACGGTTCCGCATGGCTGTTGTACCTAGCAAAGTTGATAATATATATACAGGAGAATCATGTGGCCGACAACTAAGGGAGGTTTGGGGTAGAAATGAGAATTTTAAATTAAGATGAAAGTTTAAAATATTATTTTTTAGTGTTATTATTATTTTGAGATTTAAAAAAGTTATATTGAGATTTAAAAAAGTTAAATTATTTAATATATTTTATGTAAAAATTTAAAAAAATTATAATAATGAAATGAAAATTTTAAATTTAAAATAAAATTTTTGAATTAGCAAACCTTCCTTAGACAACAACTACTTAAATATTGTAAATGATTTAAAGCAATTCCGTATTTTATACAGATGACAGCTCATTGCGACATAGCAGCTTTTAGAATTATATAAATAGAGACACGTATGTGTTTTTGGGTTGTATGCACGTAACGCAACATAAGAAAAGGCTAGTTAATCAGTATAATTATAATTGACAACTTTGGATTGAATTTTTAAATTTTAAGTATTTTTTTAATTTAATGTTTTCAATTTTTGGAGTTTATTAAATAAGAAAAAATAAAGATCCAACTCATGACTTTACATTCTGAAAAAAAAAAAAATCCTAAGGTTTCTAAAAAAATATATGAAAAATAAAAGAAAATTGATAAATTCGGACAAATGGGCTTGATCATATGTTTAACACTGTTAAGAAATAAATCTCATATTACTTATGGACAAGATCTTGAACATGTTTATAAGGTTGGAGTAAATCTTTCTGTTTGAACCTATTTAAATTCACTACAAGAAAAATGAGCTTTGTGATCAATTTATTACAACGAAAAGACTATTTGCAACCAAATAATTATTTCATTGCGAATAATCTTTTGTGACCAATTTTAGGTGCAAATAATCTTATCGTTGCAATAAATTAATCACAAAAGTTTATTTTTCTTATAGTTTTATGATAGAGTTAGACCTATAAATTTCTTCAAATATAACAGCAAATTAAGCCGCTATTTTCTTCATGACAATTTGTTCAATCTTGTTCATGACATCCTACTTCACTAAAACAATGTAGGGCCTGCTTGGGTTGACCTTGGAAAATTATTGGACATTGATGCTTAATTCGATTCCTATTTTTATCGTGTTTTAGTGGCTCCGTATGAATTGATTGTCATTGTCGAGAATATATGGTAAGGAAACCCTGTTTAGAGCAACGAACTGATACTTTGAATCATGAAGATTGTTTTCAGCCATGAATATCCATCATTCCCCAGAGAGAGAGAGAGAACCAGTTAGCTGGAAGAAATCATGTGCAGATCATTGAAAAAAGAGGAAAGAAAAAGAAGGGCAAGGTGAAGTCAGTTGTTAGCTGCATGTTATTGTCTCCCCGGTCGCTTCGATTCCCAAACGTACAAATTAAGAAACTTTCCCTTTGCATGCATTCGTAATTCATTCTACCATGGAAAATTGAAATTGATGGGCGCATGCATGAGCTAGCGGAAGTAAAATATCAAAGAAGATCAGCTGTGTCTTCTGGTGGCTGGCCACCATTATTAGAGTTGTAGAAAATGAGCACATGACTTTTCTTATTTAAAGCGTTCACTCCCCAATCGTTACAATTGTCTCCAATTTATAAGTCTTAACTATTCAAAACTTCTAGCAACGTGACAGAATAGTGGTGAAAAGTTGTAGACAAAGTGTGGAACAAAATTAAGAAATCCTCTTGTCAAATTAAAATGCCCAAACACTTTAAAGGTGATCCTCAAAAAATATTTTTTATAAGAGTAAAATCAGCTGCCATATGACACTTGAAAGGGTTTAGTAAATAAATCAGCCTCGGGCAGACAATAATCGAACATCCAATGTTCTGTACTAGTACTTCGACTCGAAGTTAAAGCAGGCTACAGTGTATTGTTTGCTGGAGCTCCATGAGATGGGATTCGGCCTAAGAAAAACACAAAATCCATTGGTAGAACATCAATCATCTGGACTTTCAACCCACTCCACGTCAGTATAAGCTTGAATTGAGAATGATGATGATTTGCAAATAAAAAGTCCAAAGGAAATGATTTCTTAATTTGAGGTAGTGCAAGATATGCTTAACGGCTTGCACAAGAAGCATAGTGGGCCGATGCATAAATTTGGAAAAATTGAATACAAAAGAAGCAAAGTTTTGATATCAAAAGTGAATATTTTCTTCCAATAGATTTTAGTTTTATGGTAGCCATCCAAGAAAGTCTCCCATCTCCCACCATGGGAGGAAGAATTTTGTCCTGATGGAAGCTCCAGAAATTTTTTGAATTGTTGAATCATTTCGAATGCAAGAAACGGATGAGAGTTTATTTTATTTTATATTTTATCTCTCCTCTATATATCAAAACCCTAGCATGTTCACTAAGCTGTTGGCTGGTTTCTGTAAATATCCTTTTTCTATAAGTATTTTCTGTGAAGATCATTTATTTCAATAGGCAACTTTACAGGATTTTCACGTTACTCGTACTTCTTTACATTTGCCCCTCTTAAATGATTGAGATATGCTTATAATATGAAATTGAAATTGCTTCCAAGTTGAGTGTTAGCTTGAACTGTTTTAAGTCCAAACCATGTGGAATACGGAGCCGTTACAGAGATCCTTGTTGATTGTGTATAGCCTTTCTAGTATGATTATACTGTCTGTTACAGAGATGATCTTTGATTCTGTCATCCTGTCATATGGCTCTTGTTTCCTTTCTGTTATGGAGGAAACTTGTGATTATGTGTTTCTTTGATCATTTTCTTGGTAGGTACGTTTTGTGGTCATGGGGAATATGTTTTGCACAGAACTACAAATTCACCGTCGTTATGATCTGAAAGGATCATCTCAAGGATGATTCACAGATAAAGACAAAATTGATGAGACTACCACATTGAAAGATCGGGATCTGTCATATGCATTTCATATGGACAAATTATTGTGAGAATCTCTTTTTAGGTAAGTTCTCTTATTATAGAAATTGTGATGTGAACTTTGATTTTGCAACCTATTAGTGATCAGCTTCCTTATTAGTAATGAATTTGATACCAAGACTTAGGAAACATTGAAATACTTTAAGCTCAAACCTTAATTGATTTATTTGCTTCTGTGGATTCAAAACCCACTGAGTGATTGTGTAACTCATAAAAGGAAGGGAGGGAGGGATATGATGTGTGATTTAAGATTATTATTATTATTTTTTTACCGAAAACGCTTAAGAAAATTACTGGAGTAATAAGCTCTATTTCTGAGCCAACAAACTTGTGCAGAGTACCCAAATAATCAAGCTCCAATTGAGAGCAACCAAGCGGCTGTTAGTTATGGTGGATTCAGTTGAAGTCCACATTCCTATGTGGCTCAAAACCTTCAGACCTTGTAGAGATCAGTGAGAATGGGACTCATCTCCCCTCGAGCTCCCTATAGAATCCCTAAAAAACTCTCTAATTAGTAATTACTAACCAATTTTGTAACTGATGAGAATGATAACAGTAAATAACTGAGAGACTGGGAAAGAAATCTCAAGTCGCAGCGGTTAATTGAGCAGACTCACTGGTTTCTGCACATCCTCCACATCTTATCTTGAATTGTATAGCCTTGCAAACCATGCACAGAGGAAAATTCAATATGTGGACATTAGTGCTCGCTCATTGATTTCTATAATAACGGTACTTCAATGCTTCATGAGTTGGTTTTAATTTTTTGTCTTTTTATTTAGCAAGGACAGAATGAGAAGGAAAGTGCACACTTGGTTCACTTCCTGAATCTTGAAATCCAGTTTAAATGAGTATTCAAAGGTTGACGTAACCGATGTACCCAACGCTAGTGGTTTTTGTTGTAACTGCTACAAAACCTTAGATTTTGACACTGGTTTAATAAGTTGATTATCCTATACAGTAGAGAATCTATGAAATGACAGACTTCAGAGTGAATTGGATATATTACCAGCTATCACTACTTACTGGATTGTATTCTTTTTTCATGATATTTTTCTATATTAATATGATTTTATGAAATGGTAGTGTGTTAACTTATGATGGTCAGTGGATTTCTTTTTTCCTCCATAGACAAATTTCTCTGGATTGTATGTTCTTAGAATCTCAGCGGATAATTGATTATAGCCTTCTGTTGGGATACTTCAGAGCTCCTGAGCATCTCAAGGCTCTCGTAGAAAATTCCAGTGCTTTACCCCGTGGTGATGGTAGATATTTCTTTCTTTGTTTCTGAACTTTGATTTATTTTCATTATGCTCTTATTGCATTTTGGCTAACATCCTTTTGCTTTCTCAATGCCAGTTAATTGTTTAACTGTCACACAGATTTCTGTCAGTTATATCCAGAAAATGTTTTGTTTATAGGATTACATGGGCATTACCTTCTCGACACAAGCAAAAAAACACATAAAAATACATGTACAGGCACATATAAATGGTCATGGTCTACATAATGACATAATGCATGCCCCTAAACCCAATTGACCATTCTTGGATGTGGAAACTTCAAATACATCAGGTGACAATTTCAACTGAAACCAATGGCCTTTGGGTCGAATGGAACTTAATCTCCTATAAGAATGCATGGGTGAGGAAACAGCTCCGAGTCCATGGGGTGCGAGTTACTCACAAATCAAAATTGGTTTTAGAATTGCATCATTGATTGCCTGTGTTGTTATATTTTGGTTATAAGATTTGATGCACCAAGAGGCTTTACAATCGGCAACAACAGCTAGAAATGTGGGTTTATGTTTTGCAACGTCGTATTTGGCTTTCTTTATTCTCTCCTGCTAGGCGCCTCCAACAACTTCAGGGTTCAGGACTCATACTTTGTTAATTTGAAGAATGATATGCCTTCATTCAGTAGTAATTTTATTTATTTATTTATTTTTTTAATTTTTTTGTTTGGTAATCTTGCAGTAGTTATTTGGAATATTTTTTTAACTCTTGCATATAATATGAGAGGGGTGTTTAGACTTTTGTGCAGGTATCTTGATCTGAGTGCACCATATCTTCTTTGAGCGTTATTTGGTATTATCTGGCTCTATCTCCGCTTCAGAACTTCCCAAGTACTATTAACTAGCTTTCACTTTCAAGCTTATGTTCCATTTCCATCAGCTGGAGTTTCACAAGGAGAACCCTTGATACCTGTATCTCCGCTTTAGAGCCCATGTTACTTACTGTATCATGTGGCTTTTACTTTTAGGCGTGGTTAATTTATTTATATTTTACACAAATGTTTTTATTTCATTTTATTTAATTTTTTTAAAATTTTTAAATGAAATATATTAAATAATTTAATTTTTTAAATTTTAAAATAAAATAATATTATAAAATAATATTTCAATTATATATAATTTTTAATTTCATTGATATAATAAAAGATGAGGTATTTTTTCTATATTATTGACCGGTGCAAAACTGCAAGTGCACAGTATCGTAGTTTTATAGTAAAGTAATAAGAAGAGTATCGTCCTCAGGGATTGGTACCTTACTCTTGCCAAATACCAAAATTATGCTAATCTCAATTTTATCTAGAGGAATCGCTAAGGTTTTTGTAGTAGCAATTAAAACTAGATCAACTCAAGAGAAATAAGCAAAGAAAGTAAAACTGATGTTTGAAGATCAAATTCAATAGGGAAGAAAACTTCTAGGAAATCGATTTCACCATAATTCTTCACTATGCTTTTCTCATCCAGCTAATTTAACTTAAACCTCTTTTGTCTATTAGCAAATCTCTAATTCATCCAAAAGCCTCTTTCGATAGTCAATTGGAAGTGATTCTAGTTTATCAATTCACACAAGAGTATGCAAATAAAATAATCAAGAACGCAATAAAACCAATGATTTAATTACTACACAGGTTCATACAAGTCTTTCGATCTCTATACTTACCTATGCTGAAATATCCAAGATCTACTCTATGATTCCCTCTTTCGATAGCAAATCACAAGATTAATAATCATCTAATCAATGGCCAGTTAATTAGAAGCATTAAACTCAGAATAAATCAGATAAACAAAGAGAGAATTGCATTAAATTAGCATGGACAAACAAGCATAGTTCGGAATTAGGTTACATCGTTTTCCTAGAAAGAAGAAAATTTAGCTCATACTAGAATTGGAATTCAACATAAACGAATTCACCATAATTGTTCTGAGAAGATGGGAAGAAGAAAATAAACACTGAAAAATCCTCCTTGCAGCCTCAACTGGTCGTCAAAAGCTCAAGAGAACGATTCAACGCCTTTCTCCCGTCCGTGCTCGTGTATGAATCCAACGTACGTGCAATAAATTGGAATTCCGTCTCCAAAACAAATGATTTGAATCCCTCTAGCTATGTTTTTCTCTCCCAAAGAGTGTTCTCCAGTCAAAACTCGCAGCTCTAGAGTGAAGAATGGCCTTTTATATGGTCCCACGGCGGAAAACCTAAAATCTGTCAAAATACGATGTTCGCTCGAGCGGGGTGTCGAGCACGCGTCGAGCGTTCGACTCTGCCTGATTTCGCTCGAGCGTCCTATCGCGCGCACATCGAGCGTTCGACTCTGCCTGATTTCGCTCGAGCGGCCAATGTCTCCGCTCGAGCGATCTTCGTTTTTCAGCAACCTGCTCGAGCTCCCTGTCGAGCGGCAGTCGAGCGTTTGAATCTGCCTGAATTCGCTCGAGCGGCCAAAAGCCTCCGCTCGAGCGAACTTGTAAAATCTGCAATATGAAATTTTGCAAGCCATCAAATACCCCCAAACTTACAACTTTGTTTGTCCTCAAACAAAAAGAAAAACAAATGATAGTTTAGGCAATATCAACTTGACCTCAAAGAGAAGTATCATCATTCACCAAGCTTTTATGAATTTAGATTTCATCTCTAGTATCTTACTCTTTTAACATCAAAGATAGCAAGAAAATCAATCAAAAATTTTGCAATTTGTCAAGCAAGAGTTAGGCGTTTACTTCAACCTAAAGCTAAGACCTTGAGTGTGTGTGTGATATAGTCAATTTAACCTCAAACCACCTGCAAACTCAGATAAAAGTAGAACAACCAAAATCAGAAGAATTCTCTTAAAACTTAACCCTATAAGTCCAATTTTCAGAAATCCTCTCCACTAATGTAGTCAACACCAAAATCAAAGATCAAAAGGTCTTTATTAAGGTTGTAATGATAGGCCATAGGGTGAGGGTTAAGAAAGAACTGGATATGGGAAATTAAATCAAACTGGGAAAATACTTAGTGAAAAGAACATTAAAAGAGAAACTCACATGATTCAAATCATAGCTCTTTCTTGGCAATATGCTCATACTTGTGGCATTATTATTGCTGTAATCATTGATGTAATACCAACACTTCCCTTAACAAAATTTGAGGTAATTCACTTTCCGCTTGGCGACTTCTTTTTCTTTTCTTTTCTTTTCTTTATTTTTTTTTTTTTTTTTTTTTTTTTTATCACTTCCTTTCTTCTTCTTCTTTTTCTTTGATCAAACAGAGCAAACATAATACTTTTCATAATGAAACCAATTTTCTCTTTTAAAAGTAACTCTCCACCAAAGTATTTTCTCAAACTATTAACGGTAGATTCATTGTTTTTCAGGCTTAGAGCGGGCATGGTTTATGTAGTTTAAAGAATCAATAAAGGCTCATGAAGGCTCAAGGGGGTTGACTATGGAAACACACCATGTAATGATGGCATGACATTTAGGACGGCTGGGAAAGCTTTTTGGTTATGCCAAAGAAATGCCTAGATCATTTCTCTAATATTTGGTCTCGACTAGGATTTCGCCTCAAGGACCCATCAACGGATTCTAGAGCAAAGCAAAATCGAACCTCCCTCTTTCAATTAATTCAACTTCTTCTCTTCATAAGCAAAATAGAATAAGAGAAAAACGACTATGTGCTCAATTGTGTTCAAGGTCAAAGATTTAAACCAAAGTACCCACAAAACTTCACTTGACATAAAAGAAATTTTTGAAAATTTTTCTCAAAACCATCTTCAATTACAAATTTCAGAGTCATAGAGAATTCAATCTTACTCCAATGCATGCTTGGTAAGAGACTCATACAACCCATCAACAACCCAAGACTTAGAAAACAAGAGGATCAAATGATTATAGGAGTTTACACCCCCAAACTTAAACTAAGCAATGTCCTCATTGTGATGCAAAAGTAAAAAGGATTGAAGAAATAAAGGAACTTCCCTGGTTTCATGGTGAACCTTCCGAGGTTTTAAAATTTTCCAGCTCTTTATTCTTGCTAAATAAACCTGCATCAAAAACCAATTTATTAAAACTTAAATAAATAAAGATAATAAAATAAATGAAAGAAATAAAGATAGATCTATGGGTTGTCTCCCATAAGCGCTTGTTTTAAAGTCTACAGCCAGACTTTTCAATCTTCCTCAATCGGGATCTCTAAGAGGAATAAGAGTACAGTTCCTCTCCACTTCATTGCTAAGTGATGTATCTTGCTGCAAGGCTCGTTCTAGGTGATTGGCTGGTGCATCTTCTTTAAAGGCCTTTTCTTCACATTGCTTAATGTCATCAATCCGAAAACAAGTGCTTGGCTCTTCTGGAATTCTCATGGCTTGGTAAATGTTGAACATAACTTCTTCCTTGTTCACTCTCAATGTTAACTCACCCTTTTGAACATCAATCAAAGCTCGTCCCGTGGCCAAGAATGGTCGACCAAGAATTAGTGGGACTTCTTCATCTTCTTCCATGTCTAACACCACAAAATTAGCAGGGAAGATAAATTTATCCACTTTTACCAATACGTCTTCTATGATTCCACGTGGATACTTGATGGACCGATCCGCTAGTTGCAAAGAGATTGTTGTAGTCTTCATCTCTTCAAGTCCTAATTTCCTGCAAACAGAAAGTGGCATAAGATTAATGCTAGCACCAAGATCACATAAGACTCTATCAAAAAATGAATCTCCAATAGTGCAAGGCAAAGTGAAACTCCCCGGATCTTTCAATTTTTGAGGCAATTTCTTTTGAAGAATGGCACTGCATTCTTTAGAAAGCTTCACTGTTTCAAACTCTTCCAATCTTCTCTTCTTGGAAATGATGTCCTTCAGGAATTTGACATAATTTGGCATTTGTTCCAAGGCATCTGCAAAAGGAATATTAATGTGAATTTTCTTAAAAATATCCAAAAACTTAGAAAATTGCTTATCTAGTTTTTGCTTTTGAAAACGCTGAGGGTAAGGAAGTGGAGGAGCAAAAATAGGAGGATTGTCAGGAAATGAAATTGTAGGAGCAAAGTCGGTCTCCTCTAGTGTATCATTGACAATCTCATCTTCTTCTACTTTATTCTTGCTTTGGCCAATGTTCACAGCTGTAGGGGTTGACTTGCTCTCCTTTAATGGTGACCTCTCTATTTCTTTTCCACTCCTAAGTGTGATGGCCTTGCATTGTTCCTTTGGATTCACTTCAGTGTTGCTGGGAAAAGCTCCTCTTTGTTGGGCATTGATGGTAGTGGCTAGTTGCCCAATTTGCACTTCAATATTCTTTATAGCAGCTCCCATATTGCTACAATGAGTCTCAATGTTGTCCAACCGTGAATCAGTCTTTTTAAACCTTGCATTGGTCTCCTGAACAAAGGAAACCATGGCATCCTCAAGTGACATCTTCTTCTCGCTTGGTTGGCTATCAAATCCTGGAGGATGTTGAGGTTGCAACACATTCTTGGTATTTCCATATGACAAATTCTCATGATTTCTAAGCCCTGGATGATAGTAATTTGGCATAGGATTACCACGATAATTGTAGTTCCGATTATTGACATATTGAACTTGCTCTTGACTCGCCTCATTGCTTGGAACTATCATGCTTGTGGATGCAACATATTCTGTACTTTGTGGTATCCTTTGAGTTGTCAAGGCTGAAATCTGATGAGATAGAGTAGCTACTTGAGCGGAAAGAGCTGCTATCGGCTCCAATTCATGAATTCCAGCTACCTTCTTAGCCAAAATCCTCTCAGTTGGCCATTGATAGTTGTTTGAGGCCATTTCCTCCAAAAGTGCAGTAGCACCTTCAGCTGTCTTCGACATCAAAGTTCCACCAGAAGCAGCATCAACTATAGTTCGAGTTTGCCCATTTAACCCATTATAGAACATCTGAACTTGCAACCAATCTGGCAATCCATGTTGTGGGCAACATCGAATCAAGTCCTTATACCTTTCCCATGCTTCATAGAGTGACTCAAAATCATTTTGCTTGAATTGGCCAATCTCACTCCTGAGTTGGGCTGTTTTGGCAGGAGGAAAGAATTTAGCAAGAAACCTCTCAGCCATGTCCTGCCAACTAACGATGCTTCCCTGTTGTAGAGATTGTAGCCAACCTCTAGCCTTGTCCCTCAAAGAGAAGGGAAACAATCTCAGTCTAATGGTGTCTTCAGTAACACCATTAATCTTCACAGTATCACAAATCTCCAAAAACATAGCCAGGTGAATATTGGGATCATCAAGTGGTGATCCACTGAATTGAGCCTGCTGCACAATGCTAATCAAAGCTGGTTTGAGCTCAAAGTTGTTGGCATTGATTGGCTGGCGCATTATGCTCGAGTAATTTCCATTCACAACTGGCCGTACATAGTCCTTCAAGGTGCGTGGTAGTACCTCACGATCTTCTTCAGCCATGACTAGTATCTTATTTCTTCTTAGTGATCTAAGAGTTCTTTCAATCTCCGGATCAACAGGAAGAATATCACGAGATCTAGCACGGCGCATCCAACGTCAAAAACACACCTGTAGAACAAATTAAAACAAAATTCTAAATTAAAACCAAGATTACTTTGTATCGATATTGACAAAAAGAATAAGAATAAACCAATCCCCGGCAACGGCGCCAAAAACTTGACCGGTGCAAAACTGCAAGTGCACAATATCGTAGTTTTATAGTAAAGTAATAAGAAGAGTATCGTCCTCAGGGATTGGTACCTTACTCTTGCCAAATACCAAAATTATGCTAATCTCAATTTGATCTAGAGGAATCGCTAAGGTTTTTGTAGTAGCAATTAAAACTAGATCAACTCAAGAGAAATAAGTAAAGAAAGTAAAACTGATGTTTGAAGATCAAATTCAATAGGGAAGAAAACTTCTAGGAAATCGATTTCACCATAATTCTTCACTATGCTTTTCTCATCCAGCTAATTTAACTTAAACCTCTTTTGTCTATTAGCAAATCTCTAATTCATCCAAAAGCCTCTTTCGATAGTCAATTGGAAGTGATTCTAGTTTATCAATTCACACAAGAGTATGCAAATAAAATAATCAAGAACGCAATAAAACCAATGATTTAATTACTACACAGGTTCATACAAGTCTTTCGATCTCTATACTTACCTATGCTGAAATATCCAAGATCTACCCTATGATTCCCTCTTTCGATAGCAAATCACAAGATTAATAATCATCTAATCAATGACCAGTTAATTAGAAGCATTAAACTCAGAATAAATCAGATAAATAAAGAGAGAATTGCATTAAATTAGCATGGACAAACAAGCATAGTTCGGAATTAGGTTACATCGTTTTCCTAGAAAGAAGAAAATTTAGCTCATACTAGAATTGGAATTCAACATAAACGAATTCACCATAATTGTTCTGAGAAGATGGGAAGAAGAAAATAAACACTGAAAAATCCTCCTTGCAGCCTCAACTGGTCGTCAAAAGCTCAAGAGAACGATTCAACGCCTTTCTCCCGTTCGTGCTCGTGTATGAATCCAACGTACGTGCAATAAATTGGAATTCCGTATCCAAAACAAATGATTTGAATCCCTCTAGCTATGTTTTTCTCTCCCAAAGAGTGTTCTCCAGTCAAAACTCGCGGCTCTAGAGTGAAGAATGGCCTTTTATATGGTCCCACGGCGGAAAACCTAAAATCTGTCAAAATACGATGTTCGCTCGAGCGGGGTGTCGAGCGCGCGTCGAGCGTTCGACTCTGCCTGATTTCGCTCGAGCGTCCTATCGCGCGCACATCGAGCGTTCGACTCTACCTGATTTCGCTCGAGCGGCCAATGTCTCTGCTCGAGTGATCTTCGTTTTTCAGCAACCTGCTCGAGCTCCCTGTCGAGCGGCAGTCGAGCGTTTGAATCTGCCTGAATTCGCTCGAGCGGCCAAAAGCCTCCGCTCGAGCGAACTTGTAAAATCTGCAATATGAAATTTTGCAAGCCATCAATTATGGGTTGGGCCCAATTAGTTGTCGTGGAGTACAAGTATTGTCCCCCAATCACGCAATCACAAAACATGAAAGGAATGGAAGGGCATCTCACAAAACATGCCTAAAAATCCATCTCACTCATTTGTTATCATAAATATGACACAACTTTATAATTCTTCTCTCTTTTTCTCTCTTGGGGAAAAGAAAGGTGAAGTCGTAGTGTGTGAAAGACACGAGGGGTTAGTTATAATGGAAAAGAAAAAAGATTCTCTTGGGACCTGGTTAGTGGCAGGGACTGGAGTGGAGGGAAGGAAGGAAGGGTTAGTTACGACGGAGAACGGTGGTGGAGATGAATCTTTTGAAAGAAAAATGGAAAAAATTCCGGTTATCGGAAGGGAAAGCAGAAAATATAGTGTTTGATGAAGAAAATGCGGATGATTTACATTACAAGGAGGATCGTAGCTTGGTGGGGAAGGTCTGTTTGAAGAGAAGTATCAGTAAGGAAGTTCTGGGATCAACAATGGCTAAAGTATGGAGGGTGAGTAAGGCCGCGATCTTCACAGAGTTGAGTGGTAATGTGTTTGTGATAACATTTGACACACACACAGACAAGATTAGGATATGGGGGAGGGGGGCTGTTAGATGGCTATTTGCTTGCACTAAAGGCGTTTGATGGATTTACTCCACCACAGAGAACGATTTTTGGACGGGAAAGCTTTTCGTTGAGAATGCACAATCTACCATTAGCTTATATGACAAAAGCAAGGGGGGAACAAATTGGAGGAAGTGGAGACTTAGGAGGATGGAAGTGGATGGGGTAACTTTCTTAGAGTCCAAATTGACCTGGATTTAACTAAGTCTTTGGCGAGAAGTAGAACAGTCATGGTAAAAGGGGAAGGGGTGTGGATTCCGTTCAGTTATGAGAAGTTGCCTCGCTTTTGTTTTTCATGTAGATGCATAGTTCATGGAGAGAGAGGATGTAAGAATCAGGAGGCAAATGAGGAGGGGGAAGAGCAGTTTGGGACATGGATGAGAGCAAGCCAAGGACCTCGTATGAGATTTGTTAAGAGTAACCAAACAGGGGAGGAGGGGAAAAATAATAGCAAGATGGAAGAGGAGGGAGGGGGTTTGCGGGTTTTAAAAAGGAAAAATTAGTTATGCTAGGGGAGGGTGATAGTGATAGAAGGGAAGAAGAGGAGGTTTTGGATGAAAATAGAGGAAAGGAGAAGAAATGAAGAAACAATGAGGTAGGAAACTGGTGGAAAAATTGTAATAAGTGAGAAGAGTGGGGAAGGGGGAGTAGGGGAGGGGGAGATTTTGATGGGGAAAGGGAGTGAGCAGAAAGTTTCACAAGGGGAGATTGAGGTATGTGAGGAAGGAAGGGTGGTAGAGGTGGAGGAAATGCGAGGAAGGATTCCATTACCGATTGAGAGTGATAATCCTAAAGGGAAGTTTAAAAAAAAGGGAGAGTGGAAGAGGAGGGCTCGAGCAAAAGGGAGGAAGGTTGAGGTAGAAGTGGAAAAAGGGGAAAATAATAAAAGAAAGAGGGGGGGGGGGGGTGGAGCTAGGAGAGGAGGTGTTGAATAAAAAGGCTACAAGTCAGGCCAGTGAGAAGGATGGGAAAGCTGGATTAGTTGATATTATTGAAATGGCGGAGGCTGTCAACCAGCCCACCCAATTATTATGAAACTCTTGAGTTGGAACTGCCGAGGATTGGGGAATCCTTGTGTAGTTCAAGACCTTTGCAAAATAGTAGAGGTGAACAAACCCAATATTATTTTTATTATGGAAACTAAATGCAGTAGTGGTAATTTTGATTGGTTGCGTAGGAGATTGAGACTTGCAAGCTATTTTCTAGTGCAGTTAGGTGGTAGAAGTGGTGGATTATTGATGTTATGGGATGATTTGGTTAAGGTGGAGATTGTGAACTATTCTCAGAGGCATGTTAATGCATGGGTGGTTGATGATGATGAGAAGTTGAAGTGGTTGCTCACAGGGTTCTATGGGCATCCTGATGTAAGGAAAATGAAGGAATCTTGGGAGTTGTTAAAATCACTAAAACCAGAATGTAAGCTTGGTTGGTGTATTGTTGGTGATTTTAATGAAATTCTTACGAATGATGAAAAGTATGGGGGTAAACCAAAGGCTGAAAGGCAGATGGCCATGTTCAGGGAAGTGCTAGAGGGTGGGTGCCTTCATGACCTAGGGTGGAAGGGTGATAAATTTACATGGAGTAACATGCATGATGATGATTCTTTCACTAAGGAACGGCTAGATAGGGCTGTTGCTAATCCTGATTGGCTAGGGTTTTATAATGAAGTATGGGTTGAGGTGCTTGCTGTAAAGCCTAGGCTGTGGCCCATACTAGAGGAAAGCCCAATAATATCCCTTGAAGTGGTGTCGTTTCAGGTAAGGCATAAAGCTTCCTTTTCCTTCTCAGACGGTTTTTTTTTCTTCACTTTTTGGTTTCAGTTTCTTCAAGTTCTGCATTTTTTTTTCCTCTCAACTGCAACTCCTTATCCTCACTTTCAAACCTTTTTAGTTCTCATTAGGTTCCTTCCTTCTCGTGCCCATTCTACCTTCCTTGTGTTTTTCTTGCTGCATTTTTGGAGGATTTTGCAAGTTGGTAATTTTCTCTCTAGATCTCTCATCTCTCTCACTTTCCTCTGTTTTTTTTTTTGGGTATTTATTTTTTATTTTTTATTTTTTTTTGCTTTTCTTTCTTTCTTCTTCTCACTGGTAGATTTCTTTCAATTTCATATGTTCCTCTCCCTCTTTTGCGTCATTCTCTCTTCCACCCGGTTTCTGTTTTTCCTTGTAATTTTTTTGTAAAGTTATATTATTTTTCTATTGCAACCCGTGCTTCTACTTTGTTTTGCTTGGGGTTTTAGTGCTACAATTTGAGTAGATTTTTAATTGTGTCACTGGTTTTTGTTTGGGTATAAACAGTAAAGAATATCGATGGGTGCAGAGTAGAATTTAAGAAGATTTGGACATTTTATTTTGTGGAGTTGTGAATGGAGAAAAGGTTAATGTAGTTATTGCTTATTTGGTTGAGTTGGTGGTTGTTTGAGATTTGGGTTGTTGTATTGGTGTTGATATTTCTATTAATTGAGTTTGATGTTGGTTGATGGGTGTATAGGTTAGTATTGAAGTGGGTATATGGCAGATTGGGTTGAAATGTGGGCTGTTCAGAGATTATTATGTGGTTGTTTTGTTTATGTTAATGTGTTGATATTTGATGTGGAATTATGGATTTTAATTAATTAGATCGAAGTGGCGATTTTAAGTCTTTAACACTTACTGTATATTTATTTTTATGAATAGGTGACGAGGCTAATAGAGGTCGAATTCAAGGCATTGATAATACGCTGCAGGAATCAGGTAAACGGGGTTCCTATGCTAGATTTGCATAAAAGGAAATAAATGAATTGAGATTGGTTTGTAAAATGGGCATTATTATGTTTTTAAAAGAAAATATGAAAACAACCTCAATATATGTGTTTTGTACTCACTCATGAAAAATCTATATGAAAGAGAAAAATAATTTTTGACATGAATAGTGTAGACATGAACAATATTTGACATGTTTATGAAATGTGCAAAAGAATGAATATGATATTCGAGATTTTTTTACATGTTTTATGAAATGTTTTGGATATGTTATTGATCAGTAGAAAATGATATGAATGTGTTCAGCATGTGGTTTAATATGATATGAATATGAAAAACTTTTGGCATACTTATATGTTATTATTCTGATTCTGAATATGGTTATGATATGATGATACTAGTTCACGTGATATGTTTGGTACCAACATGATATGATATGAGTACAACCACTTTGGAAACAAAGTGGTCTTTTATGTGTTCTTTCCTGTGTGCACATTCGGGACTCCAAGATTGAAAAAGGAAAAGTTTCACAATATGATACGCCTGGTTTGACCACCGGGGATAGCACAACCCTACCACGGGGGTTAAACATGGTATTTGATATGATACGATACGATACGATATGATAAGATGAGAATGTTCAGTTATATTATGCCAAAGTGTTTTTGAATATGAATAGTTGTTTTATTCTGAATATGAAAAGATTGAAATGTCGCTCTGTTTTCCCTAATAATATGCTTTAAGATTTGCATTTGAAAATGAAATGTTTATGTTTCCTGCATATGATACTCTATGAAAATGCTCATGTTGTACACACTAGTATATGTGCTTTACTTACTGAGTTGTTGATAACTCATCCCCATATCTCCAAATATTTTTCAGATGATATGGATGGTAAAGCTGAGGATCAAGAATAGAAATTTGTGAATGTGGATGTGGAAGGTTCAGATGATGGGGAAAGAGTGTTGGATTCTTTAGGGTACTGTTAATAGAAGGACTTTCTGTTGTTCCTTAGATTTTTTATTGTTTCTGGACTTAGTAAGACTAGGATTTTTTTTTCAGTTATTTTGTTAGGACTAATGGGAAATTGTGGACCCTTTGATTTATGTTATTCATGGAAATGACTATATGGACATCATTAAGCGTTAGTTGTGGAAAATATGATATTGTTTATTATTTTCGAAGTCTTTAAGGATTTTTAGGTTTGATGAGATGCAAGTTTATAAGTGATATGTAGTAATTCTCCGACCCCTACGGGACCAAGGCGTTACACTTGCTGCAAGAACCTCGGATCATAAACCCTTAGTAGTTCATGCTTTGAAGGGGAAGGAAATAAATATGAAGCCTATTGGGCTTTAGAGGAGGAGTGTGCAGGTGTGCTGAGGAATGTGTGGGGAATGGAGTTGGCAAGTAGGGATTCTCTTAACAAGGTTGGTGCATTGCTGTTAACGAGTAAGGAGGCTTTTCAAAAATGGAATAGGCAGAGGAATAGAGGGGATATGAAGGATTTGAAAGAAGAAACCAAAATATTAAAACATTTACAAGAAGTTGAAAGTAAAAATCATATTGATGAAATAAGGGGAGTTAAAAAGGAGATATAGTTGCTGTTGGAAAAAGAAGAGGTGAGATGGAGGCAGAGAACAAAACGTAATTGGTACAAGCTTGGGATAGAAACACTAAATAGTTCCATGCTTGTGCTAATCAAAGGAGGAAGAGAAATCTTATAACTCAGGTGGTTAATAACCAAAACAGAAGGATTCAAGGGAGTAATGAGATTGAAAGGACCTTTAGCAGCTATTTTGAGCAATTGTTTACAACAACCAATCCTACAAATGATGATATGGAGGAGTGTTTGAGATGCATTGAACCCAAAGTCACGAGAGAGATGAACTAGAAACTGTCCAAGCCTTTCACTAGACTAGAGGTGGAAGAGGCTCTTAATCAAGTGGCACCTCTAAAGTCACCTGGTCCAGATGGCTTTGGAGCATGTTTTTATCAACATCACTGGAGCACAGTAGTAGATGAAGTGTGTGAAGCTGTCCTAGCAGCTCTGAATGGTGACTTATGGAATCCTTCTCTAAATTACACATTCATAACTTTGATTCCAAAGATAAAAGAACCTTTGTTGGTGAGTAATTATAGGCCCATAAGCCTATGTAATGTGCTGTATAAATTAATTTCGAAAATCATTTCCAATAGATTCAAGAAGATCTTATCTGTGATCATTGCTCCTACTTAGAGTGCTTTTTCACCTGGGAAGATGATTTTAGATAATATCATGGTGGCTTATGAGCTATTACACTCCATGAAAACTAGGAGGAAAGGGAGGGTAGGTAACATGGCCATAAAATTTGATATATCAAAGGCTTATGACCGTATTGAATGGGTTTATGTAGAAGCTATGTTGAAGAGGTTGGGGTTTTGTGACAAATGGGTTCATCTAATTATGAAATGTATTTCCTCTATGTCTTTCTCTGTGTTGATCAATGGGAAACCTGGGGAGAAGTTCTATACTACAAGAGGGTTGAGGCAGGGAGACCCTTTGTCTCTCTACTTGTTTATTTTGTGTGCTGAAGAGTTGAGTGGTCTCCTTAATGAGTCTGAAAATAAGAAAGTTACAAAGGGGATTCAAGTGGCTCGGGGGTATAAGTA
Organism: Carya illinoinensis; assembly: GCF_018687715.1. Lineage (NCBI taxonomy): Eukaryota > Viridiplantae > Streptophyta > Magnoliopsida > Fagales > Juglandaceae > Carya > Carya illinoinensis. Next base: position 2,611,435 of record NC_056762.1, read on the forward strand.
TAAATAATCTCTTATTTGCAGATGATTGTATTTTGTTTGGGAGAGCTAGGTTGGAGGAATGGGTTAGCTTGCAAGGGGTGTTGGAAAAATATGAGAAGGCCTTGGGTCAATTCTTGAATAAGGAGAAAACATCCATTTTTTTCAGTAGTAATACACGTACTGCAGAAAAGAAAAAAATTATGGAAGCTGGTGGGGCTGCGGCATGTGGAAAGTATGAAAAATATTTAGGTCTTCCAACTTTTGTTGGAAGGTCTAAATACAACACTTTTAGGAATTTGAAAGAAAGGATTTGGAAGAAAATTTCTAATTGGAAAAATAATTTTTTGTCTCAAGCTGAGAGAGAAGTGTTAATTAAAGCTGTTTTACAGGCTATTCTAACTTACACCATGAGTGTGTTTAAGCTCCCTTTAAAGTTATGTAATGAGATTACTACAATGTTTTCTAAGTTTTGGTGGGGGAGGCAGAATAAAGAGGGGAGTTTTCATTGGAGGAGATGAGATAAGATGGGTGGGCAAAAAGGGATGGGAGGCATGGGTTTTAGAGATTTGAGCAACTTCAATGTGGCCCTATTAGCAAAACAAGAGTGGAGGTTTATTCAAAATCCAAACTCTCTTGCTGCTGTGGTGTTTAAAGAAAAGTATTTCAAGAATGTTGATTTCTTGAGCTCTAAAATAAGTGCAATGCCTTCTCTGATTTAGAGGAGCATAAGGGAGGCTAGTGATTTATTGAAGGAGGGATAAAGGTGGATGGTGGGAAATGGGAAGAAGATTCAGATCTGGGGAGATAAATGGATGCCAAAACCTTCCTCTTACTTAGTTCAATCTCCTATATCAGTGCTAAGGAAATAGTCGAAGGTGGAAGAGCTTATTTGTAATCAGGAAGGAAAATGGAAAGCAGACTTGGTTAAGAAGATTTTTGACAAAGAAGAAGCTGAAATGATTTTAAGTATGCCACTTAGCAAGAGCAGCTTAGAAGATAGAATGTTCTGGGGTCCATCCACTAAGGGAGTGTTCACTATGAAGAGTGCCTATTTTCTGCAGCTGGATAGAATGAAAAGATATAAGGGAGAAGGTTCGAAGGATGGGGAGATGGATGACAGATGGAGGAATATTTGAGGACTGAATGTGCCAAACTCAGTAAAGGTCTTTCTATGGAAAGCAGGAAATGAACTTTTGGCTACAAAAAATAATCTGTTCAAGAGAAGAATTGTAAAAGACTCCAGATGCTTAATATGCAATGCAGAGGCTGAGACAGTAATGCATGTATTATGGGAATGTGCAGTTGTAAATGATGTGTGGGGAAATGAACAAAGCTATGTGCAGAAATGTAAGAGAACACGTGATGACTTTTTGGAATTGTGGGAAAGTTTGATGAGACAACTGACTCAAGAATAATTGGAAGGGGTAGCAGTACAGCTAAGGAGGGTATGGATGAGAAGGAACAAGCTAGTGTTTGAGAAAAGATGGTCATGTCCAAGGAAGTTACTAGCAGTGGCTAAAGATAGTTTAGAGGAATTTAAGTAGTCTTGGCAAGTGCAGAAATTAGAGGCAGAGATTAGCAAAGGGACCAAACCAAGGAAGTCAACATGGACGAAACCAGGAGCAGGTTTTGTGAAGGTTAATTGGGATGCTTCCTTAGATGTCAAGCAAGGGGTGATGGGAATGGGAATAATTATAAGAAATGATCGGGGTGAGGCTATGGTGCATGGCAGCATGTGATAACAGAAAATGGGTTCAGAAACCAGACATAGCAGAATGTTTTGCTCTATGGAAGGCTTTGGAGATTTGCAGAGACCTCAATTTCTAGCAGGTGAACTTTGAAGGTGATGTTAAAGCTGTGATCATGGTAGTTGAAAGTGATGAAGATATAATGGCTTGCTTTGGTCCTCTGATCTTTGATATTAGATAGGTTTTTAGAAATAGAAGTGATTGGCAAATACAATTTGCATGTAGGGATAGCAACACAGTAGCTCATTCTTTAGCAAAGACTGCTTTACATATGGGGGTTGAAAGAATATGGGTGGAAGAAGTCCCTGACTTCATTGTACAAAGTTTGGGTCGAGATAAAGATTATAATGGCTGAGGTTGATTTTCAATGATATACAAAGGTTGTTTTTCAAAAAAAAAAAAAAAAAAATATATATATATATATATATGACACAATTTTGACTGTCCAACGAAATGAGTTAAAATACATCAATTTGTATGATTGATAAAGGGGAGGTGTACGTCCTCTCTGCGTAGAGGTTCTCTCCCCTGTCTCAGTGCAGGTTTTTTCTTTTCTTTTTCTTTTGTCTCCTGTCTCAATGGCAGATGAGATTGAATCCTTATACCAACATTTGTCTCTATCCGAGAAAGAGAGCAGTGAGATTCATGTGGATCCTAATGTTTTGGAACCAAATATTCTACGTGGTGAACGTTGTCTGGTGATGTCATTGTTGTCGGATCGGTATTATAATCGGGAGGCACTCAAGAGCATGATGAGGAAAGTGTGGCAACCTGTTCAGAAAGTGAGTTTTAAGGATTTGGGGTCAAAGCTTATTCTGGTGGAGTTTGGTGACGAGCGTGATAAGCAACGTGTTCTTCGTGAGGGACCTTGGTCATTTGATAGAAACTTGGTTCTGTTGCAACGACTGGAAGGCGATCGACAGGTAACAAAAATTAGAATTTCAGAAGCTTCTTTCTGGATTCGTTTACATGAGATGCCGTTAAATGCAATGAATGAGGAGGTGGGACGCCTTATTGGTAACAAGATAGGTACTGTGGAGGAGGTTGATGGTGAACAAGGCGAGGCTGCATGGGGAGAATTTATGAGAATTAGAGTTAAGATGGATATATCACAGCCCCTTATGCGTGGTGTCAAAGTCAATCTGGGTCAGTATGGCTTATGCTGGATCCGTTTTGTCTACGAACGTTTGCCAAACTTTTGCTACTGGTGTGGCAAACTTGGCCATCAACTGAAGGACTGTGAGGTTGCTGGCCCTCAAGAGACACGGGTTGCTGATCAACTACCATTTGGGCCTTGGTTACGTGCTGGATCATTGCAACGCAGAGGAAAGGAAAGTACTGAACCTCAGACTTCAGTTCATCGGAAGTTTACACCGGAAGTTTCATCAGGGAGCGAAAGACAGGCTAATGGTGTCCAGCTGGGAGGTAAGGAGTCGACAGAGAAGAGAGAGGAGAATAAGGAGACGTTACAAGAGAATGAGTTATTTGAAGTTTCTGTTATGCATGAAATAAGGGAGGAGGAGTTAATGGGAGATAACGTAGAAGATCATAATATGACTATGATAACTCCGGGGGTTATAACTGATATGCCAACTCAGCAGGATTCCTCAAAGCATGACAGAGTGGAAAGAGGTCAGTATCCATCATATGATGATACTAATATAGTGGCTGAACAAATGATGAGTAATACATGTGGGCTTCAGCCCATAGGAGAGGAGGCTATGCTAGAAACACAAACAAAATCAAAGAGGGGCAGGCCTATTAGAAAGTGGGTCAGAAGGAGTCACGAAGATCATGCATATTCTGGAGTGTCTCTGGCATCACAAGTGAAAGGTAAGAGGAAGGCTTCTTCTAATCAACTGACTTCTCCTATTACAAAACGTGGTAGGAGAGCAATGGTTGAAAGTGAGGATCTCAATTTAAACCCAACGGTGGTGGCTGTTCAGCAGCCCCGCCGAGAACAATGAAAACTATAAGCTGGAACTCTCGTGGGCTTGGGAACCCACGAGGAGTTAGAGCTCTCTGTGACTTAGTCAGGAGTGAAGATCCTATGGTTTTATTTCTAATGGAAACAAAGTTGACTAGTAGACAGATGGAAAGAGTTCGTGTGAGAGTTGGGTTTGATGGCTGTTTTGCAGTGGATTGTGATGGAAGGAAGGGTGGTGTGGCATTATTATGGAAGAAGGAAGTTAAGTTATCTATAACAAGTTACTCTTTGTTTCACATTGATGCTAAAATTAGTGATGGAGAGTTGGAGTGGAAATTCACTGGTTTGTATGGACACCCAGAAACTGAAAAAAGAGAAGAAACATGGAGTTTACTTAGAACACTGAGGGTAGAAGGAAATATGCCATGGCTGGTATGTGGTGATTTTAATGAGGTTCTCAATCAAGAAGAAAAGCTGGGGGGCAGACCACGACCAGAGAGGTTAATGCAAGCTTTTAGAAGTGTTATTGATGATTGCAATTTAATTGATTTGGGGTTTGAGGGCCAGAAATATACATGGTGTAACAGAAGATATGAAGATGGGGTGGTTAGTGAAAGATTGGACAGGTTTATTGCTACTCCTTCTTGGAAAGCATGTTTTCCCCAGCTTCGAGTTGTGCATGGTGTTGCTGCATCTTCTGACCATGTTCCTATCATTCTTGTACCAAGTTCTGCTCAGAATGAATATAGACACAAGCTTTTTAGATTTGAGGCAATGTGGGTGGAGGATGATGAATGTGGTGATGTTATATCAAGATGTTGGCAAGGTTTTCATGCACATAGGCCTACTGGTTCTATCATTGACAGATTGAGCATATGTAGTAAGGAGTTGGATGTATGGAACAGACAGAAGTTTGGGCATGTGAAAATGCAGATCAAAAGGGCTCGAGAGTCACTTCAAAGAATTCAGTTAGATGATCCTAGTAATATAACAAGAGAAGAAATGAAGAAGGCTCAAGATCAACTTCAGGTTTGGTTAGAAAGAGAAGAGATTTTGTGGAGTCAAAGAGCAAAAGCATTATGGCTCAAAGGTGGTGACAGTAACTCTAAGTTTTTTCATCATAAAGCATCTCAAAGGAGAAACAAAAACTGGATTACAAGTCTGAAAAATGAAGAAGGGAGTTGGCAGCATGGTGAGGATAGAAATCAACTAATTCTTTCCTACTTCCAGAATTTGTTTCAATCAGAGCAACAAAGTGGCATTTCAAATGAGGAGCTGAATTTCCTGGATGGGCTGCGAGGAAGAGTAACTGAGGATATGAATGTGGAGTTATTAAAAGATTTTACAAGAGAGGAAGTCAAAGCTGCTTTAAACCAGATGCATCCTACAAAATCACCAGGACCTGATGGTATGCCACCACTTTTCTTCCAACAATACTGGCATATTGTAGGAAATGAAGTTACTTCTGCTGTTCTACAGGCCCTCAGAACTGGTACAATTCCCTCTTCTCTAAATCATACTTTTATAACCCTGATACCAAAGAAAAGTAAGCCTGAAATGATTTCTGAATTTAGGCCTATTAGCCTTTGTAATGTTGTGTATAAGTTGATCTCTAAAGTTCTTGCAAATAGGCTTAAACAAGTGCTTGATGTGGTTATTTCTACTTCACAATGTGCTTTTGTACCTGGCCGAATCATTTCAGATAATATTCTTATAGCATATGAAGTGATGCATTACTTGAGACAAAAAAGAAAGGGAAAAGAGGGTTATATGTCCATTAAGTTGGATATGAGGAAAGCTTATGATAGAGTGGAGTGGTCTTTTATTGAAAGTGTAATGTCTAGGATGGGATTTAATGCTCAGTGGATTAATCTTGTGATGATGTGTGTCAAAACTGTATCTTTTTCAGTTTTGATTAATGGTGAGCCAAAAGGTCCTATCATTCCTTCTAGAGGACTTCGACAAGGGGATCCCTTATCCCCCTATTTGTTTCTTCTTTGCACAGAAGGTCTTATATCTTTGCTTAAGCAGGCAGAAGAGAATGGTGAGATCACACCTGTAAGAATATGCAGAGGTGCTCCAAGATTATCACACTTGCTTTTTGCTGATGATAGTATCTTATTTTGTAAGGCAAATGTGTATGAAAACTAGAGGATTCAACATCTTTTGCACCGTTATGAGATTGTCTCAGGACAAATGATCAATAGAGCAAAAACAGGTATTGTTTTCAGTACAAATGTTCTACCTGCAAATAGAAGTGAAATTCTTGAGCTTTGGGGAGTGCAGAACAGCCAGCAATTGGAGAAATATTTGGGGTTGCCACCGTTGGTTGGGAGAGCAAAATATAGGGCTTTTTCTGATATTAAGCATAAAGTTTGGAAGAAGTTACAAGGCTGGAAAGAGAAGATGCTTTCTGCTGGAGGGAAAGAAATACTTATAAAGGCTGTGGCTTTGTCAATTCCTACCTATGCAATGAGCTGTTTTAAACTACCTTCCTCTTTGTGCTATGATCTTGAACAATTGATGGCAAAGTTCTGGTGGGGTCAAAGAAAAGAAGAGAAAAAAATACATTGGATGAGTTGGGCAAAGATGTGTGATACAAAACAAAATGGGGGAATGGGCTTTAAGGATTTAAGAGTGTTTAATGATGCTCTTTTGGCAAAGAATGGTTGGAGAATAATGCAGAAAACAGATTCTTTACTTCACAAGATTTTCAAAGCTAGATATTTCCCCACAACACATTTTTTTGATGCTGCTTTGGGTCATAATCCCTCCTATGTATGGAGGGGTATTTGGGGAACAAAGAATAAATTGCAAGAGGGATGTCAGTGGAGGATTGGCTCGGGAAACAAAGTCAGGATATGGAAAGATGCATGGGTTCCTGGTTTTAAAACTGTCCTAAGGCAGCAGAATGGTTCCTTAATGAGTGAGAATGCAGATGGGCTTAGTGAGGAGGATGCTACTGTCAACTCCTTATTTGTTGCTAATCAAAGAGTATGGGATGTGGGAAAGATTAATTCTCTGTTTACACCACCTATAGCTATGCAAATCTTGAAGATTGTGCTTACTCATGAGGGGGAAGATCAAGTCTGTTGGAAGAATGAAGCTACTGGTTTGTATACTGTCAAAAGTGCTTATAGGATGTTTCATTCTTTATATGCAAATAGACAGAATGGTGAATCCTCTAATGCTAGGGTGTTGAGAAAGGTATGGAAGTTTATTTGGAATATGAAGCTCCCTTCAAAGGTGAGAATTTTTGCTTGGAAAGCTGCCAAAGGGATTCTACCAACTAAATCCAATTTACTGAAGAGGAAGGTATTAACAGAGGGGGGTTGTGACTGCTGTAATGCAGAAACAGAAAATATAGTGCATGCACTTTGTTCTTGTCCTTCCATCAAAGAGGTATGGTCTATCTATTTCCCATCACGGGTGGAGATAAGAGAGCATGATACTTTTCTTGAATTAGTGCAGAGAATGCAACTAAATCTGGGTCCTGATATGCTTGAACTGTTCTTTCTGATATGCTGGAGCTGCTGGTATAAAAGAAATATGAAGAAGTTTGAGGCAAAGGAAGTGAAAGTCGAGACCATTGTTGGAAATGCATTAGCAATGCAGAAGTCCTATAAGGAATTAAGAACTAAATCTGTTTCAGTAGTTAGACAGCAGTGTAGATGGGAAGCCCCACAAGCTGGTGTGTTTAAACTCAATATAGATGGTGCTTTTTCTTCTACGGGTTCATTGGCTGGAATTGGAGCTATTGTCAGGGATTCAAAGGGTGAGGTTATAATGTCTGCTGCAAAGAGAGAAGTTTCTGTTATGACAGCTGTTGAGGTGGAGGCTCTAGCTATTCTCAGAGGCTTACAATTCTGCATTCATCTTGGTATTCAAAATCTTGTGATTGAGAGTGACTCATTGCTGGTGGTTAACGAGTTCAATAGACAAGGATCTTCACAGGCAACTTTTGGTAATGTGGTTAGAGAAGCTAAGGGGTTGATGACATGCTTTAGTACCTGTCAGATTCAACATGTTATTAGAAGCTGCAATTCAGCAGCACATTCACTTGCCAAGTTTGGTTTAAGTGTTCAGAATATTAGTTTATGGTGGGGAGCTTATCCCGATGTAATTTCTAATATTCTTTGGACTGATTCAAGTACTTTGTAAGCTTTATTTAATGATAATGAAGTATGTTTTCCTATCAAAAAAAAAAAAAAAAAAAAAAAAGGGGAGGTGTAGATCAAAATTCATTCCACTTTATTTAATTTTATCTTATTTAATTATTATAAGTTTTTAAAAATTTCATAAGAAAATATAATAAATAATTAACTTTTTCAAATTTTAAAATAAAAATAATATTTTAATAATATTTTATTCAAATACTTTTATCTCATTTTATCTTGATTCATTATCTAAATTTAAAATGATTAATTTACAAAATCCAAAAGTCGAAAATCTCCCAGCTCCTAAAAATGCAAATTTCCACGAAGACGGGGGTTGTGGTTAGGCAAGTTATATACATGTATTAGATAAATAAAGGGATGGGATTTTGTGTAAGGCCTGAAAAGAAAAGAATAGAAAACACAATTCTCTCTGGGGAAGAAAAATATAATATCATGATCAAGTTATCTACATACGTAGAAGTTATAATATCGTTGGAAAAAAAATTCACAATTCTCCTTTAAAAAATTTACATCGTAATATTAAAAAAATAGATGAAAAACAGTTAAAAAAACAAAATGCATTGTCGAAATTCCAGTCAGGATATTCCATTTGTACCTGTAGAGCCACTGATCTTATATATAATAGTTAAATTATTTACGTTAAGATGATTGATTAGATTTTGAAAAATTAGATAGAAAAAGTTCAATAAAAATATTTTAAAGTTAAAAAAAAAACTATTTAAATATATTGTATTCTTTTTTAGTTATTGTTTTGAAGTTTAAAAAAGTTGTAATGATTGGATAATAATTTTATAAAAAAGTTAAAAAATTTAAATTAAAAAATATTTTATATTTAAATAATATTTGAAAAAACATTATAAAAAATTATAAAATAAAATAGGATGTGCTCAACTCACCTCGCTTCTAAAAAATGGCCATAAAGTTTCAATCTGTTCAGCTGTATATGTTTTCCTTATAGACAGTGTAAGTTGACATAGTTTCGCTTCAATGCAGCAATGAACTTAACGAAATTTCATAAATTCTAATTTAAGCCATGATGTCTTCTTTGGATATTTAAAATATCTTATAATTCTATAAATAGTAGTAAAATAGTTAAAATTAAAATATTATTGAAATTTAGAAAATAAGTGAGAAAACATTGAATAAAATTATTATAAAATAAAAAGGTTGTTTGAATAAAGTTTTTTTAATAAAATTTTTATTTTGAAGTTTATAAAAAGTATATTGATTTTATATTTTGTTTTGAAGTTTATAAAAATTATATTATTTTTTGTGTTTGAATAATCATTAAGTAATGATTAGATAAATATATTAATTTTTGTATCTAAATGATGATTGGGGATAAAATTATAAAAAAATAATAATTTAGAGAATTTTATATTTCATTTTGTTGGTGTAGAATTAATTTGTCGTATTATTATCAATATAATATATATATATATATATATTTATATTAACATGTGTCTTGATTTAATCATGACGTACGGTTTACCACTTGGAAGAGCATTGGGATACCTTAAAATCTCTAATTCCTTAAGTTTTAGTAAAATAATTTAACTTTTTGACAAAAAAATCCCTTTATCCCATTCTCTATTTTAAGAAAAGGTTTTTGAATGTGAACATTGACTTCTTACATTTTAATATAATAGAAAAAAGGATAGAGAATAAGAAGTAAGAGGTTTTTAAAATATGAGCAAAATTTAAGAAAAAATTTTAAAAAATATGTTTTTTAATTAAATTAAAAAAAAATTACAGAAAATAAATGTGAATGCTTAAAGGTGGGCACATGCGAGGGTCCAAAAATCTGAACAATTGGGTGATGGTGTGCTCATGAGATATACCCTCCTCCTCCTCTCTCTCTCTCTCTCTCTCTCTCTCTCTCTCTCTCTCTTGTTTTTTTGTTTTTTAAATTAATACGTCAGGAGTACTGGCTATGTATTCACCACATACAGATGGTCCGCAAACAGTAAATATTACGTCACAAAACGACCCTACTTTCATATCCTCACATAATAAGTATGGAATTGGGGTTCTTTTTAATAAATTTACGAGTAACCGTCCTTTAATTTTTTTTTTTTTTAAAGAAAATGATCAAAATATCAAAAAACTCTCCATTATCTTATATATATATATATATATATATATTTTTATATTTATAAGTTTGGCGGGCCTTGGTTGTTCCTTTGCCTTATATATATAACCACAAGATAAAGCGAGTCCCAATAGTATTATAATTTCTAAAAAATTTTATGTCCACACTTCAATCACCTTCTTCTTCTTCTTTTACTATTGTTGAGCACCTAGAAGAAGGTGGATAGAGTCAAGAATGCAAAGAAGTCGACATATCTTCCCTGCCAATATATAAAACAAGCCATCTCAATAAATATCATGGATTTTACATTCCAACTTGGTCCATGCCAGGAGTTATAGCATTCCAAAAACAATTTCAAGCTCATGACTCTGATATCCTATTAGTGACCCCTCCTAAAGTTGGTATTACTTGGTTTATGGCCATCTAATTCACCTTAATGAACTGGCCGGATGCCCTACTCAAACCTTTAAGAACATCCTTTACTCCCAAACTTTTCTTATACTCTTGTGCCCTTATTGGAAGAGGTTCCAGATTTTAACTCTTTTGCATCTCCAAGACTCTTTTCAACTCGTTTAATTACCTTATGCTTTGCTACCAACATTTGTAAACGACTCAACATGTAAGATTGTGTATGTATATAGAAACCCTAAAGATACTTTTATGTCACTTTGGCACTTAATGAAGAGGGTGTATTCAACCACTGTCTCGCTTGAAGAAGCTTTTGACAAGTTTTGTAGGGGAATGAATCCATTTGGCCCTTATTGGGATAATGCTTTGAGTTGTTGGAAGGAAAGCATGGCAAAACCAACCCGAAAAATGCTTTTATTGAAGTATGAAGAAATGAAAGAGCAACCCATCACCCATTTGAAGAAAATAATTGAGTTCTTGGATTGTCCATTCTTTATGAAAGAAGAGAAAACAGGTAAAATGAATGATATTTTAAAATTGTGTAGTTTTGATAACTTGAGCAATTTGGACGTGAATAAAAGCGGAAAGTGGCATATCCCAGATCATAACTCAATACTACTTTGCCAAGGCGTGGACAATGCTGCATTTTTTTGCCAAGATAATACTAGAGATTGGGTGAATTACTTAAAACCTGAAATGGCAGAGAAATTAGACCATATTATTGTAGAAAAATCTCTTGATACTGGATTGGAATTTTAAGTCTTTAAAGTTACATCATCGTCGTAGTCATGAATTCCTAATTAATATATATATACTGAACTCATGGTTGATATTTTTTTAATTAGTTGACATTTCGTCAGCAAAATAATTAAAATGAGTTGATGGTTCGTTATAAAATGAGTTTATTGTAATGCTTCTTCTGTTAACATTTAATGTTTAGGAATTAAAATAAAGTTGTATAGTACTAATATTATTGTCATTTAAAAGGAGAAGGAAAGTCCCGAATGATGATGATCTTATCTTCAGTAAATAAGAAAGTTGTATAGACTTTCTTTCCTTTTAAAAAATGCAAATCATATTGAATAAACTTGGGCTTTAAAGGGCTTGAAAACAGGGATTCAGATGTTTTATTCGAACTCTAGTATACAGTGGACAAGAAGTAAAAAGTTGATAGCTGGTAAGATTTTATAATAGTTCTAGTTATTTAAGTGAATTTTTTATTCAATTATTTTAGGCTTAGAATTCGTTTGAGAGAGATATAAAGATATAAATTAGCCCTAAAAACTTAATTGAATATATAAATTAGGAAGTTGCTACAGTCACAACTCTCAGCTCCTGCTGGGAGTTACCATTAGTAGTTTAATATTTTTTTTTTTTATAGTTGTTGTGTTTTCCATATATGTATTTTTTAAAATTTTTAAATATTTCTTTTAAAAACAAATTCACAACATCACTAAAAAATATTTTCTTAATCACGAAGCCAAAAAAAAAAAAAAAATTAAAATAGCAAGTAGTAGCTAGGAGCGGCGGCCTATCATTATTCTATACAAAACCCAACAAAATACAATAAAGCAAAGTGATGTAAGAGCTGGACAGATGCTATTTGGGAAATATATGAATATATAGAATATGTCTAAAGTTTGTGCATTTGGCCATTGATTGTAGAAGACTACATAGCTCATGCATAACTTGTTTTTATAAATAAAACAGATTTTGATTAATACTTAAAATAAGGATAGCCACGAAGACAAGATAAATTTAAGAGAAGCTAGAAGCAAGATATAGATTAAAGTCAAGGATTATAGCTCCAAAGAAACATGGTATTGAAAAAGAAACTTTAAACATCATCCAAAGAGCAATTATCAAAATCCCGATCATTTTTTTCATCCAAATATATCATGCCACGTGACCTTTTTTAATTTCTTTTTTGGTAAGTTTGGCATGCCTTGGTTGTTCCTTTTATCTCTATATATAGACACAAAACAAAGCTAGATTGTAGTAACCTGCTCACTCTTTTTTCTATAATTACGAATCTCGTTTTACATGTTGAGCCTTGATGGCATGTTCTAAAAAATACCAAGCAGATTTTAACGCAAATTCAATATTTTAAAACTTACGGATATTTTAAATATTGTGAAAATATTTATATGTAATATTTTCAATGTTATTGGACTAAACTTATTTTTAAATAACATAATTATAATATTTTTAAAGAGCTCCAGAAATATTATAATTATGAAAAATTATTTAAATTAAAATATTTTAGTCATTTAAAAATATTACGAGATTTAAATTTATGTTGAAAACTCTAAATTAATTTAAATGCTTTTATTCTCTTCGAGTGTTTAACGAGACTTCATCATTTTAATTAATGATGAAGGAATATTATTTTATAGACTTTAATTTAAAAATCTCTCATGCACTTGTGCTCATATTGGATGGATATATCTATAATAGAAAAGAGGTTCCAGATCTAAACTACTCCATTGCACCATCAAGATTATTTTCAACTCATTTACCTTATGCTTTGCTACAAACATTTGTGAACGACTCGGCATGCATGTAAAATTGTGTATGTATGTAGGAGTCCTAAAGATACTTTTGAAAGTGATCTTTTAATTATTATATATTCTGAACGCATTGTTGATGTTTTTTTAATTAGTTGACATTTTGTCGGCATAGTAATTAAAGAAGTTGTTGTATTACTGTCAACGGTAGTTTGTGTTAAAGGTAGCTTATAAATTAATGATTTTGATGTATTACTGTCAATGGTTATGGGGAAGTAAAATAAAATTGTACTAATTATTTTTATTGTCACTTAATTAAAGGAGATGAAAAGTCCAAACGATGATCATAACAGAAGAGCTCTTAATTAATTTTTTTAACATGTACAAAGATCATATCAAGTTGTGTTGGTTCAAAACACATGACTTGTGGTCGGATCGATCATCCATATTATTCAACTGCATGCAAAACATAAGATAACCGGCTGCGACAAACATGATATCCTAATTCTCATGAGATGATCATGACGTAATTCTCACCCATTTCTCCAATTAATATTATTATTCTCCTAATTTGATTAGCTTGCGAAAAGAAGCTCTCATGAATCACATGATTTGGTCATCAACGCACGTACTGATCTAATATAATTTCTCTCCAAATTAATTTAAGTCATAGCGACTTATATATATAAATTGATCTTCTGGCTTATCATAATAATTATATTTCTCTCAACTTCTTTTCCTTCTCTCGGTTTCATAATGTAGAAAGAAAAGCAAGTTCGTTTTGTTTGCTTTTTGCAATGAGATGAGAAAATCATATATAATTCCGCTTATCGATCGGGTAGAAATGTAGAAGGATGTAATAAATCTAGAAGACTCGTTAACCAATACAATGGATTTGGATCCCACCTTGGTTCATGGAAGGAGTTCTTGCTTTCCAAACACACTTCCAAGCTCCTGACTCCGATATTCTACTTGCTACCTCTCTCAAAGTTGGCACTACTTGGTTGAAGGCTATCTTGTTTGCCTTGGTGAATAGGATGCACCATCATGTTCACCATTAAGAACAACCTCTACTCACAAACAAAGTTTATGTTCTTGTGCGCTATTTGGACTTGATTCTATACAATACAAAGGAGGTTCCAAATCTCACCCCCTTCACCACTCCGACACTCTTTTCAACTCATTTGCGTTATGACTCAACTTTTAAGATTGTGTATTTGTGTAGGATCTCTCAGAAATCATCCAAGAAGCTTCAAGGAAATAAACAAGTCCTTACTGAGAAGGATGCAGGAGCACCAAGAGGTAGCATAGCACTAAGAGATGGCAGAGGACAGTCTGCAGCAGAGATGATTGTACATACTGCTGCCATGCCTTGGCCACGCACCACAGGGACTGACACTCCAGGAACTTTTGTCTATAGCACTCACACTCATGCATATATAGCAGAATTAGTTATTTGTATAGCTGTCAGATTTTGTACATTTTTATTCCTTTTTAGCAATGACAGCTGCAATAGGCAGTGCATATATATATGACTTCAATGTACAGAGAATTGTAAGAATTCATTTTCATTTTCAATGAGAATATACTCAATCTTTAACATGGTATCAAGAGCCTAGGTTGAGCCTCAACTCATCAATCCCTCTGCAATTTTCTTTCATTCTTAGAAATATTTGCAGACCTCAGTTTCTCACCCATCTTTCACAGTTTTCCTTTTCATCACCATGACAGATGATGATACAGAAATAGAAACCATCCCTCACCACAATCCCTTTTCACCATCAGACAATCCAAACAGCCCATTCTACATACACCACAGTGATAACTCCCACACTGTGGTTATTTCACCACCTCTTTCAGGACCCAACTTTTTATCATGGCAGAGATCCTTCACTCTTGCTATTTCCATCAAAAATAAGCTTGGCTTCCTTGATGGAAGCATCCCCACTCCATCTCATGATGACCCTCTATACATACCATGGATGCGCTGCAACAACATTATCTTATCTTGGATCCTTAATTCTATCACCAAGGAGATAGCCTCCAATGTCTTTTATATAAGTTCAGCCAAAACAGTGTGGGATAAACTTCACACACGTTTTTCTCAACTAGATTCAGTGAGGATTTACCAACTGCAACAGCAGCTTGGCACACTCATACAAGGCACACAATCTGTGAGTGAATATTTCACTCATCTCAATGGCATTTGGGAGGAGCTCAATAACTATAGGCCATCACCATACTGCTCTTGTGGTCACTGCACCTGCAAAGCACTTACTACAGTTGGTGAAACTCAGCAGGCTGACTATGTTTTTAAATTCCTCATGGGACTCAATGACTCATATGAAAGTATTCGAGGACAAATAATACTAATGAGCCCCATTCCCTCACTTGATAAGACTTTCTCCTTGATTTTACAGGAAGAAAGACAAAGACAAACTCGAGTCATGATGCATCCTTCTGCTGAGTCCTTAGCTATGGCAGTTTCTCACAATATCTCATTCAAAAAGAAAGACAAACCAGATATGACTTGCAGCTATTGTGGAAAATCTGGCCACCTTCGAGAAAAGTGCTATAGGTTGATTGGATTTCCTCCTAATTTCAAGTTCACTAAACCCAAGCAAGGCCAGTTTCCCAACCATGCTCAAGCTCAACATTCTGCTAATCAAGTCATTTCTCCCATTGAGCCAAAGGACTCCTTCACAGTACCTCAATTATCTCTCACTCAGTCTCAAATAATTGACACCGGGGCCACAGATCACATAATATGTTCCCCAAATCTTTTCACCTCCATCATTTCAAACACCAATGCTCATGTTCAACTACCTAATGGTACACGAGTTGCAGTGACCCACATTGACAATGTGCAACTTTATGAGTCTATCACCCTCACAGGAGTACTTTGTGTTCCTTCTTTCAGCTTCAACTTGTTATCTGTGAGCAAACTCATTCTCAATCCCCTTCTTTGTCTCATTTTCTTGAAAAATTTCTGTTTTATATAGGAACTTGCTTCATGGATGACGATTGGACTAGCTAAGGTTCATCATGGCCTATACTATCTGCTTCCAAGGCCCCTTAGTTCCAGCCCTTGTCAAAAGCTCACTCAAGATTTTTCAACTTCCTCCAAAAGTCATATCTGTAATGCTTGTAATAGACAAGATTTTGATGTATGGCATTGTAGACTTGGTCATTTGTCTAATCAAAGAATGAAATTACTTCATTCTCTTTATCCAAATGTAATTAGTTCCTTGCCTAGTCATTCTCATTGTACTGTCTGCTATCTAGCTAAACAGAAAAGACTATGTTTTAAATCAAGTGTTACCTCCACAAATTTTGCTTTTGATCTTGTTCACATTGACATTTGGGGCCCATATTCTCAATCCTCATTACATGGACATCGCTACTTCTTAACCATAGTAGATGACTACAGCAGAACAACATGGATATATCTCATGAAATTCAAGTCTGAAACTCAGTCCCTTCTACAATCTTTCATCATCATGATCAACACTCAATTTGAAACCAAAATCAAACAACTTCAAACTGACAATGGACTTGAATTTAACATGCCAGAATTTTACAAATCTCATGGAATAATTCACCAAAAATCTTGTGTCTACACACCTCAACAAAATGGAGTGGTAGAAAGAAAACAACAGCATCTCTTAAATGTGGCTAGAGCACTCCTCATTCAAGCCATCCTTCCAGCCAAATTTTGGGGTGATGCTGTTCTAACAGCAGCACATCTTATCAATCGAATTCCTTTCCCACTTCTTGCAAACAAATCACCATATGAAATGTTATTCAAGTCCCAACCATCCTATGATCATCTAAGGGTGTTTGGTTGCCAATGCTTTGTTTCCACACTCAAAAGAGGTAGAACCAAACTTGACCCCAGATCCAAGAAATGCATCTTTATTGGATATCCTGTTGGGATTAAAGGTTACAAGCTATATGATCTCACCAATCATACTAGCTTTGTCTCTCGAGATGTCATTTTCATTGAAACTGAATTTCCTTTTGCAAAAACAGTCATTGAATCCTCTGAACCTCGACTCAATCCTTCTCTTACTTTGCCTCCAGCCCTTCCTGATTTTGTTCCATACCAATCAAACCCTCACTCACAAAGCATAGAGCCATATACAGAACCATCCTCTGACCCTCCAACTCTCAATACACCTCCTTCCACTCCTACATGCTCACTCCCTCCTCTTGAATCAAGCAACCTTGAGCCAGTTGAGGTCCTTGTCCAACTATCACCTGTTTCACCTCCAAACCCTCCACCTTTACAGCTTAGAAGATCAGATAGGATTAAAAACCCACCCTCATACTTGCATGAATATCATTGTCAGCTTGTTTCATCCATCCCTCATCCCTCATCTACTTATTCCACTGCCCATCCCTTACAACAATCACTCTCATACTCAAGCCTCTCTCCTTCTCATCAAAAATATACCTTATCCCTTACCCTTACATCTGAACCCAAAACTTATGAGGAGGCTGTTATGCATGACCATTGGCAAGCTGCTATCAATCATGAACTTGAGGCCCTTGAAAATAATGGTACTTGATCCATTACTTCCCTTCCTTTTGGCAAGAAATCAATTGGATGCAAATATGTATTCAAAGTCAAGTTAAAATCAGATGGGAGTGTGGACAAACATAAGGCAAGACTAGTGGCAAAGGGGTACACTTAGAGAGAGGGCTTTGACTTTCAAGAAACCTTCAGCCCGGTAGCAAAAATGACAACTGTAAGAATGTTCCTTGCTCTTGCTGCAATCCATAGTTGGCATTTAGAACAATTAGATGTTCATAATGCTTTCCTACATGGTGATCTCGAAGAGGAAATATACATGGACCTTTCACCTGGATTTCAGCTTAAGGAGGAGTCTCAAGGACAGAAAATGGTATGTAAGCTTCACAAATCTTTATGTGGCTTGAAACAAGCCTCAAGGCAATGGAATGAGAAGTTCACTGCCTCTCTTGTTGCTACTGGTTTCCATCAATCAAAGGCAGATTATTCATTGTTTACTAGAAGTAAAAAAGATGGTTTTGTTGCTCTTCTAGTATATGTAGATGATATCATCTTAGGAAGTAATAGCTTGACTGAAATCAATTCAGTGAAAGCTCATCTTCATGACCAATTTAAGATCCGAGAATTGGGGGTGCTCAAATACTTCTTGGGATTAGAAGTTGCAAGATCAAACAATGGCATTCATGTTTGTCAAAGAAAATATGCCTTAGAAATCATTGAAAGTGCTAGTCTACTTGGAAGTAAGGCTGTGACTACTCCAATGGAACCCAACCTCAAATTGTCACATTCCTCTGGTGAGTGCCTCTCAGATGTGACTGGATATCGAAGACTAATAGGTAAGTTGATCTATTTAAGTACCACAAGGCCTGACATCACTTACTCTGTTGGAATCCTAAGCCAATTTATGGATAAGCCCACTCACATTCACCTCCACACAGCTCACAGAATATTGAGGTACCTTAAAGGCTCGATAGGACAAGGAATTTTCTTCTCATCAAAATCTTCCTTGCACCTTAAAGGATATAATGACTCAGACTGGACTGCATGCCCTGAAACCAGGAGATCTATAATTGGTTTCTGCATGTTTATAGGGGACTCTTTGATTAGTTGGAAGTCAAAGAAACAAATTGTGGTGTCAAGATCATCTGCTGAAGCAGAATATAGAGCATTGGCTCAAACTAGTTGTGAAATCATTTGGTTGAAGGCTCTCTTAGAAGACTTTAACATTAAACATTCACAACCTGTTTTGTTATATTGTGATAGCCAATCTGCAATACACCTAACCAAAAATCCCATATTCCATGAGAGAACTAAGCATGTGGAAATAGATTGTCACTTTGCTAGAGAAAAGGTGCTGGCAGGTGTGATAAAACCAGTACATGTGCCTTCAAAATTTCAAGTAGCAGACATACTCACCAAAGCCTTGACAGTACCATCTTTCCATCTGTTATTGTCCAAGATGGGCATACTCAACATATATGTCCATCCTGAGGGGGAGTCTCAGAAATCATCCAAGAAGCTTCAAGGAAATAAACAAGTCCTTACTGAGAAGGATACAGGAGCACCAAGAGGTAGCATAGCACTAAGAGATGGCAAAGGACAGTCTTCAGCAGAGATGATTGTACATACTGCTGCCATGCATTAGCCACGCACCACAAGGACTGACACTCCAGGAACTTTTGTCTATAGCACTCACACTCATGCATATATAGCAGAATTAGTTATTTGTATAGCTGGCAGATTTTGTACATTTTTATTCCTTTTTAGCAATGACAGCTGCAATAGGCAATGCATATATATATGACTTCAATGTACAGAGAATTGTAAGAATTCATTTTCATTTTCAATGAGAATATACTCAATCTTTAACAGGATCCGAGGACACTTTTGTCTCACTATGGCACTTCCAAACTAAGTTAAATTGGACCATAGACTCACTTGAGGAGGCTTTAGCTAAGTTTTGTAGGGGAGTGAGTTACTTTGAGCCATATTGGAATAATGTTGTGGGTTATTGGAAAGAAAGTTTGGAAAACCCTTAAAATATACTTTTCTTAAGGTATGAGGAAATGAAAGAATAGCCTTCCACCCACTTGAAAAGTTTAGCTGAATGCTTAGGGTGTCCTTTTTCCCCAACAAGAAGATGTTGTATGTGTAGTAAATGATATCTCAAGGTTATGTAGTTTTGATAATTTGAATAACTTGGAGGTGGATAAAAGTGGAGTTTCCCGTCGAGGAGTGAAGTATACCACATTTTTTTTCCAGTAAAGTTGGAGTGTGGGTGAACTACTTCACACATCAAGTGGTAGAGAAATTAGATCGTACGATTGAAGAGAAGTTTCGTTCTATAGGATTAAAATTTTAGGTCTTTAAAGTTGTGTCACCAAATTTTCTATGAATACTTGTATTTTCAATGTTTATGTTGATATATAAAGTGAGAAATACATGTTGTATTCTCTAATTAGAATCTCTCTTTGATGCATATGATCATTATCACAAGGTATAATTGTCATGCCAACAACACTCTGGGTTTAGTACCTTATAACATTTCTTCATTCTATTGATCATAGGTTGGGAAAAACTTAGTTTCCCGTGCATACATCTACCTTTATGTTATATTTGGAATCAAAACAAATAATTTAGATATTACATTTTAAGCATGGGATGGGAAAATCATAATTCCGTTGCCCAATCATGAGTGGTGAAGTTCTATTAGTTTAATGATATAAACCTTCAATAACACCCTCTACTCACTATTCAGGCACCTAATTCTCATGCAGCAGCTACTGCAATAGAGTGCAACCATGAGCATGACAGCACTCGTGAAGCAGCACTGGAATATTCTAATAGATTTTAGAAGGAATCTTCCAAGTGCATGACACTTGTCTTACCTCTAGAAGATTCTCATATAACCAACTGAGTGATTATACACCGTATGATCAAATTGTAATTAGATTGTTATCCTTGGTATACTTTTATAAATATGGATTAGAAATGCAATGTAAAGACACATAAAATATATGAATGAAAAGAGGCTCTGCCTCCATTTGTTGAGCGAGGGTCTAACGAAATCTCAGCTTGACGTTTTCTCAACTCACAACTAGGCTTCACATAATCCAACAATCTCCCACTTGGAAACTGATCCAACCACATGCCAACAACTGCCTCAAATGCAAGCCCTATCACCTCTGCATCTTATAGCTCTTGTCTATAAGCTAGAAAACCAATTGTGAATGACTTTAATTCATCACATACAACACACTCAACCAACATATCTTTGGGATGACTAAACTCCCATTGCACTGGTAACATTTGGTCTCGTATCCACCCCAGCACACATCAGAGAATCTATTGCTAAGGTCCCATTCTCTGATTTGGGAGATTGATCCCACCTCCTGATGCTAACCTCTTCAATCTTCAATCCACGTGCCCACCTTTTGTGTAGTACATGCTTCCAACCTGGAAGCCTAGTTAGCTTCTTTGCAGCTAACCTTCACTTGTTCAATCTCCCATCTTGCAAGATTTTGCGATTGTTATGTGGTTCACCACCTCTAGTTAGTAGGATCTAATTCAAGGTAGGTGAATGCCACCATGGAGGTCTAGTTGTCCTGGTTCCCTTCCGAGCAGCAACTATAGGTGTAGACAATTCCGGATCACCAGACAATCTATCCTCGTCTCTCACATCTCTGCTCTGCACCTTATTTTCATCCTAGGATTTTTTTATTTATGAGGAACTACAAAAATGACTCCCTTTTGTTTACCTATCCTCACATTTAGAAGTGCATTCCACATACAATTTACATGTTGAAGCATGCTTTGTCGCAACCTTCTATTACCTGCACATCACTGGACCCTAATGTCAAATACGAAGTATCTATTCTCTTACCAGGTGCTAAGACCATTCCACCATTTGTGACCTTCCATGCTCGTCTTGAAAATGCCATTGAATGACCGTAGTCATCAAGCTGTTCCACAAAGATCAGATTTTTTTCCAGCTTTGGAATGTGTCTATCTTGCTACAAAGTCCACACATTCTTGTTTGGGAGTATGATGCTCACATCTCCCACTCCCACTTCATCTAGTGATTCTCCAACAGTCGTATACAACTTTCCAAAATCACCACTAATGTAGTTTTGCATGATTTCTCTATGTAAAGTGGTATGGAATGAAGTCATTGAATCCAACACCTAACATGAACTGAATTGTGTACTACATAATTAAAGCTACTTGTATTTCTTTATTCACCACGTTCGCAACATCATCCTCAGTCTTTTTTAGATTTCTTCAGTCTCTTTTTATGTGGCACTTCTTGCAAATTAACCTGTTATGTCCCTTACCTGATAGTGAACATTCAGAGCCCAACCCGAGCTTGAGAACTTGCCAGAATCTTCCTATGTACCTCCTCAGCAAGAATCATATCACCAACATTATCATAATTTAATTTCAGTTTACCAACAAAATTACCTAGTCATTCTTAAGGTTTCCCAACTATTTAACAATGATGCCAACGAAATTAATGTTCTGATATCATCATCATACTTAATCTCAACCGATGATAATTGATTTGTGATAGTATTAAATCATTCAAATGTTGGACAACAGATGTACCTTCATCAAGTGCACATTGTTATTCGTCGACAGCTTTTTATACATATCAGACAAAGTCGCCATAAGATTTGTTATGGTTCTCTCCTTAATAATGTTGTGTGCCACTGATCTTGATATAGTCAATCAAATGACTCCCAGGACCTGTTGATCTAATAGGCAACATCCTATATGATGTCCTACTTCTGTCCCAATAGAGGAAGACACAGCTTCTTCTCATAGAGACAATCCTTGATCTGCACCGTCCAATGTCCAAAATTTGTGCCGTTAAACTTCTCGATTCCAAACTTCACTTCTCCCATGAACTCGAGACTGATGCTCTGATACCAGTTGCTAAGGAAATATAATTTAACACACACCATAGTTTCACACCAATGATACTATAGACAAGTAATAGGTAACGAGAAAAATAGACAATCAATCATAAGACATAAAGATTCACGTGGTTCGGCAATGTGCCTACGTCTACAAAGTTGTAGGGGATTTTATTCAAATGAGATTTACAATAGACATTGAGTTTACAAGAATTTATCTCTCCTCACTAACTCTCAACACACTCTCTCTCTCTCTCTCTCTCTCTCTCTCTCTCTCTATGGGCTAAAAAATGTTCCTCTATTCTCACTCGAGGTTCCACAATAGCCTCTATCACAAGTCTATGTTTTAAACAATACATATATATAGTCAAAGTGCAAGAAAACCCTAAGATGACAACTTTTAAGTTATTCGCCCAAGTGAAGTGTTGAGTGCGTCTTGAGTAAACTTATTGTCCAACATTTGCTCGAGTGGCCTATCGAGCGAGCCTCGAGGGAACTATCTGTCTGACATTCACTTGAGCCAAATATCAAGCACACCTCGAGCGAACTCTCTGTTTGAACTTCACTCGAGCAAGAGTCAAGCGAGAGTCGAGTGAACTCTCAATTTGACACCTTCTCAACTCAAAACCAAGCTCCACATAAGCCAACACCTTGGTAGTGACAGAGGCCAAAAAGGGATCATACTTGGGTCCAAGGTTAGACATGATATAAGAGATGAGTTCATAGTCGTTGAGAGGCTTACTAATGGTTGCAAGAGTATCAACCAGCTTGTCTTAAAAAACAAATACTCACCTTTCTTTGTACTTGTAAGTTGAAGATAGATATGCATTGTTGATTCACTAGAGTGGGTCATGAATATAAACTCTAGAGAAAGCCATAATTCTTGAGCTGGGTGATACTTGATAATATGCCCAATAATATTTTTGGACAAGTAAGACATGGGATTGCCAAGACCAATTGGTCGAGCTACTTCCATTTTATAAATTCTAGGGTAGTAACTACATAATCATCACTAGTATGGTTTGGGTTGGGGGAAAAACAAAATAAACATCTTGCCCATAAAGGTAAGGGACAACTTGTGCCTTCCACACAAGGTATTTGTCACCAGTTAATTTTATTTGAACGTGATGTGGAAGGTAGGCAATTACAATAGGGGACAACTTGGCGGTAGTTGTGGCATTTGTTGTTCTAGAAGGGGGGAAAAAAAAAGACACAAGAAGAGAGACAAGAATGGTAGAAAATAAAAATAAATAAAATGGAAAATGGAAATGAGAGGAGGGAGAAAGATTTTGAAAGCTATGGATCATCAATGAAGTTATGAAATTGGCGTGGTGATAAAATGATTAGTTGATGGAACATCAAATATAGAGTTATGGCCAACAAGGGTTGATAATGAGCCGAAGCTGACATATGGCTAATAATAGGCCAAAAGATTGAGTCGATAATGGGCTACATATGGCAAACTATTATACCAAAATCAAAAGGTTAAAAATGGATATTTGCTTCAAATAATGCTCCTAACAAATAAAAACCCAATAAAAGGCTCACAACTAATAATGACATTCCAAATGTATGGATTTTATATGAAACATAATTGAATGGTAGTGAAAAACTTTAAAAGGAATAGTCTATAGGATTGAGCGTGGTATTAGCCAAGGGCTATGCATGATACATGATAGAAAATGAAATGGAGAAGATAGAACAAGAGTGAGAGACTTTGAAAGTTACGTTTTTCTTCTATTCTCAATTGTAATTAATATTATCTTTATTTGATTTTCATTATATTTAAGCTATTTTTTATTTTATTTTATCTCAATGTCATTTTTCTCTAAATATGAATTTATGCCTTGTATTCAATTTATAATTGAGAGAAGAAGAGAGATGTTACCTTCAAGTCTCTCCCTCATTCTCTCTTCTCTATCTCCGTATCTATTATATATGATTTTCTATGACCAGGATGGAGCCTGGCTAGATAAGTGTTTAATATGAAGGAGAAAATAGTGTTGCAGATGGAGACAAAATAGCAAACGGTGAGCCATGCACCGTTTGCTTCTTTGGTTTATTAGCCACCGTTCGGTGCTTTTGTAATTGTTAGGCACCTCCCCACCTCCCCAAGAATCATGCAGCAAATTGCTGCAACGTAGTGATCTGCTCTCCTATAAATAGGAGAGCTTAAGGGTGCAGACAGCAGCATGCAGCAGAGAGTGCAGAAGAGAAAGGAGAGAGGAAGAGAGTGGGTGAGCAGAGAGAAATTTTTTTTTGTAAAAATCATTTCATAGTGAAATAACAGCAGCTGTGGACGTAGGCAATTGCCGAACCACGTTAAATTTCATCCCTCCTTTATTTAGAATCGTCTCTGTGTCAGAACAGCTCCCAACAACTGGTATCAGAGCACTGGTTCGAGCTGTCCAAAAATTCAAGTTGTTCAAAATCAATTTTTGACAACTCCACGGTGTTCCTCGCGTCAAGACGAATCCGTTGCCGCAAACAGAATCGAAAACGGAGGTCGGACGAGGCTACACGCGCCCCTAGAAGATCGGCGCGTGCATCTGCTGCAACTCACGCGCCCCACACGCTCCGGAGGTTGAAGACGTGTGCACAACACGTTCTCACACGCCCCCATGCGCGCCAGAGGTTGAAGACGCGTGAAGGACACGCGCCCACGCGCCCCCACGCGCCCTAGAGAGGTTCGGCGCGTGTGTCACACGCGCCTCACTCTCCCTCACTCGCACAGTACTGTACGCGCGTGTAGTACACGCGCCTGTCAGGCGCGTGTATCTCACGCGCCTGATAGATCAGAACCGTTAGTTTTTCAGATCTGTTTTTGGCTAGATCTAAGCCATTCGGAGTTCGATTTCGACGATCAAATAGTGCTTTCCAACTATTTGGATCATTCCAGACTCATCCGTACGGTTGAAATTTTGAGATTCGGCATCAATACATTGGATCTGAACCATCTACGTGTTGCAGATAATTTTTTGGGCTAGATCACGCCAGTTGGAGTTCCATCGTGACGATCAAATAGTGCTAACAAACTATTTGGATCATTCCGGACTCGTTTCCAGCTAATTCGAGTGTTTCGGACGCAACGGTGATCTTTGTTTGTTTGAATTTGAACTCATTTGTAAAGTTATGGCTGGAGAAGAAGCTAAAGGTGTTGGTATCGAGAAATTTGACAGTATAGACTTTGCCTACTGGAGAATGCAGATAGAGGATTATCTCTATGGGAATAAACTACATCTTCCACTCCTAGGAAGAAAGCCAGATGACATGAGCAATGAAGATTGGAGTTTCCTTGACAGACAAGTGTTGGGAGTCATTTGACTAACACTGTCAAGATCAGTTGCACACAATGTGGGAAAGGAGAAGACCACGACGGATTTGATGAAAGCTCTATCGGATATGTACGAGCAGCCATCAGCCAATAATAAAGTGCATTTGATGTACAAGCTATTCTACTTGAGAATGGCAGAAGGAACTCCAGTTATTCAGCATCTGAATGAGTTCAACACCATCATCAATCAATTAGCTTCAGTGGGGATTGAATTTGATGATGAAGTACGTGCACTTATTGCTCTAGCTCAATTGCCAAAGAGCTGGGAGGCCATGAGAACAGCTGTCAGCAATTCTTATGGCAAAACAAAGATGAAGTATCAAGATATCCGGGACCATATTCTTAGCGAGGAAGTTCGGAAAAGAGATACGGGAGAAGCATCAACTTCCAGTTCTGCCTTAAACCTCGAGACGAGAGGTAGAGGAGCTAGTAGAAGTTCAAATCGGGGCAGATCGAAGTCCCGAAGAGGCAGAAGTAAATCTAGATCCGGAAAACAAGTACAGTGCTGGAATTGTGGCAAGATTGGCCACTTCAAAAATAATTGCAAGGAAGCAAAGAAGAAGAATGAGCATGACTCTGTTAATGCCACAACAGAAGATCTCCAAGATGCCTTACTTCTTTCAGTCGACAACCAAATTGAATCTTGGGTGTTAGATTCAGGAGCCTCGTTCCACACTACAGCACACCGAGAAATCATGCAGAATTATGTCACTGGTGATTTCGGGAAGGTGTACTTAGCAGATGGTGAAGGGTTGGAAATCGAAGGCATGGGAGATGTACCAATCAATCTGCCCAATGGAAGTGCATGGTTGCTATAGAAGGTGCGACATGTTCCCAAGCTCATGAGGAACCTGATTTCTGTAGGACAACTTGATGCTGATGGGCATTCGGTACTATTTACCGGTGGCACGTGGAAGATAACAAAAGGAGCTATGGTAGTAGCTCGAGGCACAAAAACAGGTACTCTATACATGACTTCAAGTATTAGAGATACTATTGAAATTGCTGATGCAAATGCCAACCTATGGCATCAAAGGCTTGGTCACATGAGTGAGAAAGGAATGAAAGTACTATTATCCAAGGGGAAGTTACCAAAGTTGGAATCAACTGATTTCGACATGTGTGAAGGTTGCATATTTGGGAAACAGAAAAAAGTTAGTTTCCTGAAAAATGGTAAAACTCCAAAATCTACAAAGTTGGAGTTGGTGCACACAGATTTGTGGGGGCCATCCCTAGTCGCTTCTCTTGGAGGATCGCGGTACTATGTTTCATTTATTGATGACTCAAGCAGGAAAGTATGGGTTTATTTTTTGAAAAATAAATCTGACACATTTGATACTTTCAAGAAGTGGAAAGCCATGGTTGAAAATGAAACAGGCTTGAAGTTAAAATGTCTGAGGTCAGACAATGGAGGAGAGTACATCGACGGAGGATTCAAAGAATTCTGTGCTGCAAATGGGATTAAATTTCAGAAGACTATTCCCAGGACACCGCAGCAGAATGGCGTAGCTGAACGCATGAACAGAACTCTCAACGAACGTGCCAGAAGCATGAGGCTGAATTCAGGATTGCCTGAATGTTTTTGGGCTGATGCAATTAACACTGCAGCCTATTTGATTAATCGGGGACCTTCAGTTCCCTTAAAGTTTGATCTACCAGAGGAAGTCTGGAGCGGAAAGAAGGTAAATCTTTCCCATTTGAAAGTTTTTGGCTGTTTATTATATGTTCACATAGATTCTACTGATCGTAATAAGTTAGAAGCCAAATCTAGAAAATGTTTTTTCATCGGTTATGGTGATGAAGAATTTGGCTATCGATTTTGGGATGATAAAAATCGCAAAATCATCAGAAGTAGAAATGTGATATTTAATGGGCAGATTCTGTACAAAGCTAAGTCACAAGCTGAATCTGAAGAGCAGTCAAAGAAACCTGAGGTCGTTGACTTTGATGTTACTCGAGTCAACACTGATCAGAACGAGGATCAAGAAAATGTTGATACACAGATCGAACAACGTACACCACTCACTGTTATTCAAAGATCTTCAAGGACAATCAGGCCACCACAGCGGTTCTCACCATCTCTACACTACATCCTGCTAACAGATTTGAACCGGAAAGTTATGATGAAGCTCTACGAATTGAAGATTTGATCAAGTGGGAGAAAGCCATGCAAGATGAGATGGAGTCACTGATGTCAAATCAGACATGGGAGCTAACTAAGCTTCCAAAAGGCAAGAAGGCTTTGCACAATAAATGAGTGTACAGAATTAAGGAAGAGCACAATGGTAGCAAGCGCTACAAAGCCAGAATGGTCGTGAAGGGGTTTCAACAAAAGGAAGGTGTCGACTACACAGACATTTTCTCCCCAGTTGTAAAATTGACTACGATCAGGCTAGTGTTGGCAATTGTGGCTGCAGAGAATCTGCATCTTGAGCAGTTAGATGTGAAGACTGCATTCCTTCATGGTGATTTGGAGGAAGACATTTATATGCACCAGCCACAAGGATTCTCAGTGAAGGGAAAAGAGAATCTAGTTTGCAAACTGAAGAAGAGCTTGTATGGCCTAAAACAAGCTTCACGACAATGGTACTGGAAGTTTGACAACTTCATGTGCAGTAATGGATTTACAAGACTGCAGGCTGACCATTGTTGCTATATGAAGAACTTTGACAACTCTTATATTATCCTACTGTTATATGTGGATGATATGCTCGTTGCAGGGTCAAGCATCGAGGAGATCAATAAACTGAAGAAGCAGTTGTCAAAGCGATTTGAGATGAAGGATTTGGGTGCTGCAAAACAAATCCTTGGTATGAAAATTATTAGAGACAGGTCTAATGATACTCTCAAGCTCTCGCAGGAGGAGTATGTGAAGAAGGTGTTCAAAAGGTTTAACATAGACAAGGCGAAACCAGTGAGCACACCCTTAGCTAGTTACTTTCGACTAACTAAGGATCAGTCGCCAAAGATGGAGGAAGAGCAAGAATGCATGAACAGAATACCCTATGCATCTGCTATTGGTAGTCTTATGTACGCCATGGTCTGTACAAGGCCAGATATTGCACAAGCAGTGGGAGCTGTGAGCAGGTACATGAGTAATCCAGGAAAGCAGCATTGGGAAGCAGTCAAGTGGATTTTAAGATATCTACAAGGCTCTTCAGATACGTCACTATGCTTTACAAAAGCAGGTTTAAAACTACAGGGATATGTAGATGCTGATTTAGCAGGTGACGTTGATAGCAGAAAAAGTACTACTGGATTTGTGTATACGCTGGGTGGTACAGCTGTATCGTGGGCTTCTAAGTTACAGAAGATTGTTGCTCTCTCAACTACAGAAGCGGAATAAGTTGCTATAACTGAAGCAGGGAAGGAAATGGTTTGGTTGCAGTCATTCTTGGAGGAATTGGGAAAGAAGAATGAAAAAGGCATTTTGCACAGTGATAGTCAGAGTGCTATTTTTCTTGCAAAGAATCCAGCCTTTCATTCCAGAACCAAACACATACAGTTGCGATATCATTTTATCCGATCTCTTATCGATAGTGGACAGCTGATACTTGAGAAGATTCGAGGAGCAGAAAACCCAGCAGACATGTTTACAAAAGTAGTTACTGTTGACAAACTGAAGCTGTGTATAGCTTCAGTTGGACTTCGTACTTAAAGGCATGACTTGAAGTTGCTGTGATGATTGCTATGAAGATATGTAGACTCATTTGTCTCCAAGTGGGAGATTGTTGCAGATGGAGACAAAATAGCAAACGGTGAGCCATGCACCATTTGCTTCTTTGGTTTATTAGGCACCGTTCGGTGCTTTTGTAATTGTTAGGCACCTCCCCACCTCCCCAAGAATCATGCAGCAAATTGCTGCAACGTAGTGATCTGCTCTCCTATAAATAGGAGAGCTTAAGGGTGCAGACAGCAGCATGCAGCAGAGAGTGCAGAAGAGAAAGGAGAGAGGAAGAGAGTGGGTGAGCAGAGAGAAATTTTTTTCTGTAAAAATCATTTCATAGTGAAATAATAGCAGCTGTGGACGTAGGCAATTGCCGAACCACGTTAAATTTCGTCCCTCCTTTATTTAGAATCGTCTCTGTGTCAGAACAGCTCCCAACAAATAGACACAGGAAGTATACATGGACATGATATTGGGGTGGAAAAATAAAAGAGACACAAGAAGTGTTTGACGAAAGACCATAAAGAGGGGAAAAAAATCAACGAGGTGGACGTTTGTCAAGTGGCTAGCTCTTGAAACCATGAAAACACCAACTGAGGTAAAATATTTATTCACACTATTTTCATTATAGACAATATACAAAATTGCAAATACACATTTGGGAAGAGACAAATTGTCATGACTGATGCCATTTGATCTTGAGGTGGAGGAGATCTTGTTATATATAAACGATTTGCTTTTTGAGAGTCCACGACTTTTACCAGCTGTTGATATGCAATTATTGCCATCTATAGAAGATATGGGAGGTATCAAAATCTGCTATGCTCCATTATTGTCTGTGTTTCTCCTTGTATTGCATAAATGTAATGAAGCATGAAATTACCCAAGTATCATATGCACGGAAATATCTATCAATTTATTTATACAAATTGGTTAGTTCTCAATCTAGCAATTATAAAATAAATAAATATATTACATAATACAACGATTGGTAATAAAGAGAAACCGTTTAAAGAACTCTTTAAATGTAAAATCTTACGGGATGGCCAAATCTAAAAAAATCAATTTTATTATTTGAAAATCAAGTTACAAGTAAGCTTTCAATTATAAAACATTTGCTAATTGACTCTCTTATAATATTGGCCATTGCCAATTCAAAAATTTGGATAAAAGTTGAGGTTTTGGCTAAAGTCATAGTCATTGAAGAAACTAGTCCACATTGGACTATCCATCCCAAAGTCAAAATAATAATATAATATTAAGTATTTTAATAATAATTTTTATATTTTGCAAATACACTCTATATATTAATTAAGAATATAATTTTTATTTCAACTATTTTTTTACCTCAACCTAATTATCCAATATAATAGTTTTAGAGTAAAATAATGTTTGGGAGATGAATAGTGGCTGGCCAAATTTGGAGAAAGTTTTGAAATTACTTAAGCCAAAACTCAAGCCATGGAATTTTGACAACGTCAATGCAGACCATTCTTGCTCTTCTTAGTCAAAATTTGACTAAGCACTGGTATTTGGCTAGGCCAATGCTAATGCTGTTACTTGACTCAACAAATGACTCGTTTGCCTCTACCTCGGTAGCAATTAGAATCTCTGACGATATTCAAATATTAACTTTTGTCCTGGAACTCCATTAGTTGAATCACAACCAATCAATCCTTCAACGTAGAGCACAATCACACTCGAAAAGAGAGATAAAAACAAGAAGAAAATTCTCAAGTGGATTTTCTCACACAAGCACACGGAATGTACTCTTAATAATTTCTGGCAAAATCTCTTCCTGAGTCATACAACTGAATCCTTTTAAATATTAAATCTAGAAGAAGTTTCAGTTGCAGTAAAACTCTATTTACAGAGCGAATCTGTTGCGAAGAATTCTCCTAATGGAATGCTGAAACTATGTGATAAATCTTCTCTATAGTAACAGATCCTAGTTTAACTTCTTCTCTGGATAAGTGTTTATTCATTGGGACTCGATTTCCACACATATCACTTATATAAAACAATTTCTAATTAATCCTTCCTAGATAAACTTAAATTGTTATAGATAAAGTAAAAAATAATTTACATTTATCCAAAATACAAACTTAATGATAAGATAAATTTTATCATTTTAGTAACCAGTCCTAGCCAAATTATTGTATTTACAAAATGGAACTAGGTGATCAATGATAAAACGTTTAAATTATGGCTTGTTATGGCCAACGGGAAAGCGTGGTCTTGCAACGAGAGTTAGATCAGATATCCTGTGCGTCGTAAGCCCGAAAACCTCTTTCATATCAAAATTTTCAGCTGTGGTACCAGGAGGAAGATACCAATCAAAACTGTGGAGAAGTTGAGCTAAAGCGAGCTCAATAACTGCCGTTCCAAATGTGATTCCTGGGCATATTCTTCTACCAACACCGAAAGGTATTAGCTCGAAATGCTGCCCCTTGAAATCGACAGTGCTACCCATAAATCTCTCAGGCTGAAACGTATCTGGGTTTTCCCAAGATTCTGAATCTCTCCCTATGGCCCAGGCATTGAAAAAAAAACGTGTTTTGGCTGGAATATCGTACCCTTCGATATTCACATCTTCCGTGGATTCTCTAGGTACTAGAACTGGAGCAGGAGGATGAAATCGCAGGATCTCTTTGATGACAGCTTTAATGTAGTGCAGGTGAGGCAGATCACTCTCTGAAACAACTCTTCTATGATCTCCGACGATGTTTCGTACTTCTGCTTGTGCTATTTCCATGACTTTGGGTTTCAAGATGAGCTCTGTCATTCCCCATTCAAGGGTGATGGACGCTGTATCAGATCCTGCGGTAAACATGTCCTGCCGTGACAGTAACATATGAGAAATATTGATCTCTATAGTAATAGTTAACCTAAATATCGCATATAACATGCATAATACTGTATGATGGTGAAGAGAGAGAGAGAGAGAGAGAGAGAGAGAGAGAAAAGAAGCTAAGTATTGCATATATTCAAGAGTGGGGACTTACCAAGATGATAGCTTTGATATTATCCGTTGTGATTGGCAGATCCCCGGATCCATTCTTTTGTATATCGAGTAAGACATTCACAAGGTCCTTGTGCTCCTCTGTTTCTCTCTCGGGATTGAGATGTTCACTCAACAACTGATCAAAAAGTTTATCAAAGCTTCGAAAAGTCTTTTGAAGTCTAGATTTCCTACTCGTTAGACTATTTACGAATTCCAAGGAAGGGAAGAAATCTGCTAGGCTAAATCCTCCGAGCAATACTTGGAACTCCTCGAGCATTTGATGGAAGCCATGGCGATCGTATTCCCCACCACCCGAGAAATCTCTTCCAAATACAACCCGGCAAAGGACATCATTTGCGTAGAGTCTAAGCATCTTGGTTAGATTGGTGGTGGAAGGATAGGAATCTGCAACTCGTTGAACCAAACGAGCTACTTCTTCTTCCCTAACGAGTCTATACGATTGAACTCTTTTAGCACTTAAAAGTTCAAGTATGCATATTTTTCGAACATGCCTCCAATAATCACCATAGGGGGAGAAGGCAATATCGGTGCAACCATACAAGATATGCTTTGCTGAAAAGAATTGTGGACGGCTAGATAGCGCAAGATCATGGGTTTTCATTGTTTCCTTTGCTAGTTTAGCCGATGAAATCACCACTGTTGGGATTTGACCCAGTTGTAAATGTATAATTGGTCCGAACTTCTCCGCCAAACACTTGAGAGAGAGATGAGGCATGCTGCCGAGCTGGTGAAGGTTACCAATGATGGGCAGCTTTGGGGGGCTTGGTGGGAGATTGGAGTTTCTTTTCCCTGCTGACTTCTCCTTCAAAAAAAACTTCAGCGACACAACGAAAATAATGCATGCAGCGAACAACAAAGGTTGTAAGCTTTCCATTAACCATTGGATCAGAAAAGCCATTGAAGTTCTCAATAAAGGTAAGTGTAGTAGTAAGTGCTATTTTTAGCATGTATTCAAGCTCATTTATAGAAAGATTTGCAGCTGTTGCGTTTTTCCAATTATAATTTTTTTTTTCTTTTATTTAGTAAATTCTTGCTCTCTCTCTCTCTGGTACCAATTAAATCTTATCCATTGTCGGACCTAAATGTTAAGGTCACAATTAAATTCAAACAAACCAATTTCATCAGCTTCATCTAAAGATGGCCACGTTGCCAACCCTTCAACCAAGAATATTACAAACTAAAATGTCAAAGATATGGATAACCGATATCGCCAACCCTTCACTATTGTACTAATTTGTTGGTTTGTATGCGTGCGTGGAAAACTTGTCGTTACTCCTTTCTTTGTAATTAATCTGAAGGCTCTGTTTTGGAAAAACATACAACCCAACCAAAATTTCCACGCCCAGTTCCTAGAGATCAGTACTCTCATTTTCTTTCATGACAAATTGTTGTGCCTCTAACCTGCCCGAAAATCACACAAAACAATTTTAAAGTGGTTCAGCAAATTGCTTACGTCCACTGGAGCCTCTTTTATAGAATTTGTACAAGATTTATGAAAATCTACAAATTCTCAATTCTCTCACGTCCCTCTTTCTCTTTCTTTTCTCTCCTCTCCACTGTTTCCTCTGTAGATCAGAACTCTCCTATTTATAGGAGGAGTTCTCCTCAACTGCTAATTTCGGTGCAGCAAATTTCTGCTAAAATTATGGGATGGGTGCCTAACAAAAACAAAGCACCGAACGGTGCCTACCAGGCTGTTTGCAAATTGATGCACCTTACGGTGCCTACCAAAAGAATGCACCTTACGGTGCATGTGCAACTCATGCCACTTGGGTGGCTTTCAACAATCACCCCCTTCACCCAAGTGTGCCATACCAGGCTGTTTGCAAATTGATTCATTCTTCAAATGAATGCACCTCTTTCTTTGACATGAGAGACTTCTGCTATCGAATATGCTCTATTGCAACCGAGGGTGCTCAGCAGTGTACAATACTGATCAAGTCCAAACAGTGTTGGAACTTCCTGTGACGACCTTCGTCAACATATCTGCTGGATTATCTTCAGTGCTAATCTTCTGAAGTTTGATGTCATCTTCTTCTAATATTTCACGTACAAAGTGAAATCGGACATCTATATGTTTTGTTCGAGAGTGATAAACCTGATTCTTGGCCAAATGGATTGCACTTTGACTGTCACAGTAAACGGTAACCTCTTGCTGCTCAAAGCCCAAATCTGTTACTAATCCCTGTAACCAAATGGCTTCTTTCACAGCTTCAGTTACAGCCATGTATTTAGCCTCAGTTGATAATAGTGCAATTGTTGCCTGCAAAGTTGATCGCCAACTAACTGGTCCTCCAGCCATAGTGAACACATAACCAGTTGTCGATCGGCGTTTGTCAAGATCACCTGCATAGTCTGAGTCAACATATCCAGTTACTAGACTATCTTCACTCTTCTCGAACCTCAAACCAACATCTACGGTCCCAGCAATATACCGTAGAATCCACTTAGCCGCATGCCAATGAACCTTTCCAGGATTGTGCATATAGCGACTAACTAAGCTAACGACCTGGGAGATATCAGGTCGTGTACATACCATGGCATACATTAAGCTTCCAACAATACTTGCATATGGGACATTCCTCATGTAGTCCCGCTCTTCATTAGTTTTAGGAGACTGCAATGCACTGAGCTTGAAATATGAGGCCATAGGAGTACTCACCGGCTTCGTCTTCGAGTCGATGTTGAATCGTTGCAGTATTCTCTTCAGATACTGCTTCTGAGTAAAGTGAACTGTACCTTTCACCCTATCTCTGTTGATCTCCATCCCCAGTATTCTTCGTGCTTCTCCCAGATCTTTCATTTCAAACTCATTACTTAACTGAGTTTTTAAACGATCTATATCCCCCTTACTTTTACATGCAATTAACATATCATCTACATATAAAAGCAAATAAATGAAAGATCCATTTGCAAGTTTTCTGAAATATACACAATGATCGTATTGGCAACGAGTGTATTTCAGATCCATCATATAGAGGTCAAACCACTTATACCATTGCCGAGGTGACTGCTTCAAGCCATAGAGAGACTTTTTCAGACTGCATACCCAATTTTCTTTGCCAGCTTCTTTAAATACTTCTGGTTGAGACAGATAAATCTCCTCTTCCAGATCACCATGTAAGAAAGCTGTATTCACATCAAGTTGTGCTAACTCAAGATCATATTGTGCAACCAAAGCTAGCAATATCCGAATGGATGAATGCTTCACAACAGGAGAGAATACTTCACTGTAGTCAATTCCCTCTGTCTGAGCGTAGCCCTTGGCTACCAACCTAGCTTTGTATCGCACTCCATTTTTAGCTGCTTGATCATCTTTCTGATTGAAGATCCACTTACAGCCAATTACCTTCTTTCCTTTTGGAAGCAGCACAAGCTCCCAAGTCTGGTTCTGGTGAAGAGAATGCATCTCTTCATTCATCGCCTTTGTCCATTCAACTTGTTCACTGGACTGTACGGCTTCTCTGTAAGTGGTTGGGATCTCACCCCCTTCAGCTGGTAATGCATATGTCACATAGTCTACATAACGTGTTGGTACACGTTTCTCTCGTCTTGGTCTGTTGGTTGCTATTGATTTGGGTTGACATGGAGGTACTGTGACTGGATTATTAGTCTCATCTTGTCCATGCTTCTTTGAAGTAATAAACTCCACATTCTGTGAATCATCTGATGTTTCGCCATCACTGCTACCTTCACTGGAATCTCTATGCTTATGTGACTTAAGCATCTCAGATTCGTTGAATGTAACATCTCTACTGATGATTACCTTTTTGGACTCTATGCACCAGAGTCTATACCCTTTTACACCGATACTAAAGCCCAAGAATTTTGCTTTCTTGGCTCTAGGATCAAGCTTACTTTCTTTAGCATGATAGTAAGCAGGACATCCGAAAATGTGTAAAAAGTCATAATCAGTAGCATGTTTACCTCTCCACATTTCAATGGGTGTCTTCCCATCATTGGCAGCTGTGGGTAGTCGGTTGATGAGGTGGCAGGCATATGTCACAGCTTCAGCCCAAAATTTCTTACTAAGTCCAGCATTCAGTAACATATATCGCACTTTCTCTAATAAAGTACGATTCATTCGTTCTGCCACACCGTTCTGCTGCGGTGTACCTCGTACTGTGAAGTGTCTGACAATTCCCTCTCTCCGGCATACTTCCATGAAGGGGTCTGAAGTGTACTCACCTCCATTATCAGATCTGAGCCGCTTGATCTTCCTGCCGGTCTGAGTCTCAACCATTTTCTTCCAATCAAGGAAGATTTTCAGCACTTCATCTTTATTCTTCATCGTATACACCCACACACGACGAGAATAATCATCAACAAAAGTTACAAACCAATGTTTACCTCCCAAAGATGCATTTTGGGTAGGTCCCTAAACATCGGAGTGCACATAGTCAAGAATTCCCTGTGTATTGTGTACTGCGGTTCCAAACTTGATCCGCCTCTACTTCCCCAATACACAGTGCTCACAGAAAGACAATTTACCTGTCTTGGCACCTTTGAGTAAGCCTTGCTTCACCAGTGTTTGCAAAGCTTTTTCTCCGGCGTGTCCCATACGCATATGCCAAAGACTGGTGGTGTCGGCATCAGTCTCATCTAGCTTCTCACAACTTGTGGAAGCTCTTCCATCAACCGTACTTCCCTGCAAGAAGTATAAGTTTCCTCACCTTAACCCCTTCATTGCCACCTAAACTCCCATTAGTACTTTGAGAGTTCTGTCTTCAATGGCGATTCTGAATCCCTTTGAATCCAGAGATCCCAGTGAGATGAGATTCTTCCACAAGTCTGGAACATACCGAACTTCTGTTAGAGTCTTGATGCTGCCATCGTGCAGCTTTAACCGAATGCTACCTATTCCCTGTGTCTTACAGGCACTGTCATTGCCCATAAGTACTGCTCCACCCTCGATCTTTGTGAAGTCAGTAAACCAGTCCCGATTGGGACACATATGATAGGTACATTTAGAATCCATAATCCATTCATCGGAATGACAAATGGATGATGAACTTATCAAGGAAAAATCTGAATCATCATTTCTGTCCACAACATTGGCTGTAGTGGATTGATTCTACTGTTGTCCCTTCCGGTTTAGACAATCCTTCCTCCAGTGTCCTTTGTTGTGACAAAAGGAACACTCGTCTCTGGCGAGTTTTTTGCCGACTGATGAACCACGTGATGTGGCCCGGGTTTTCGAATGAAAAACGTTCTTCTTTCTGGGATACCTTGACTGTGATCTCCCTCTTGCTGTTAAAGCTTCACTTGATGTATCTTGATGAACCTGCTTATCCTTTTTTCGGTACTCATTGCTAATTAAAGAACTAGATACATCATCAAAACTAATACTTTCCTTCCCATACAGTAGAGTAGTAATTAAATGCTCATATGTATCGGGTAAGGAATTTAACAAAAGTAAAGCTTTATCTTCATCTTCGATTTCAACATCTAAGTTTAACAAATCAACAAGAATTTGGTTGTAACTATTCAGATGTTCAGACATAGAAATACCTTCACGAAATTGGAATCTGAAGAGCTTCTTCTTCAAGTGCAAACGGCTCTCAATGCTCTTTTTCATGAACTTATCCTCCAATTTCTGCCAAAGTACCTTAGCATTTGTCTCTCTCATGACAAAATACTTTTGTTCTTTGGTAAGGCATAATCGGATTGTACTACAAGCTTGAGTATTAAGCTTCTTCCAACCCTGATCAGTCATATCATCTGGCTTTCCTCCCAACGCAATATCCAACTCTTGTTGGATCAACACGTCCATGACTTCACACTGCCACATGCCGAAGTTGCTTGTTCCATCGAACTTTTCAACTTCAAACTTGGCATTTGACACAGTGGACCGACGTCCTGAGCTACTGGCATGTTCAAAGCTCCTGTCTTTTCCAGATCCTTCCATTTGAATTTAGAAAACTTAGACTCAAAATTTCAAAATTCTAACCGTATGGATGAATCAGGAATGATCCAAATAGTTGAAAAGCACTATTTGATTGCTGAAATCGGACTCCGAATGGCTTAGATCAAGCCGAAAATGGATCTGAAAAATGAACGGTTCTGATCTGTCTGGCGCGTGGGAAACACGCGCTGCACAGTGAGCGTGGGCAGCGAGTAGGCGCATGTATTACACGTGCTACAGTACCCTCTGCGCATGGGGGAGAGTGAGGCGCGTGGTGTACACGCGCCGAACCTCTGTAGGGCACTTGGGGGCGCGTGAGGCACGTGTCTGTCATGCATCTTCAACCTTCAGAGTGCGTGGGGGTGTGTGGGCATGTGTGCATCAGTCATCTTCTTCCTCCGATACGCGTGGGGGAGCGTGGATGACAGTAGATGCACGCGCTGACCTTCTAGGGGCGCGTGTGGGCTCGTCCAACCTCCGTTTTCGATGCCGTTTGCGGCAACGGATTCGTCTCGACGCGAGGAACACCCTGGAGTTATCAAAAATTGATTTTGAGCAACTTGAATTTTTGGACAGTTCGAACCAGAGCTCTAATACCAATTGTTGTGCCTCTAACCTGCCCGAAAATCACACAAAACAATTTTAAAGTGGTTCAGCAAATTGTTTATGTCCATTGGAGCCTCTTTTATAGAATTTGTACAAGATTTATGAAAATCTACAAATTCTCAATTCTCTCACGTCCCTCTTTCTCTTTCTTTTCTCTCCTCTCCACTGTCTCCTCT
This sequence comes from Carya illinoinensis, assembly GCF_018687715.1. Classification (NCBI taxonomy): domain Eukaryota; kingdom Viridiplantae; phylum Streptophyta; class Magnoliopsida; order Fagales; family Juglandaceae; genus Carya; species Carya illinoinensis. The sequence continues at coordinate 2,650,437 of NC_056762.1, forward strand.
GCAGATCAGAACTCTCCTATTTATAGGAGGAGTTCTCCTCAAGTACTAATTTCGGTGCAGCAAATTTCTACTAAAATTATGGGATGGTTGCCTAACAAAAACAAAGCACCGAACGGTGCCTACCAAAACAATGCACCTTACGGTGCATGTGCAACTCATGCCACTTGGGTGGCTTTCAACACAAATAATATTGACTGTGAGGCTCGCATCCACTTGGTCTCAAAGAATATTCCAGTGGTGAACTCGTTGAAAAGTCCCCCCTCCCCTCCCCCCCCCCCCCCCCCCCCCCCCCCCCCCGGGGCGGGGAACCCATTTTGTTCTCTAGATATTTGGAGAATTGTAGCCTCCCACCATCCAAAAGAAGCTGCTGATCTAAGATGGCTGCAGCAGCTCCTCATTTGTCAAGATTAGCTACTGTAGGTCCTCCATTTATCAAATATTGTGGTTGTTTGTCCGCTGTAGCTTTTCCTATAAAAGGAGGCTATTTGCAATGGTATAAGACCATCCTCTCACGAAAGGTGAGTGATCAGGCAGGGGGTGTGGGGAAATGCAGAAGAAGGGCCATTTGAGAGATAGGGAGGTTGTTGTCAATGTTTGTAATTTTGTATATACACAATAAAATTATTTGATTTCACTCAAGTGGACCTAGATAACTTTCCGAACCACTTAAATAATATCTCTATGTGAGTGTGGTTCTCGATGAGCTAGAACTTACTGATATTATTGTGGACTTACATCCAGACATGTACGAGGAGTCCTATACTAGGAAATAAGGTATTTGAGTTACGTCATCCTCCAGACCTATTATAATATTATTTAGAGTGGTCTCAAAGAATAGTATTGTGGACGTCGTATCTCAACAGTTAGATACCAATACTTGCTAGAGAAATTGAACATGAGCTAGGATGCAACAAAAGCACCAGACATTTGCAGGCTAGCAAATATCAGTCTGTGGCAGCCAGAACGGTTCCGTGGCCAGCCCTAGCTTATAGGATTGGCCACAAGCTTCTGATCACGAAAGAATAAAGAACTCTTGATCTATAACAAATCTGTCATATCATTCATTTTTTCACACATGGGGGATTTTTAAGAGAGAGAGAGAGATTGTTTCTGTTATGGTGCACACATTCTACACGTATTTGTAAAGCTTAAATATGATAATTATGCTCCTTACAATAATTTTGTAGTTAATATCAAGGGCTATTCTTTAGTACTAGCAATTTCTCTACCACCAAACTGACTAGTATAAAATTCTTGCTGGCAAAACAGAAGTCAGGTATTCTGTTAAGACCCTGCAGTACTACTCAGAGCCTAACGAGGAATCCAAAAGGAAGTAACACAGTACTCAATGTTTACTAATTCCAAAGCTGCTTTGTTCCGGAAACTACTTGGCTTTAAATAGCCTCACAATGACAGAGACCAAGTGATAAACATAGTTACATAAGAACCTAATAGATAGAGATGAGAACACTAATTGATAAGATAAAATCTATGGTTTGATACAGAACTGATCTCTCTATACTCCAAACTGACCTGCACTCCTACTAGCAGCTTCACGTTATCCTCTCCTGCGTAACATATTCTTTCGCTAATGCATATTATATACTAATCAATATATATATGGAGTTGCAACTGCTATAAGAGGAAACTTTCTATGAATTGTTATACCAATAGATTCAGACATGTCCAAATCATGTCCACTTGCTTCATCAGGCAACACCCAATCAAACTTTTGCAGCAGATTTGCCAAAACGAGCTCGATAATAGTGAGGGCAAAAGGAATGCCTGGGCAACTCCTCCTTCCAGAACCGAATGGGATTAGCTGAAAGTCATGTCCTTTCACATCTATTGAGGTTGTCAAGAACCTCTCTGGGTGAAACTCCTCTGGTTCATCCTATGATTTTGGGTCTCTTCCAATTGCCCATGCATTGGCGATTACTTGTGTTCCTGCTGAAATGTCATAGCCCTGTAATTTGACAGTTTGAGTCGATTTCGTCTAAATTGCTGCTTCCGTCTAACTAAAGAAAAGAAAATAACTAAACTTCAAACTAAAACTCTATTGCTAGGTCTCCATCTGAAAGCAAAGCAAGAATGAAAATAAAAACAACACCAGCCGTCTACCATCTACACTAATAACATAAAACAACAGAAACAAATCCGAAAATGGGAGCTTCGGCCCCTCTTCTTTGTCTGAACAAAAGAAAGAAAATAAAATAGAAACTGAAACATCCACTCTGCTGTTTTCCAGCTTAAACGAAAAAAAAGGTGGCAAAAATGAAAGAACAAACTAACAACTCTAAGCTAAGCTAGGTTTTTTTTTTTTTTGTAGCCGAATGAATACCGAATGAAGTAGGAAAGAAAACTAAATAAACTACCCAGCGTTTGAAATGAAAAAGGAAAGAAAGAAAAAAATAACTCCAAAAGCTACTCTGCTGTCCGAATCCCTCCTCCTCCTCTCGGTGCTGCTGCTTCCAAAAGCTTTTTGCTGTTGCTGCTTCCCGTCCACATTAAAAAGAAATAAAAAAAAAAAAAAAAAAACTGCTGCTGCACGTTCAACTTCCATGTGCAGAAACAAGAAAGGTGAAGTGAACAGCTTGTCTTCCAGCCATGTGCTTGGTTCTATTTATCTTGCAATGGTCAGCACGTGTGGTGTGCTGCTGTCCGAAGGCTTTCTGCTGCTGTATGTTTACTGGTCTGCAAGTTTGAGTCTGAATGCTCTGCTGGTCTGCATGTGTATTGCCCTTTTCTGCATGTGTGAACTGGTCCGAATGATGCTGCATGTGCTACGTCCATTTCTTCTCCTTTTGCTCTGCGTCTGCATGTGTGCATGCATGTGTGAGCTGGTCCACGTTTTCTACATGTGTTATTTCTCTTCTCCTGCTGTAGCAACTCCTGCACATCCGAGTGAGTGGGTGTGTCACTTTTCTGCAATGTGCTGTCCATGTGATGCTGCTTGTATAAATGGTCTACATGTTTGCATGTGTGAGTCCGGCTGTGTGCTGTCCATGTGGTGCCCGAGTGAGTGGTTGCTGTCCATGTGATTTTCTTTCTTCATGTGTGAGTTGGTGTGATCCGAATGATGCTGCATTTGACTCATAGTAGATGAGATTCCATAAAACCATAATTAACTTTTCTATTTTCTCATAGGTCCCATTCTTTCTTTCCTTCCATAAATGCCCTACAATATATAAATGAAATGATATTATAGTTTAAGTATTTCAAGGGCAAATATGAGACTTTGATGTGTAAAAATATTGGCATCAATTAATTTGACATTCAATATTAGAATTTGATGCATAATTAAGTGTTGAATCCTTATTTGATAAAATAAATCACTCATTTAAACAACTTAATTATGCAATTCTAACCCTTTATCACACCCTCCAACTAGCTTTTTGCTAGACTCTAGCAAATAAAGTGAATGAATTCATGCAAAGGTGAGATTTCCAACTACAAGTTCAAAAGAAGTTCGAGAATCACATACCATGAAATAGACTTGTTGAGTTTAAGAACACTGGAGATAGATTAATCCGAATTTTGTATCAACTAAGAGATTTATACACAATTTAGTTAATCAACCAAGGGAATTACATGTAACAAAGCTTGCTTTCTTTCAAGTGCATGGAAATGGGGTTAGAATTCCAAGATCGACTACCAAGAGACATTAACAGTTTCAATCACAACAACCAATTTGAGAAAACCACATGGTCTTACTCTAATTCAAAACCATTGTAGTGGCGACTTTCACGCCATTACACTTTGAAAGGCGCTTACTTTTTTTTTTTTTTTTTGTAAGGACCCCAGTAATAGGCAGCCTTTTCCACTACACAAATGTAATTTTTGTTTTCTTATGTTTTTAGATTTTCTAGTGGGGTAATCGGACCTATGAATATGCGTCTACCCACACTTTCACAAGTCGGCCCTTACCACTAGTCTACCTAAAGGATTCTTCTCTCTCTTTTTTTTATTTTTTTTTTAATTTTTGATCCCTGGCTTGTCCCTTTTCTCATTTAAATCATTTCAGATTTATTCATAAGCCATTAGGATATGGTTCATTAGAGTCTCAAACAATTGAAGTGTAAATCAACCAACAATGACTCAATGTAGTCTTTCTAGGCCTTCCGGGTATGTGTTGTGTGTGTTTTAGCAAAACTTTTAACATATTTCCCTTGGTTTAACAACTAAATAAAATGGATAAATCTCTCTTTTGACATATACTCTTATTTGCACTACATTCCACATATTCCATGACCTCAACAAATCTCTCTCTCTCTCTTTTTTTTTTTTTTTTTTTTTTTTTTTTTTTTAAGTGGACCAAAATATGTCTAAGGCATGCAAACAGAGAAATAAATTCTCTTCCACCCCCAAACTAGATTGTAGCATTGTCCTCAATGATGCAAGAGAAACGAAAGAATTTATACAAAGAGAGCTGTTAAGGGGCAAAACAACTAAAAGAAGAACAGAAAATTCAAAGAAAAACTGAAGGAAAGAGGAAAAGGAAGTACCTAGATAGCTTTGAAAAGAATGCAGCCAAAATAAAAGATAAAAACTGAAGAACAAAAGAAAACAATGAAAAGAAATGGATAGATCAAGAACCATCAATTAGGATCAAGCAAATGTAGAGTAGATTCCTCAGGTGCAAAGTTAGAAATAAAAGGCTTGAGCCTTTGACCATTAACCTTAAAAATGTTACCATTGAGAGGATTCATTATCTCTATAGCACCATGAGGAAAAACAGTTTGTACCACATAAGGCCCACTCCATCGAGATCTTAACTTACCAGGGAACAAGTGTAACCGAGAGTTGTACAATAACACTTTTTGATTAGGCTCAAAAGTCTTACGTTGGATGTGTTTGTCATGGAAGTTCTTCATTCTTTCTTTGGACAACTGAGAGTTGTTGTAGGCATCCTTCCTCAACTCATCCAACTCAGACAACTGCAATTTTCTCACACAACCAGCTTTATCAAAGTTAAAATTGCATTGCTTAATGGCCCAATACGCTCTATGTTCCAACTCTACAGGCAAATGACAATCCTTACCATACACTAGTCTATATGGAGACATGCCCAAAATGGTTTTAAAGGCTGTTCTATAAGCCCACAAGGCATCAGACAATCTCAAAGACCAATCCTTCCTGTTTGGGTTAACTGGTTTTTCAAGAATGTTTTTAATCTCCCTATTTGCTAGTTCAGCTTGTCCATTGATTTGAGGATGATAGGGAGTAGAGATTTTGTGATGGATACCATACTTCTTCATTAAGGCCGAGAAATGCTTGTTACAAAAGTGGGTGCCATTATCACTAATTATGGCTTTAGGCATGCCAAACCTTGCAAAAATGTTGTCTTTCAAAAATTTTAAAACAACTTGATGATCATTAGATTTGCAAGGGACTGCCTCAACCCACTTAGAAACATAGTCAACAGCAAGCAAAATGTATCAATAGCCATAAGAAGAAGGAAATGGTCCCATAAAATGTATCCCCCGACAATCAAAAATTTCAATCACTAGTATGGGTTGCATAGGCATCATATTTCTCCTAGTGATTTCTCCTAATTTCTGACAAGGTTTACAAGTTTTACAAAAACTAAAGGCATCATTGAACATGGTTGGCCAATAAAATCCACTTTGAAGAATTTTGGCCACTGTTTTGTGGGCTGAAAAATGCCCACCACAAGCTTTTGTATGGCAAAAATTTAAGACACCAGAAATTTCGTCATTGGGCACACACTTCCTAATGATTTGATCTGAACAATACTTGAAAAGGTAAGGATCATCATAGAAGAACGATCTCACCTCATGCATGAATTTCCGTGTATCTTGAGCGCTCCAATGAGGTGGTGTTTGTCCTGTCACCAAGAAATTTACTATATCAGCAAACCAAGGCAAATTTTCAACTAACATAAGATGTTCATCAGGAAAAGAATCAAGAACAGGTGTCGGTTGTTCAGTTTCAGCAACTGTGAGCCTAAACAAATGGTCGGCTACCACATTCTCTACTCCTTTCTTGTCCTTGATGATAATATTGAACTCCTGGAGTAAAAGTATCCATCTAATCAACCTTGGTTTTGCATATTTCTTTGTCAATAAATACTTGAGAGCTGCATGGTCAGTAAAGATGATTATAGGAGAACCAAGAATATATGCACGAAACTTCTCTAAAGCAAATACCACAGCAAGTAATTCTTTTTCAGTAGTAGAATAATTTTTTTGAGCAAAATTCAAAGTTTTACTTGCATAGTAAATGACATAAGGAAGTTTGTTCCTACGCTGTCCAAGAACAGCTCCTATAGCAAAATCACTTGCATCACACATGATTTCAAAAGAAAGTGACCAATCAGGAGGTTGAAGAATAGGAGCAGTGGTTAGCAAAGTTTTAAGCCGACAAAAAGCTTCAAATTTTACATCATTCATCAATAGCTTACATAGAGGCTTAGAAGTAGAGCTAAAGTCTTTGATAAATCTCCTATAAAAACCCGCATGCCCAAGAAAAGATCTAATGTCTTTTATTGACTTAGGTGTAGAAAGTTCAGAAATCAACTCAATTTTTGCTCTATCTACTTCAAGTCCTCTAGATGAAACAATATGTCCCAGAACAATGCCATGTTGTACCATGAAATGGCACTTCTCCCAATTAAGTAGCAATTGCTTCTCTTCACACCTGGCCAAAATACCTTGTAAATTGGTTAAACAACTCTCAAATGAATCACCAAATACAGAAAAATCATCCATAAACACTTCTAGAGTGTTCTCAATCATGTTACTAAAGATGCTAAGCATGCATCTTTGAAAAGTTGTTGGTGCATTGCATAAATCAAAAGGCATTCTCCTAAAAGCAAAAGTACCAAAAGGACAAGTAAATGTGGTCTTTTCTTGATCCTCTGGTGCTATTTCTAATTGATAGTAACCGGAGAATCCATCTAAGAAACAATAAAAGGCATGTCCAGTAACTTTTTCTAACACTTGATCAAGAAAAGGCAAAGGAAAATGATCTTTCCTAGTGGCGGCATTCAACTTCCTATAATCTATACACATGCGCCAACCAGTAGGAATCCTCGTAGGAATTGATTCATTTTGTTCATTTTTAACAATGGTAAGCCTGGATTTTTTTGGAACTACATGAATGTGACTTACCCACTTGCTATCCGAGATGGGGTAAATGATACCCACATCACAATTTCAACACCTCACCTTTAACCACTTCCTTCATTGTGGGATTCAACCTTCTTTGCATTTCCCTAGAAGGTTTTGCATCATCTTCTAAATAAATCCTAACACTCCAAGGGACTTATACCTTTTATATCAGCCATTGTCCACCCAATAGACTTTTTATGCTTCTTAAGGACCTCTAGCAATTTATCTTCTTGTTCACTAGTTAAGTGAGAAGAAATTACCACAGGGAAGGTGCTTTGTGGTCCTAAGAAAGCATACTTCAACTCCAATGGAAGAGGTTTGAAGTCCAAAGTTGGGGATTGCTCCTCTGAAGGCTTGAGGGTTGATGTTAATGGTGGAAGTTGCTCAAATTATGGCCTCCATGGTGGTGTAACTTGCTGACCTATTGAGGAAACAAGAGATGAGTTAGTAACATTATCAAATATTTTCAAATCTTCTTCAAATTCCTCTAAAGAGTCAATAAGTTGAAAGTAATGTGCAGAATTTTCATCAATGAAATTTTCCAGCAAATTCACTTCATGAACTTCTTCAACTTCTTGCGGTTGCCTGCAAAGATTAAAAATATTTAGCTCCAAGGTCATATTTCCAAAACTCAACTTTAAAACTCCACTTCTACAATTTATGAGTGCATTAGAAGTAGCCAATAAGGGTCTTCCTAAGATAACAGGTGCTTGGAAGGTAGAATGATTAGTTAATTGCATGTAAAGTACGACAAAGTCTACTGGATAGTAGAATTTATCTACTTGAACCAAAACATCTTCCACAACACCCTTTGGAATCTTAATAGACCTATCAGCCAACTGTAATGTGATAGAAGTAGATTTCAACTCACCCAATCCAAGCTGAACATAAACATTATAAGGCAATAAGTTCACACTTGAACCTAAGTCTAATAATGCTTGGCCTATTTTTGAGCTTCCTATCATGCAAGCTATGGTAGGGGATCCTGGGTCCTTGTATTTGGGAGGAGTGTTGGTTTGGATAATAGCACTAACCTGCTCAGTAAGAAAAGCTTTCTTTTGCACATTCAATTTTCTTTTTACGATACATAAATCCTTTAAAAATTTAGCATAGGTAGGAATCTGTTGAATAGCATCTAACAATGGTATATTAATCCTAACTTGCTTAAAAATTTCAAGAATTTCAGCGTGATGCTTATCTTTGTGCAAAGGGGCTAACCTTTGAGGAAAAGGTTCAAGTGTAGTGCTTGGGACACTTTCAGATTTCAAAGGATCATGTGCCTCATTTTCAAAAGGAGGTTTAGAAGTGTTACCATTCTTTTCTACCTCTTGAGCTGGAATGCCAATCACCTTACCACTTCTTAAGGTTGTAATAGCCTTGACTTGCTTGACATTTGAATCTCCTGCCACACTTTGAAATTGGTGGTTTTGGCCTTGGGGATTAGGCTGAGATTGTGCAGGGAACTTCCCTTTCTCTTGAGCACTCATGGTTGTAGTCAACCTTGTGATTGACCCTTGAATCTCAGCAATGACTTGTGAATTTTGACTGTTGATAGCAGCTTGGCTTTGCATGAATTGCTGAAAATTGGTGGACAGCTGTTGGAAGTTGGTGGATAATTGCTGGAAATTGTCTTCAAGGTTCTTTTTCTGAGCTGGGACCATGTGGTTGGCATATTGAGATGGTCCTGGACCTCCTGGGGTAGTGTAGGGTACAATTTGTGAAGGACCAGCTATGTTGGGTGCAGGTAAAGCAGCTTGTTTACCCCTCCAACTGAAATTAGGGTGATTTCTCCATCCCGAATTGTAAGTGTTGGAATAAGGACCTGAAAAAGATTTAGCAACCATATTAACAGCATTAGATTGATCCAAGAGAACTTCTTTAAAGGCAGGAATGGTCGAGCAATCATTAGTTGAATGCCCTTGGCCCTCACAAATATTATAGCTCAAGGTAATCTGAGGTACAGCTTGTACTTCATTCACTTTCTTCATTTCTATGGTTTCTAATTTCTTAGAAATCATAGCCAACCTAGCATTCAAATCATTTACTTCTCTCAGATTATATTTCCCACCCCCTGAAATTGTCCTTGAACTTTTTGACCTATCATGAACATCAGATGTATCCCATGATTTTGCATTTTCAGCTAGATAATCAAAATATTCAAAGGCTTCCTCAGGTTCTTTGTTAAAAAATGCTCCATTACACATGGTCTCCACAAATTGTCTCATTTTTGGTTGCAACCCCTCATAAAAAAAACTAATGACCCTCCAATTCTTATATCCATGATGGGGACATGAATTTAAAAGGTCTTTGAATCGTTCCCAACAATGATAAAATGTTTCCACGTCCTTTTGGTCAAAATTCATGATCTGTCTTTTCAAGGCATTGGTTCTATGCATCGGAAAAAATTTCTTTAAAAATTTCGTTTGCATTTCTTGCCAAGTCCCAATGGATCTTGGTCTTAAGGAATTCAACCATGTCTTAGCCTTGTCTTTTAAGGAAAATGGAAACAGTTTCAATCTTATAACTTCATCAGTGCATGTTCTATCCATGAATGTGGAACACACTTCTTCAAACTCTTTGATATGCAAATAGGGGTTTTCAAATTCCATACCATGAAAGTGTGGTTGTGACACCCCCAAATCCTCAAGCCCGAACACGGGGAAATCGAGACGTCCGGATGGTGACAACTCGGGTCACCATCCTATCGACGGGTGCCAAGTGTGTGCAAAAGCAACATATGTGCACGAAGAAACACGCAGCGGATAACGAAAGTCATAACTAAGTACCAGAATTTTTCTTAACGTAATACAAGCTGTTTAAAACATACATAGATAAAATATTACAAAAACACAAATACAGCTTTAAACCAAACATAAAGCATAGCATTAGCAACCCGGCGGAGCCGCATCCTCGGGCTCAGCCTCCTCCTCTTCGTACTCCAACTCTGCACCAAAAGTTACGGAACCAAAAATGGTACTGCAGGTAAGTAAAACCCAAACACTATCAGATAAAAACATATAGAACTCAAACAAAATGCATGAAGCATGCCCGATGCACAAAACCCAAAATAATAATTTTCCACACACGCCAAAAACTCATTTGGCCCAAAAACACATCCTTTCCGAAAAGCACGCCAAAAGTCACATTTGGCCTTTATCCGTCTCAAACCATTATCCATTTTAACCGTATGCACCATGACCTCCCCTAGGGGTCATCCGCACACCCTGGCTCCAGTGTCACACCGCAGAGTACCACCACGCATGTGACACCTAACGAGCGATGCCCAGTTCCGTGCCCCGCATGTTCGTAGCCAAACATCCTCTAGCCCTCGCCAGCGAAGGGCCACGGAGTCGGTGAGTAGAGCGATGCCTGGTTCCGCGCCCGGCGCGTTCGTAGCCAAGCAACCCCTAGCCCCCGCTCCCGTCGTCTAGCGACAACGCAGGGGACATCACTCAGTTTATTCTGCTCCCGAGTGACCAGAGGAGCTTCACCGAGATAATACCCCATCCCGGCTTGGGGTCGTGATACACACGCACCCGTAAGTCCACTTACGCCAATAAACAAGATTTTCACACTTAAACAAAAACACACGTGCATGCACCATGTAATGCCATATCAATGCACAAAAATAACCAACCAACATAAAACAAATAAACAGGCAACTCCGTCCTCCATCCATCCGACCCCCGAACTTCTCGGACTCAGTCCGGAATCAACCAACCAGCAGATAAAATAATTGAATGAGCAATATATATTTAAATCTGAAAATAGGGTTTGGAAAATACTTACAGCGCTATATGGTATTTTTAGAAAGCTTGCGGCGTTGCAAACGGTGGAAGAAAAGCAACGTAACAGTGTAATTTACACTGTTGCCGTGGGTAATAAATTATCCATTTTTGAACGGGGACAAAACAAGGCACGAAATTGATAGGAAATGGTCTTGAGATATTTATGAAGCTAAAGGAAATGAGTTTTGGCCGTGGGTGATGGTGGAAATGGCGGTCGAAGGCCAAAAAGGGGCTGAACGGAGTTGAGCTCGTGGGAGCTGCTCCGGCAACGGATCGAGGCCGGAAATGAGTGGTTTAGGTCGGCAAGAGGTAGGGAAAGAAGCTGTGAAAAGATGGTGGCCGGAGGTGGTGCGACGGCGCCGGAATCGATGAAAAACCGTATGGCTTGGAGGAGCTCGTGGTGGCTAACGGTGGCTCGGATGGAGGTGAAACTTGGTGGGGATGTTCACCGGTGAGAGGGGAAGAAAACTGGGTGGGTGGTGTAGGCCACGCCACCGGCGAGTCGCGGTTCTGGGCTGCGAAAGCGAGCGGCGACAGGGGCAAAAACAGAGCAGGTGCAGCGACTTCGGGCGGCTTTCGAAAGCTAACGGCTGGTTCGATGGCTCTAAAAATTGGTGGGGATGATCTCTGGTGGAAGGGGAAGAGAATGGTGATGACGGTGCACCAAACGGTGGCTGGACGGTGGAGAACTGGCCGGTCAAAGTGGCGGCGACGGGAATGAGAAAAAGGGGCAGCTATGCGTACGTGGGAGAGAAAGGAGAAGAAAGAAGAAGAAAAGAAAGAAAAAGAAAGAAAAAGAAGGAGAAAAAAAGGAAAAAGGGAAAAAGAAAAAAAAGAAAGAAAAGAAATGAGGTCCAATCCTCAATCCGGAGACCAAAAACCGATCCGCCGAAAACGATATTAAAAACCGTAAAACGACTAAAATAAATTAAACACATCAAATAAATTGAAATGAATTTAAAATACATTAATTTAAAATAAATAAACCAATATATTAATTAAATTAAAAACAACCCTTCAGTAAAAATACACGTAAAAACGGGTCATCACAGTGGTAACAATGGGATCATCCCGGGTTTGAAATTAAAAGCATTTGCATTAATAGGTAAAATGATGCAAGAAGGTTTGCTAGTCCTAACAGGCTGAAGATACGCTCTAAGAGTCCTGTTTGGATTCTCCACTTCCCTATCATGATGCTCATTTTCAGCCATGATGCTATCAGTATCTGATGATGATTCTCCAGAAGATGATGCAGAGCTAAAAGATGTCAATGATTGTGTCCTAAACAGTCGAGATGTATGGTCTCTAGTCCAACTAGTCATACAAAGAAGAGCAGATAATCAAAGACCATGAAAAATAAACAAAGAGAAGGGAAAAAGATTAGATGTCACCCAGGCTGTGAAAAGGTTCACAGCTCCACAACGTCCTCTCAGCAGTAGATGAATGCTCTAATAAGCACCAGTTGTCCCCGGCAAGGGCACAAAAAACTTGAGTCGTGGTCGAATGCGCTTCCAGTGTAGAAGTGTCAAGTTGTATCAAGGATAAGTCCAGAATCGTATTCCACAGGGACAATGGGTTAACAAAGCGTATAAGAGATTTGTGAGTAACAAATGAATCAAGTATGAGAGATAAAAATAAAATTCAAATGCAATGCAAAAAGATAATCGAAGTTAAAATTAGAGTTTCTAAAAAAAACAATTTAACGAACACTTGGGTTGGGTATGAGGCTCTCTTTATTTTGGATTCTAGATAATTTTTTCGATTAATAACCCAATCAAGGCATTGATAATCAGAAGATAACAAGATAAGCTCAAGTTTTGCAATATTATCCTAAGGGATTTTCTACTTTACTAGCTGAACACATATTAACAAACAACTGAGAAAAGCCTTGATAATTTTCAACAACAAAACAAGAGCAAGAGCTTTTGTTGTGCCTTACGTCAACAACAAAACAAGAGCAAGAGCTTCAATCTATTTTCAATTTAAATCCGACTAGTAATATAGTGAAATCAACAATCAATCACAAAATATTGCATTAAACTAGAACCTAAAATAAATTAAATCTCATTCCACAACCCAAGTTTCTAAAATTAGCTACTCATGATATTTCTAGCAACAAAAATCAATCTAATTAAAGCCATAACAAAATCTGAGAGCAAAAAAAAAAAACTCAAAATAAAGATGAGTCTAAACGAATGAGAACTCGCAGCACAGGAAAAATAAAACAAATCTCAAGCCTCTGCTGCGCCGAATGAAATGATAAGAAGAAGAAGAAGAAATAAATTAGCCGCTTTCTACTTTGCAACGTAAAGAAAGAAAATAAAAACTCTTAAGAACTAACTACTAACGAACCAAAACGAAAAGAAAAAGAAATAAAATAAATAATCCTGGCAGCATCTCAAACGAAAAAAAACAAAACAAATAAAAGAAGAAAAAGAACAAAACCAGCCGGCAATCCTACCGAACGAAAAAGAAAGGATAGTAAAAAAAAATTGATGCTTCTGTCTAACTGAAGAAAAGAAAATAACTAAACTTCAAACTAAAACTCTACTGCTAGGTCTCCATCTGAAAGCAAAGCAAGAATGAAAATAAAAACAACACTAGCCGTCTAACATCTACACTAATAACGTAAAACAACAGCAACAAATCCGAAAATGGGAGCTTCTGCCCCTCTTCTTTGTCTGAACGAAAGAAAGAAAATAAAATAGAAACTGAAACATCCACTCTGCTGTTTTCCAGCTTAAACAAAAAAAGAAGAAGGCAAAAATGAAAGAACAAACTAACAACTCTAAGCTAAGCTAGGTTTTTTCTTTGTAGCCGAATGAATACCGAATGAAGTGGGAAAGAAAAATAAATAAACTACCCAGCGTTTGAAACGAAAAAGGAAAGAAAGAAAAAAATAATCCAAAAGCTACTCTGCTGTCCGACTCCCTCCTCCTCCTCTCGGTGCTGCTGCTTCCAAAAGCTTTTTGCTGTTGCTGCTTCCCATCCACATGAAAAAGAAATAAAAAAAAAAAAAACTGCTGCTGCACGTTCAACTTCCATGTGCAGAAACAAGAAAGGTGAAGTGAACAGCTTGTCTTCCAGCCATGTGCTTGGTTCTATTTATCTTGCAATGGTCAGCACGTGTGGTGTGCTGCTGTCCGAAGGCTTTATGCTCCTGTATGTTTACTGGTCTACAAGTTTGAGTCCGAATGCTCTGCCGATCTGCATGTGTATTGCACTTTTCTGCATGTGTGAACTGGTCCGAATGATGCTGCATGTGCTACGTCCATTTCTTCTCCTGCTGCTCTGCGTCTGCATGTGTGCATGTGTGCATGCATGTGTGAGCTGGTCCACGTTTTCTGCATGTGTTATTTCTCTTCTCCTGCTGTAGCAGCTGCTGCACATCCGAGTGAGTGGGTGTGTCACTTTTCTGCAATGTGCTGTCCATGTGATGCTGCTTGTGTAAATGGTCTGCATGTTTGCATGTGTGAGTCCGGCTGTGTGCTGTCCATGTGGTGCCCGAGTGAGTGGTTGCTGTCCATGTGATTTTCTTTCTTCATGTGTGAGTTGGTGTGATCCGAATGATGCTGCATTTGACTCATAGTAGATGAGATTCCATAAAACCATAATTAACTTCTATATTTTCTCATAGGTCCCATTCTTTCTTTCCTTCCATAAATGCCCTACAATATATAAATGAAATGATATTATAGTTTAAGTATTTCAAGGGCAAATATGAGACTTTGATGTGTTAAAAATATTGGCATCAATTAATTTTACATTCAATATTAGAATTTGATGCATAATTAAGTGTTCAATCCTTATTTGATAAAATAAATCACTCATTTAAACAACTTAATTATGCAATTCTAACCCTTTATCAGTATGTGACGCCCGAAAAATGGCATTACATGCAAAACCCTCCTAAAGTGAGCAGACCGTTATGGTCAAGACTATCTAACATTAACATCCCACCAGTTAGACTTTTACCCGTCCAACATAAATAAAGCTCTTGCCCAACACCTTAAATTTGTGTCAATAGTTACACAATGCTAACATATTTAGAAGTGTTCGTCTCATTTTTCTTGCTAGTAGAAACTTCCAAAACCAAATGCATATAGTCTTTAGCTAGCTCCTATTCTGGTCAGAAAGGAAAAAATTATCTCGTCGGTTCAAACATGTGACGTAATCAAACTTCCTACCGTAAACTCAAGAAAGCCAAGAATGAGAACAAAATTACACCGATCGATAGACAATTCCCGGACTCGTTCGGTCTTGCGTGCACGCACACGTACGAGTTTGCTTGCCAGGATTAAAGTCTTGATGCCAACTCTTTTGACAGGAAAACCCATCACGTTTTCCTTCTGAATCCAAAGCAGAACATCAACAAAGTCTGTCTTATCTTCATTTTCTGGATTCACATGGCCATTGCTCCTGGCTTTCTTCTGAAAATTTGTGTGCTATTCAAGTACTCCCTCTAGAAAATTATCCAGCTGTGTAGCCACCTTTTCTGCTCTAGCGTCCAAGCCATTTACACGGATCACGCAAGAAAAAAGCATCGAATATAGTCCCCAACACAGATAATACCCAACAGCTCCCCAAAATCCCCTAAAAGCTCCTTAAATTTGCTCCCACCTTCTTCCCCTCCAACTATACTTTTTTTTTTTTTTAAGAAGATGACGGTACCCAAATTTTAGTGAAAAACCCTTACTTATGGCGGAGGAAAACCGTGGTTGCAACCTTAGATACCTGGGGGTGTATAAATAAGCAAAAAAACCAAACCCAGGCATCAAAAAGAAAAAAACTTAAACCTGCAAACCGCAATACAATATGCCCCAAAAAGGGAAAACAAAATCCAAAAAAGAAGAAATAAGCAAAGAACCTGCAAAACAAAATAGAGGCAGAGAAACTACATGCATATTAAGAAATGATCAAAACAAAAACCAAATGCATCTTACCAGGAAAGGCACTATGAGATCCGTATATAAGGGATACCAATTTTATCCATGCAAAGGAGGCCTCTTAAGTTACTAGGTAGACTATCATCACCTGTCCAATCCAGATTCAAACCCCCAGCTCCACTCTTGGCAAGAAAATCAGCCACTGAATTACCTTCCCAGAAAATATGTTTCACATGGAACTCCAAGGAAGCAAAATAAAATTGAATCTCATCCCAAAAGTCCTCTAGCTACCAGATATTACAGTCACCCTTAGTGATCCAATTCACAAGGATTTAGGAATCAGTCTCAATCTCGACCCTATTAAAACCAAACTGATTGCACCTCCGAACCCCTTCTAACAAATCCCACATTTTAGCGAAATTATTATATCTCTGACCCAAGAAAGTAGAATAGGCCGCACAGAAATTACCATGAGCATCACGAATAACACCCCCTACTCCTGACGGCCCATGATTACCAAAGCTACTCCCATCCGTGTTAAGTTTGACCCAGCCCTGTTGAGGTCTAGTCCATCTCACCACACGAACCTTCTTAGGTTTGGGCATTAGGATTGGGATCTCCAGGCGATTTGAGATAGCGACATCCTGATTAGGTAAACTCGAAACTTTCATGATCATATGCATGATCCAACGAAGCCATAATTTGATAACATACCAAGTCGACTCAACTGTGTCACTCTTATCATCAAACCTAGCTTTGCAACGCCTCTCCCAAAGCTTCCAAGAAATGATAGATGGGAGAAGACCAAAAATAGTTCGTAACTAGGAGGATTTACTAGCACGACGAAACCAAAAATTGCCCATATGCACACCAACCTGAATTGTAGCTAGACGCCAAATTTGACGAGCAAAATCACCAGTACAAAGCACATGATTCAGATCTTCAACATGACCAGTGGCACAACAATTACATTTAGAGACCATAGGGATACCGGCCATTTTAATCTTATTGTCAACACTCAAGCAATTATTATACGCCTTCCACATCATAATAGAAATTTTCTTAGGAAGGTTAGTGTGCCAAATCCATTGAGTCCAAGGTAAAGGCAGCGCACGAACCCTAATACAATCCCAAGCATTTTTTGTTGTAAACTTACCATGGGTATCCTTTAACCAAATTAACTCAACCTGCCCCTCCTTACGACTAGCTAAGAATTGAACCAAATCAGCTGCTTTTTGATGGCCCACATGATGTTCCAAAAAAGGAATATCCCACCCATGTTCAATGCGACAGTCTTTAATCTTAAGCAAAGGATTCTCAATAACTGGATACTAACCATTCAAGGTGCCCCCCTCCTCCCAATTATCAAACCAGAAAGAAATATCACCCTCTCTCACAATCCACTTTGAGTTATTCAAAACATCAGGAATACTACGAACAATAGACCTCCAGAACCGAGTACCCTTGTTGGGCACCAAGAGAGAGAAATGATTACCCCTAGCATACTTGCCTCTAAAGAAATCCGCCCATAAAGAGTGACCCTTAATAAGACGCCAAGCAAGTTTTAAGTACAAAGCCTTTTGGATATCACCAAAGTCCTGAAGCCCCAACCCCCCTTCATTAATGGGCCGACAGATCCTATTAAGCACCGTGAGCACTACCTTAGGAACATGTAAAATAGCATGAAGATGAGTGGCCATGTTGGACAACACATGTCTCAACAAAATAGTTCTACCACCAGCAGAAAGCATTTTCATTTTCCAACCCGCAATTTTCTTTTTAACTTTCTCGAGTAACTCACAGAAGTCGGAGGCCTTAAGTCTACCAGTCACAATAGGCACACCCAAATAAATAAAAGGGAAAAGGCCTTCAGTAAAATTAGTAATGTGAAGTAAGGAGTTTTTCCTGGGAGCTGGGATTTTTTCAGAAAAAAAGAGAGCACTTTTTTCCTTATTGAGTACTTGACCCGTCCAATTTTCATAAAGATTCAAAGTCTGCATTAATTCTGTCATAGATCTCTTACTCCCATTAGCAAAGATAACAATATCATCAGCATACATAAGATGGGAAATAAGAGGGGTACCTCTAGCTTGAGAAAAATGCCCAATTGTACCACTGTCAAAAGACATCTTGAGAAGACAAGAAAGCACCTCTTACATAATAATGAACAGGTAGGGTGAAAGAGGGTCACCTTGCCTCAATCCACGTTCACCTTTAAAGAACCCCAAAGGAGTGCCATTCATCATGATAGAATACCAAGGAGTAGAAAAACACATTCTAATCAGATCACAAACATGCGAAGAAAAACCAAGAGAGGCCAAGACATGAAGAAGAAAATTCCAGTCAACTCTATCATAAGCCTTAGACATATCAAGCTTGACTAAAACATTACCTCCATTAGCGTTTTTATGAATAGAATGGACCATCTCCTAGGTTAAACTAATGTTTTCGAAGATACTGCGACCAGGGATGAAAGCCCATTGTTCTTGAGAAATAATCTTAGCAAGTAAATGCGTTAGACGGTTCACAATAATCTTAGCACAAATCTTGTAAATCACCAAACATAAATTGATAGGTCTAAATTTATCAAAAGCAGAGGGCTTATCCACTTTAGGGATCAGAACAATAAAAGAAGCAGTATAGAATCTGGGAATAGAATGAGTATGGAAAAACTCTGAAATGGCTTCCAATAAATCCTCCTTAACAATATCCCAACAAACTCTAAAGAAACCAGACCCGAACCCATCCGAGCCAGGACTACTCCCAATAGGGATGCTAAAAAGGGCCTCCTTTATTTCCTCAAAGGAAGGAGCTCTACAAAGCTGCAAATTCTCATCGTCATTAATCACAGGAGAGATCAAGTCGCTTAAATTGGGCAAATTACAACTACTGCTTTGACCCAAAAAATGCTGAAAATAATCCACAGCAGCATTGTGAATATCCAAAGGGGTGTTTAAAACAGTACCATTGGTGAGACACCTATCATTGACCCTTTTGTGCTTCTTGGCATTTAGAGTCGCATGAAAAAATTTAGAATTTTGATCCCCATCTTTAAGCCAACTCTTCTTAGCCATATGAGAGAGTCTAGTATTTTCTCTACCTATCCAAGTCAATAATTCCAATTTAGAATCTAGCAAGTTCTTATCATCCTCAGCATTAAAGCAAACTTGAAGGTTATTCTCCAACCTATCTATACATTGCTCTAAATCATTAATAATAACTTGAGTCTGACCAAAGACCCTCTTATTCCACTCCCTTAATGCCACCTTAACCTTTTTTAATTTAAGAGATAAGTTTAGGAGCCCAAAACCAATCCCCTCTTGCTTCCACACCCCCTCCACAAGACTAAGAAAATCCACGTGGTCGGTCCACATAAACTGAAACCGAAAGGGACTAGGCCCATACCTGAAAGGATCCTCACCCATTTGAATTACCAAAGGAGAATGGTCCGAGCTGGTACGAGGCAACACCTGGTAAAAAACTTTAGGAAAAAAATTAAAAAAATCAGAGTCGATAAAACATCTGTCTAACCTTGCCCAGCTCCGAGCCAATCCACCTTGGCCATTGCTCCAGGTCATCTTTGGGCCTTTAGAGCACATATCTAGTAGTCCACAAGATTGAATGCATAGGTTAAACTCTTTCATTGCAGAAAACGGCCGGGGATGCGCACCTCTTCTCTCTGAATCATTTTTGATAATGTTGAAATCACCACAAAGAATCCAAGGGAGATTCATATTGCCAGTAGATTCCAGATCCGCCCAAAGAGTTCTTCTGTCTATCTGATTGCACTTGGCATACACAATGGTCAGGATAAAATCTTGCCCATTCTCCTCTACTTTCACAGTCACAAATTGATTAGACCCAGCCAACCAATGAATAGCAACAGCTGAGTTCCACAACAACCAGATTTTTCCTCCCATCGCTTCATTAGTAAGAAAGGACTCACCTAAACCGGGTGAAAAAATTTGAAATTTTATCTTCCAACAAAAAAGGCTCAGCAAACGCTAAAACATTAGGCCTGTATTTTTTAATAATTTTCCTTAATCGCAACTTAGAAGTTCTCACTCTCTAAATATTTCAAAAGATAATGGGGCTAATCATAGATTAAGTTTTGAAGGGTGTATTATCGCCCGGGTAGAACTCCTCTTTTGAAACTTGCCGACTGTCATGCTTGGAATTTTTGAATCTATACTATAGTCCTTTTGCATGTATGTTTTTAGCTTGTCTCTCTCAACTTCATTTTCGAAGTGAACTTCCTTAGGATTTAGGCTCAAGACCTTGTCCCCAGCGTCATCATGAATAGCAGAATCAATATGCTCAGTCACGACCTGCTACACTTGATAGTTCAAATTAGGCCCCACCTGATCCACTTCCTCGACCATATATTCAGTCACTGCAATTGCATCAAGCACATGAGGGACTGCTGGCTCCACACAAGTGCCCGCATTATTTTCTTCAGCTAATATTATGGACATAAGCCCAAGACTAGTGTCACCTACACCCACATCTTGCACTTTGCACCCATGGCTTGCATTGTCAATAATGGGTTCTACAAACACTAAAGGCCCAACTCTTGCACTCACATCGTCCACTCCAGCTGGCCCATCACCTTGGTTTATTTCCCCTGCACCGAAAGAAGCAGATGCCACCATCGTATCCAGTTGAACTTGCATGGGATTCCTTGAAACAACCACCAATTCCTCTAAATATTTTTCTGAAAGTGGAGCCGTGCAATTCTACCATGTCACCAATAGATTTCACATCCTCCTTCTCAACCAATGGAGATTCTAGAGCTGCATCACCCTTCTCAACCAATTCACCCTCCTCTTCCAGTGTACCCGAATCAATTCTCACTTCTCTGTTAACCCAAACCTTCCCTCCCTTTAACTGCTTTTTTTGGGCGTCCTTTCCAAATCTACAAGTTTTTATATTATGGCCTTGACGTTTGCATGAGGTACAACATGCAGAAAGGGTTTCGTAAATTACCTCTTGCCTCCTGCTCCGGTGCACCCCTAGTTTACCAATCCAAAAATAGTTGATAGGTTCTTTAGATGAATCAATCTCTAGGCACACACGAGCACCATCAGTTCTAGTCACACACTTCGTAGGATTGTCTCTTCGAATGACCCTACCAATGGGTGTTGTGAGAAGCTTTAACACCGACGAGTGAAAAAGTTAGGTGGTAACCCAGGAAGGAACACCCAAGCTGGAACATAGGGGGGTTCAAACTTTTCATCGAATTCTGGCATCCATGCAAATGAACGATACGGCATGCCGTTCACCTCACATGACTCTGGAGATAAAGCCTTGTTGAAGTCCGATTCATTCGTCAACCATATGAAAACATGTCTTGGACTTTGCATAGTCGAAACCACAAGAACAGTGGAGAGACCCCATCGACAACGGATAAAGGCTCGGATGGAATCTAATGAAGGCCACTGTCGAAGAAAGTTTAATACTAAAGAAAACAGGAAGGGTTGTGTCGTTTTTTGCATCCATTCTGTAGAGAACAAGAAGCATAGTTCACCATCTATGATTTTTGGCTGGCGAAAAGGAACCTCTATCTCTGGAAGCGGTTGCGACACCGCAGAAACCAACTCAGCAAACGACCTGGGATGGCCTGCCATGATCGGCAGGGCCTCGCGGCCATCATGCAGCAAGGCAGCAGCAAGGAAAAAGACAAAACCCATGTATTCAAAATGTGAAACACTTCCTTCCTATACTTCCTTCCTAAACTCACCCTGCACATTACATCATTTGTAAGCTTTGCAACACTTCGCTTAAATTCACAGAACCTGAAGAATAACACGACTGTTTGATTTTCTAAATCATCAGGGAGGTTTCCTACTATCTAATAGCATGAAAGGACTGAACCCTTTTGTTACTCAAAAGATGTAGCACGCATACTCTCTTCATCTTAAAACACTCAATATATAATACTAATTAATTTAATTAGAATATAATTAATATTAATATTAATATTTAATATTATTAATTTGATTAGAATATAATTACTATTAATATTTTAATTAGTAGAACTATAAAATGTGATAAAAATAAAAATTAAAAAAATTGTTAAATTAATAATATCTTATTATTATATAAAAAGTAAATAGATAATCTAATATGGATGCATATCAATGCTCATACTTTACTGAAATTTAAATTTTTTATCTTTATTTTTTGCCTTTCTTTAACTTTTTTTTTTCCAAACAAATTAGCTACTGACTTTTTCATTTTTTTATTTATTTAAATCATTATGTCAAGTGCACCCTAGGACTATTCCTAGTATATATATATAAATATATATGTATATGAGAAAAACTTAAAACCGGACAATCTTTTTTTTCCCATATAACAACCCTCTAATAAGTAAATGCCACGTAGACGTCCCATTTAATCTCCAATATGCCCGCACCACATACTAACAAAACAACACCCCACCAAAAATCCTCCTCTCCACCATCGTAATGAAGCCCCCTCGCCTGCTGACTCTCCCCCTCTCTGGAAACCCAGCATTGCATTGTCTAGCCCTCTCTCGCAACTGACAATGAAGCCCTTCCCTTTCATTGGCAGTTGGAAACTGAAGCTTTTCAATTGTTCAATAGGATGCAATTTTTGCAAAAGGAAACAAATAAAACTATGAAAAGAATTAGAACAATAATTTTTGGCATATAAAGAATTAATTGCCTTTCTCAAAGTAGAAAACTTTAGTATAAAACTCCTGAAATGGATGTTCTTGCCTTTTTTTTTTTTTTTCTACCCATTTGTCAAAGAAAGACCAAAAGATTTACAGAAGCATGAAAAATTAAAAAGCAAGCCTACCTAATGATCGTGTACCTAGACTAGGAAAAAAATTCTTTTCTCAAAGTTCTTCTGTAAACTTCATATGGGCTTAAATTTGACTAAACAACACTTAATTTACTGTCAAAGATTCAAAACGCAGATGGTTTACAAATGAAAGAAACATTTGCATATGGTTTACAGATGGTATCTACCGTTTTCCAGTCATATGGTACCTCATATTTTCCAGTCGAAATGTTGCAGTTTACATCTGAGTTTCAAAATGGGTTTGTGTGCTTGGGTCCTCCGTCCAACCTAAAGAAGGAAAAAAATTTTCAACTACTGTGTTTTGCCAACTTGTTCTCCCTTGATACCCCATGTATCTCTAACATTTTCCATAGGTGAAACACTGCTTGGACTCTTGGGCTTGAACGATAGTAGGGCTGAACTCTGAAGGCTTGAAGGATCAACACACTTTCAGTATTTTGAAATTATCGAATGTGATAATCTTATATTCATTTTGTAGAGTTGTTGATGTGACATACTTTCATTGGGGACTATTAAAGCCTACATAACAGACTGGCTACTCCAAAGCGACTTTGTTCTTTAAAATCAGATCATGGATGAACTCTTAAAATTAGACTGGCTACTCCAGAGTTGTATTCACCACATTAATATAGTTGTAAGCTGTGTACATGAATAAGGAAATATACAAGTAAGGTAAGAATATAAATTACAGATTTACATTGATGACAACAATATATTCTAGAAATCAATTACAGTCAACTATCCATCTAGAGTATTGATAAATGCTGGCATTCTTCCCTTCTTGGTCATGCTGAGCTTGAGTTAACTTGCCACGTGTGGAATGTTGAGATTGGACAGAATCAGTGAGGTTAACACTACTCAGAGCCTAACGAGGAATCCAAATGGAAGTAACACAGTACTCAATGTCTACTAATTCAAAAGCTGCTTTATTCCGGAAACTACTTGGCTATAAATAGCCTTACAACGACAGAGACCAAGTGATAAACATAGTTACATAAGAACCTAATAGATAGAGATGAGAACACTAATTGATAAGATAAATTCAATGGTTTGATACAGAACTGATATTAATTAAGGGCTTAATTAATCTATTTAAGAATATGAAGTCTTGCTTGTGTGTGTAAGTAGAATAATAGGGCAGCTGCTAAAACCCAAATTATTAAATTGATCCATCCATCACATCCTCTAAATCAAACTTAAAGACGCAACTGAATATATATACAAGGTGACCGTCCAACCACTATCTCCAATTGAAAGCTCCATTATGCTTTGTAAAATCACAAATTAAATTATCTGAATCCAAATACAACCGTCACAAGTTAACCCATAAATTTAAACAGTATTAAATTGGGCAAATAGTCTTCAATCGGTGGAAAACCCAAATTTATGCACATAATATCTCAATTGGGTCTAATTAAGCTAGTTGTCAATTTCAGGTCCTACCAAGTTATATATATATATATATATATGCAAGCAATAATATATATATATATATGCAAGAAATAATGCAGAAATTGAAACTCCAATAATAGGCTATTTGGACAGTGAGATGAGATGAGTTGAGAGTGTTTTTCGATCCAAAAAGCCTCTAATCTATTACAATAACCTAGAAATGATCCTAATCAAATGTCATCATTTTAGAGATGGCTATATATCTTATTCTTCCAACTTGGTATCGTCTTTAAAACTCCTTTGTTGTGGCAGGGAAAACCTCAACAAAGATTGCAACATCCAATCAAGTAAATATTGTAAATGAAGCAATAATAAATATTGTCAATCATAAATATTGTCAATGAAGCATTATATCTTAATTACTTCCAAATAACAATCAACACCATGTCCAATGGCATGCCAGAGAATTGACAAGTCATTGGCTACTATTTTGTGACTTGTTATATTTTAAAAATGACATGAAGAATATTCAGAAAAGCACATTTAATCCCTTAAAAGTATAATTAGTTAGGATATTTGGTTAATCTTCAATTCGAAACATGTGCATGCACTCTTCATGATCAATGTTAGATATTAAGTTTGGTATAAACTTGGTTAGGTGCATGCACTCTTCTAAGGTTTCAAATTATTCAATTACTTGTATTTGAGTTATTGTTTTTTTTTTTTTTTTGATAATCTCATCTCATTAAAATCAAGTCCTTACATAAACTTGCCTATCAAGCCGTGCTGCTTGAGAAACACACGAAGGACATCCATCCCGCCAAACACTTACATCAACATTCCTAGCAAATCTTGCTAAACTGTGTGCCACATTGTTACCTTGCCTACAGACATGCACAAAGGAGATTTCCTGGAAATAAGATCTAATTCTTCTTATCTCATCTATTACATACGCAAAATTAGATAAACATTCAGAGGAGGAATTTAAGGCATTAATTAAAAACAAACAATCAGATTCCATCACCAACTTATTTATGCCCCACTGCAACCCGAATTGGAGACCTCGCAACACTGCTGTGGCTTCGATAAATTCAAAACTTGCAACAGCGTGCTCTATCTTGCTCCAAGCCATTAAAACATTGCTCTCATGATCTCTTAAAACTAGACCAATTCCAGTTTTATCAATCTCACCGAAGGTAGCACCATCCACATTCATCTTCAAGCAACCTTGTGGAGGAGGTTTCCAAATGAGGACCCTTGGGATGTCTCGGCTGCTGCTCTCCAGAAGCTGTGCTTTTTTGAACTCAGATTGCATAGATAGAGCTGTAGAAATAACAGAAGAAAACTGAAGAGAAGTGTTATCATAGATAAATTTATTTCTTCTATACCAAAGGCCCCAAGCCATTGCTATAAATTTCAAAACCTCCTCCTCATTGCCTCTTTCATTTACTTCCAGCACAATTTCCCCAAAAGATTTCCCACAACCTATCTCCCCCAGCAGAGGTTGAAATTGGATACATAAGGAGTTGATAGAGCTACAGTAAAACAAGGCATGAGCTGCATCCTCTCTACATTGGTTACGAAACAAACATACATCACTCTCCAGAATTTTTTCCTCACAAGATTTTGATATGTAGGTAGAATTTCTAAAAAACCTTTCCATACAAAAAGCTTCATCTTTAAGGGGATTTTCAGATTCCACAGACCCTTCCAAAAAGGAACTAGTAGTTGAACCCGAGACCCTTCCCCTTCTTTTAGAGCATATGACTTTTGAAGATATCTGTACCCACTTCTAACTGAAAAGGATCCACTTTTTTCATCTAACCAATACCAGGAATCCTCATAATTGGGAGCCACGTTAAGTTTTAAAATCTGAGATACTACTCTTGGATTGAAGAGAGCTCTTAATGTATCTACATTCCACCAACCCGAACTACTATCCATTAAATCCTGCACTTGCAGATTCTCCTGAGGATGACCTACCATTTCACCTAGCAAAACTGATGGTTGAATACCAGGAATCCAATGGTCTTTAAATACATTTGTTTCCACCCCATTCCCCACTCTCCTGACACATCCAGCTTTCAATAGAGGCAATGCACTATGAATGCCTTTCCACACGTATGATGAGTTAAAACCAATCTTAGCTTCAAACAGAGAGCTCTTTGGAAAATACCTTTCTTTGAAGATCTTGTAGAGAAGTGAATCACAGTTAGTAAGAAGCCTCCACCCCTGTTTAGCTAAGAGGGACATATTGAAGTCATATAAGTTTTTGAAACCCAGACCTCCTCTAAATTTGGATACACTCAATTTCTGCCACCCTACCCAATGAATTTTCCTCTCTTGAGCTTGATTACCCCACCAAAATCTGGCCATCATCATTTCCATCTCATGACATAAGGTTTTAGGGAGTAAAAAGCAACTCATAGCATATGTCGGGATGGACATAGCTACTGCTTTTAATAGGATCTCTTTACCCCCTTGAGATAGCAAATTTCATTTCCACATCTGAATTTTCTGCCACAGTTTTTGCTTAATATTAGCAAAGGCTCTTTGTTTTGATCTCCCTACCATGGGACGCAAGCCCAAATATTTCTCAAATTGTTGAGTGTTACTCCCACCCCACATTGCCATAATGTTTGCTTTCACGTCCTCATAAACATTTTTACTAAAGACCATCGAAATCTTTTCTTTATTAATGCATTGCCCTGATGCTTTTTCATGCAATTCCAGCAGAGATAGAATATTAGCATTAGTAGAGACATCTGTTTGGCAAAAAATCACACTATCATCAGCAAATAATAGGTGGTTCACTCGAGGAGCCCCTCTACAAATTCTCACCCCTTCCACCATTCCCTCATTAGCATTCCTTTTCAATAAACTAATCAGCCCTTTTGTGCATAGAAGAAATAGGTAAGGGGATAAGGGATCCCCTTGCCTAATGCCTCTAGATGGATAAACCGGGCCTTTTGGACTGCTATTTACCAGAACGGAGAAGGAAACTGTAGACACGCAACACATAACCAGCTCAATCCATTGATGGGCAAAACCAAGAGCCTTCATCATCCCCCTCAAAAAATTCCATTCAACTCTATCATACGCTTTGCTCATATCTAATTTGAGGGACATATACCATTTCCGACCCCCTCTTTTACTTCGAATATAATGTAGTGTCTCATATGCCACTAGAACATTATCCGTAATTTGTCTCCCGGGTACGAAAGCACACTGAGTATCAGAAATAATCATAGGCAGAATTTTTTTGAGCCTGTTTGCAATGACTTTTGAGATTATCTTATAAAGGACGTTGCAAAGACTAATGGGCCTAAAATCAGACACTTTGGAGGGATTGTTTTTCTTAGGAATCAGAGATATGAAAGTATGGTTTAGCTCCTTAGGAAAAACACCATTATTTAAGGCGTTTAAGACAAAAACAGTAACTGACTTTCCCACCTTACTCCAGTATTTTTGATAAAAAACAGGAGACATACCGTTAGGGCCAGGGGTTGTCGAGGGATGCATTTGTTGAATAGCAACCTCAACTTCTTCCATTACATACGGAAGAAGTAACTCTTTGTTCATTTGAGGAGATACCCTCAACCCCACTTCTAAAAAGCATTCTGGAAAATCCGATTGTGAATCTGAAGAAAATAAATTCTTGAAAAAATCCACAATTAAGACCCCCATCTGATCTCCCCTTTTCCAATTTCCACCTTCATCTTGCGATTGATGGATACAATTCTTTCTCCTCCTAGCATTTGCTTTATGGTGAAAGAACCGCGAATTTCTATCCCCTTCTTTTAACCACTGCACTCTAGACCTTTGTTTCCACATAAGTTCATCCCTTTCCAACCATTTATGGACCTCCTCCCTGGCTTCTTTATGTAGAAAAGTATGTTGGAAATTTTGATCCATTTCTTCTATCCCTTTTAGTTTGTCTTTGGCCGAAGCCAATTCTTTTTGGACATTACCAAAAGACCTTTTATTCCAATGTGACAGCTCACCTCCACATTTAGAAATTTTTTCCATAAGATGGTTACTTTGAGCAGAATTTTCTCCCTCCCCCCAAATCCTCTCCACTATTCTTGAACAATCCTTATTGCCTAGCCACATTGCTTCAAACCTGAAAAGCCTCTTACCCCTTTTCCTTATCAGCCCCCCATTTGTATACAGCCATATCAGAATATGATCCGAATATGCTGCCATCCCGTGTTGTACGTGCCCAAAGGGGAATGCCTCACACCACTTTGTATTGCCTAGAAATCGATCTAATCTCTCACTTAT